>NC_090752.1:58519534-58724534 GCF_036898095.1 Palaemon carinicauda
AATCGAGTATTGTTGATTTCTTTTTGTTTTTTGGCTGTGATCAGATCAGCTGACGTCTAGCTGCCGCTCTTGAAAGTGTACGAATACACTAACAAAGTATCGTTTATACCATTTCTTAACTTATTCAAACCGTCTATACAGTTGATATTACATAAGCACCAATGTGTTATAACCCATCAAATTCTTTTTGTTTATTACATTTAAAACAACACTCTCTCTCTCTCTCTCTCTCTCTCTCTCTCTCTCTCTCTCTCTCTCTGCTACTTTTTTCACTACCTCCCATTCCTTACCCCTCTCTATCTCTCTAACAAATGATATCTTTGTTGCTCCTCAAAGTTTCATTTATATTGAAAATCAATCATGATTCAATTTTCCTTACTTTTTCCAATCTCGCACCATCTGTCACATCGAAGGTTATAGCGGTAACTTAATTGTTCGACAACTTTAAAAATCGGCCTAGTACTTGCTTCTTCTCATACTTTTTATTTTAGATGGTTTCATAATTGACGGGGGTACAAGTTGACTTATAACTGAAGTTGGGAAAAGTATTTTGGATATGGAATGGACAATCATCTTTAGTAACAGTTTAGAATTATCGTAAATTATCATTCTGTTATTAGCGGCAGTTTGTTATTGATGATTAAACGTGCCCCCCCCCAAAAATAGTTTTCCTACTTTGCTACGTATGTAGGATTTTATATAGATACGGTAAATAATATTTGTAATAACATATTTACTAAAAGCTTTTAATATCACTATTTATCACTTTCATCATGCACGTTTAATGCCTTTGTTTGTTTATTATGATGGAAGGTTTCTGTTTTAGGCGGCGTCATAAAGAAAAACATTATATAAATTGCATTCATTTAATTCATTTGGAAGTCCTAAGAAAAATTAAGTAGAACATTGGTAATAACAAAATCAACAGAGTCAATACAAGTCGGGAGTGGCGTTAATTTCAAACTTTAAGCTTGCGATGAAATCTACGGATGTTTACAAACATGTTTGGACTTCCGTCAATTTGTGCTCGTATGTCCGGATGTTCGTATCTTGGGGAGCGTCTGTGTATATATATATATATATATATATATATATATATATATATATATATATATATATATATATATATACTTTAGCCTATTCAAACATCCCATACATACATATACCAAGGCACTTCCCACAATTTTGGGGGGTAGCCGACATCAAACAAATGAAAAAAAAAGGGGGGGGCTCTCCTCTCTACGTTCCTCCCAGCCTGACAAAGAACTCAACCGAGTTCGACTGGTACTGCTAGGGTGCCACAGCCCACCCTCCCCCGTTATCCACCACAGATGAAACTTCATAACGCTGAATCCCCTACTGCTACTCCCTCCGCGGTCATCGAAGGCACCGAAGGAAGCAGCAGGGCCTTACGGAACTGCGTCACAATCGCTTGCCATTCATTCCTATTTCTAGCACGCTCTCTTGCCTCTCTCACATCTATCCTCCTATCACCCAGAGCTTCCTTCACTCCATCCATTCACTCAAACCTTGGCCTTCCTCTTGTACTTCTCCCATCAACTCTTGCATTCATCACTTTCTTTAGCAGACAGCCATTTTCCATTCTCTCAACATGGCCAAACCACTTCAACACATTCATATCAACTCTAGTGCTAACTCATTTCTTACACCCATTCTCACCCTCACTACTTCGTTCCTAACCCTAACTACTCGAGATACACCAGCCATACTCCTTAGACACTTCATCTCAAACACATTCAATTTCTGTCTCTCTGTCACTTTCATTCCCCACAACTCCGATCCGTACATCACAGTTGGTACAATCACTTTCTCATACAGAACTCTCTTTACATTCATGCCCAACCCTCTATTTTTTACTACTCCCTTAACTGCCCCCCACACTTTCCATCCTTCATTCACTCTCAGATGTACATCTGCTTCTACTCCACCATTTGCTGCAACAACAGACCCCAAGTACTTAAACTGATCCACCTCCTCAAGTAATTCTCCAGTCAATATGACATTCAACCTCGCACCACATTCCCTTCTCGTACATCTCATAACCTTACTCTTACCCACATTAACTCTCAACTTCCTTCTCTCACACACCCTTCCAAATTCTGTCAATAATCGGCCAAGCTACTCTTCCGTGTCTGCAACCAGTACAGTATCATCCGCAAACAACAACTGATTTACCTCCCATTCATAGTCATTCTCGTCTATCAGTTCCAATCCTCGTCCAAGCACTCGAGCATTCACCTCTCTCACCACTCCATCAACATACAAGTTAAACAACCACGGTGACATCACACAACCCTGTCTCAGCCCCACTCTCACAGGAGACCAATTGCTCACTTCATTTCCTATCCTAACAAATGCTTTACTACCTTTGTAGAAACTTTTCACTGCTTGCAACAACCTTCCACCAACTCCATATAACCTCATCACACTCCACATTGCTTCCCTATCAACTCTATCATGCGCTTTCTCCAGATCCATAAACGCAACATACACCTCCTTACCTTTTGCTAGATATTTCTCGCATATCTGCCTAACTGTAAAAATCTGATTCATACAACCCCTACCTCTTCCAAAACCCCCCTGTACTTCCCAGATTGCATTCTCTGTTTTATCCTTAATCCTATTAATCAGTACTCTACCATACACTTTTCCAACTACACTCAACAAACTAATACCCCTTGAATTACAACACTCATGCACATCTCCCTTACCTTTGTATAGTGGTACAATACACGCACAAATCAAATCTACTGGTACCATTGACAACACAAAACACATATTAAAAAAATCTCACCAACCATTTAAGTACAGTCACACACCCTTCATTCAACATCTCAGCTCTCACACCATCCATACCAGATGCTTTTCCTACTTTCGTTTCATCTAGTGCTCTCCTCACTTCCTCTCTTGTAATCTCTCTCTCATTCACATCTCCCATCACTGGCACCTCAACACCTGCAACAGCAATTATATCTGCCTCCCTATTATCCTCAACATTCAGTAAACTTTCAAAATAGTCTGCCCACCTTTTTCTTGCATCCTCTCCTTTTAACAACCTTCCATTTCCATCTTTCACTGTCTGTTCAAACATAAAAGAAGAAAATCTACTCTCAATATGGTAGCAAATGAGCATAAGGCTGTTAAGATCCTAAAAATGATATTTTGATTATGAAATATATTTTTGAATATACTTACCCGGTGAATATATAATAGCTGACGTCTCCGACGGCTCGACAGAATTCAAAAACTCGCGAGCGATCGCCATGAAGGTAGCGGGTGTGCCCACCAGCGCCGACTATCGCCCAGATACCGCATATACATGTAAACAGCTCCAGTTCTTCTCATCCCGCTGGGTCTCTATCGGGGAGGAAGGGGGGGCCTTTAATTTATATATTCACCGGGTAAGTATATTAAAAAATTTATTTTATAATCAAAATATCATTTTTAAATATTAAACTTAGCCGGTGAATATATAATAGCTGATTCACACCCATGGTGGTGGGTAGAGACCAGTATTAATATAGTTTACGGCGTATATGCTTAGAGTTTTTGACAGTTATATCATAACAAAACCCAAATAAATATAGGTACCTGGTAAGGAAGCTGACTCTAACGATTACTCTGCCTTGTTAGTCCGCTTTCCTCACGAAGCCCAGCCATCCTCTTAGGATGCTGAAAGACTCCCAGGAGCTGAAGTATCTAGGGCGACAACCCATACAACAGGACCTCATCAAAACCCTTAATCTGGGCGCTCTCAAGAAATGACATTTGACCACCCGCCAAATCAAAAAGGATGCGAAAGGCTTCTTAGCCTTCCGTACAACCCAATTAAAAACATTTCAAGAGAAGATTAAAAGGATATTGGAATTAAGGGAATGTAGTGGTAGAACCCTTACCCACTACTGCACTCACTGCAACGAATGGACCCAGTGTGTAGCAGTCCTCATAAAGAGTCTGGACATCTTTCAAGTAAAATGACGCGAATACCGACTTGCTTCTCCAAACGGTCGCGTCCATAATACTTCGCAGAGATCTGTTTTGCTTAAAGGCCACAGAAGTTGCTATAGCTCTTACTTCGTGCGTCTTAACCTTAAGCAAGCAACGATCTTTTTCACTCAAGTGAGAATGAGCCTCTCGGATTAACAATCTAATAAAATATGACAAAGCATTCTTTGACATAGGCAATGAAGGCTTCTTAACTGAGCACCACAAAGCCCCAGATCCACCTCGTAAGGATTTAGTCCGAGCTAAATAAAACTTCAGAGCTCTAACTGGACACAGCACTCTTTCAAGCTCGTTGCCTACGATCTCTGACAGGCAAGGTATATCAAATGACTTAGGCCAAGGACGAGAAGGCAGTTCATTTTTGGCCAAGAAAACCAAGCTGAAGTGAACATGTGGCTTTATCTGTAGAAAAGCCGATGTTCCTACTGAAGGCATGGATCTCACTGACCCTTTTAGCCGAAGCCAAGCACACTAAGAAAAGCGTCTTGAGGGTGAGATCCTTCAGGGAGGCTGAATGTAATGGCTCAAACCTGTCGGACATTAGGAACCTTAGGACCACGTCTAAGTTCCATCCAGGAGTTGCCATACGACGCTCCTTAGAGGTCTCGAAGGACTTAAGATCTTGGAGATCTTGATTATTGGACAGATCTAAGCCTCTATGTCTGAACACAGACGCCAACATGCTCCTGTAGCCCTTAATAGTGGGCGCTGAGAGGGAGCGAACATTTCTCAGATGTAGGAGAAAGTCTGCAATTTGGGCTACAGAGGTACTGGAAGAGGAAATGGATGATGACTTGCACCAGTCTCTAAAGACTTCCCACTTCGACTGATAGACCTTGATGGTAGATGCTCTCCTAGCTCTCGCAATCGTTCTGGCTGCCCCCTTCGAAAATCCTCTAGCTCTTGAGAGTCTTTCGATAGTCTGAAGGCAGTCAGACGGAGCGCGGGGAGGCTTTGATGAAGACTCCTTACGTGGCTGCCGTAAGAGATCCATCCTTAAAGGTAGACTCCTTGGAACGTCTACCAGCCATTGAAGTACCTCTGTTACTCACTCTCTCGCGGGCCAGAGTGGAGCAACCAATGTCAACCTGGTCCCTTCGTGAGAGGTGAACTTCTGCAGCACCTTGTCTAGGATCTTGAAAGGTGGAAAGGCATAAACGTCCAGGTGAGACCAGTCCAGCAGGAAAGCGTCTATTTGAGCTGCCTCTGGATCTGGAACTGGAAAGCAGTAAGTCGAGAGCCACTTTGTCAGAGAGAGTAACAAAAAGATCTATGGTGGGTAGACCCCATGTCATCCATAGCTTCTCGCACACAGTCTTATGCAACGTCCACTCCATGGAGAAGACTTGTCCTCTTCTGCTGAGGCCGTCCGCCAAGACATTCATTTCTGCACAAATCTCGCCAAAGGAGAGATGTTACTGCCTTAAAAGGAGTTCCTTCTGATCCGTGGATCAAAGAACCGAGCCTTCCAGACTGTCCAGTGGAGCTCCCTAACCCCAAACCGAAGCATCTGAAAACAACACATAGTTTGGGTTCTTGATCGCAAGAGAAAGACCTTCTCAAATTCTGATGTTGCTGTCCCACCAAGTCAGACATGTCTAGACTGAGTTGGAGATTGGGAAAGAGATACTCACTAAGCCCTTCTCCTTGTTCCAAAGTTTAGGTGAAATAGGAAAGGGCATAGGTTGAGTCTCCCCAGAGAGATAAACTACTCCAGCGATGAAAGAGTTCCCATGAGGCTAGTTCAAACTCTTACAGAGCAACTGTTTTTCTCTTGCAAGTGAAGGACTTTTAACAGAGCTTGTTCCATTCTTGCGGGAGACGAAAAGGGTCGAAAAATCAGACACTGTATCTCCATTCCCAAAAAAAGAATAGTCTGGGATGGGATACTGTAAGTTACGACTTCTCTACGTTCACTATGAGACCTAGCTCCTTGGTTAGGTCTAATGTCCATTAGAGGCTCTCCAGACAGCGATATAATGACAAACGCCCTGATTAGCCAGTCGTCAAAATAAAGGGAGGCTCTGAATCCTCAAAAAATGTAGAAAGCTTGCTACATTTTGCAAGGGCCTTGTAAAAACAAGAGGAGCAGGAATGAGGTCGGAGTACAGTGCTCAACAGTGGTACATTACTTTCCCGTCCACAAACCTCAGATGTAGTTGAAAGTTTGGATGAATCGGGATGTGGAAGTATGCATCCTGAAGGTCGAGAGAGACCATCCAGTCACCTTCCATTAATGCTGTCAAGACAGCTAGGTAGACTTCATCGTGAAGTTTGTCTTGACAATGAACACATTGAGCGCACTTGCATCTTATGTACTCCTGCAGTGAACGTGGCTGCCAGATCATTGGAGCCATCCCTGATAGTCTTGTTCCTGCAGAGAACGTGGCTGTCAGATCATTGGAGCCATCCCTGATAGCCTTGTTTATGCATGACATAATTGTACAGCAAAACTTCAAAAGCTCGAAAAACTCCTAACAGGAGATGGTCTAGCTCTGAAGTCGACCATAAAATCTTGGAGCGTCTCATGGCCAGGCGCCAGGGAGAGTCTATGAGGCTTGAGAAGTCTATCTGGGCAGAGGCAGGAACTCCCAAGCCGAGAACTTCTCCCGTGTCATACCAGACGCTCGCTCTATAAGCCAGTTTAAAAGGAGGGAAAGCAAAGGCTGTCTCCCCCAAACTCCTCCTGGTGATCAACCAGTCGCCTAGCAAACGTAAAGCTCTCTTAGAAGAGCGAGAGAGCACTAGCTTAGAAAACAACGGCTTCGAAGTAGCTAGGCCTAGTGTAAACTCTGGCGTTTAGGCTAACGAGGAGCAGCAGTTACAAAATGGACCGGACAAAGATCCTTAAAAAATCAGCATGATTTATTTAAAGTCCATAGAGGGCTGAGCAGCTTTAGGCTCCTCTCCGTCTGACAGAGTCCCCAAGGGAATATCAGTAGGAGAGGGATCAGCAACTTCCTCATCTGAAGGAACCTCGTCCGACAATTGCCGAGTCTCAAGCAAGGGAGAGACCTGCTGTGGGGGCAATGCTTGACAAGCAGAGTCCACACGCAAAGGAGCATCAGTAGCAGTCAAGGACGCTACGTCATGTAACTGCTTAAAGGACTGACCAGCAACAACAACAGGTGCGGGAGGACGCTCGACGTCAAGTCGAGACTGCCTTGACTGCCTAGATAGAGCAGTTAAAACAACTCTTGACTGCGGTGCTTGACGTTCAACGTCAAAACAAGGCAACTGAGCTGGTTGGCGAGCGTCCTGAACGTCAACACGAGACTGCGGCAGCGGCTGAACGTCAACACGAGGCTGCGGCAGCGGCTGAAAGTCAACACGGGACTGCAGCGAGTAAGGATCCAAGTCACGTGACTGACGTGACAAACTACCGACATCACGTTTCATAACGTCAAACGGACGAGTAAATGCTCATTTGGGCGGCTGACGGCCAGAGTCTCGTTTAGTGCAACGGCGACTCGAAAGCGAAGGTTCATCGTGAACCTGCTCAACGTCATACTTTTCCATAAGGGAGGCAAGCTTAGTCTGCATGTCCTGCAGGACAACCCATTTAGGATCAACAGGAGTCGGAACGGGCCGAGACGACGGTAACGTCTGTGTTGGCAAAACATTGCCTTTACCGCGACCCTCGGACCCCGTGTTACGCTTGCATTTAATAGGCGAACCGTCTTCCGACGACTGCAAAGGGTCAGAGCTGTCCCCATGGCTACAGCCAGGACGCTGGACCTGTCCTGAATGGACTGACTTCCGCTTTAAGGGTCTAGAAACTTTGCTCCAAGATTTCTTTTGCGAGAAGCCTTCGGATGACGAGGAGAAAAACAGCCTCGCTCGTCTTATGGTAGGGGCGATCTTGCTAGACACGCCCGATACCATAGAGGGAACGTTTGTTCGTTGGTTAAAGCCTCTCGTCCCCATAAGTCCTACGACATTACTTCTCCCTGGTAGCATGGGAGCCTGAAAGAGGTATCGGACTAGGTGAACGACAAGCACGAACAGACAAACCCTCGGTCGCAACACTAAAAAAAAAAAAAAAAAAAAAAAAAAATTGCGCAATTATCACTTTATCACTACGATTTTCTATTTTTGCACTTATTTCACTGAAATCGAATTTTTCAATAATTTCACAATAGGCATGAATAAAACTGATTTCTACCTGAAGCACGCAGTTCTCCCCTACATCAAAAGGTGATAATTGCGAAATAAGTCGTATAATGTAAGCACATTAATACAAGCAAAAAAAACAGTAAACATATATATCGAATAAAACAGAAATATATAAAGTTAAAAGGATCAGTGACTGGGGAGGAGACTAAACACTAGTTCATTAAAAACTACGTTTTCAATCTCTCACCGTACAGTGCCTTGGGACGAGAATAAAAACTAAAAACGTTTTATCCTTTCTCCCCGTACAGAGACTTGGGACGAGAGTAAAAAACTGACTCGAGAACAACGTTACTCGCTTGGGACGAGAATAAAGATCGGAACATTCTCTCTTCCTCTCTCTCTCTCTCTCTCCGTCTCTCTCTCTTGATTTCACACAGAAGAGAAAAAACCCACTCACCCTTCGTCAATAAACAGGTTATTTGACCAAAGGAAAAAACTGAAAGGACTAAGAAATTGAAAATTAACAAGTTCCTTTAAATTAGTATTTAAAACATTTCAGTTTGAAAGAAGAATGAACAAAACGTCAAAATCGATTTACTCTTTCTGCAAAGTGAAACCGTGGTTCTCTCTTTCTCTATCGTAACAATAGAGCGCAAACTGCGTAGCATAAATAAACCAAACATTAGTTCATCTTTGAAACAGCACGAAGACTATTCAAAGAAAATCTTTCATAAAATATTTACTAAAAAATATTCATTTAATAACTCTTACAGAGCAAATGATTTAAACTTAACGAAAATAAAAGTTGAATGGGCTCAACGTTGTTTAACGTCGGTTTCCAAGTTAGGACCGCCTACTCTCGGACTAGGGGAGGAATAGGTAAGGCCGCATATAAACAAAACATTAAAATTTATCTTGATGTTTAGTCTAAATGGAAAGCTAATCGAAGAGGCCTATAAAGGCGGGTGAGATATAAAATATATAGAGGAAAATCTATAATTAACAACAACAATTTATAACGTGATAAGATAATTGCTAAAACCTAAAACACACTTCCGTACACTAACGGAAGGGTCGGCCATTTTTACTCTATGGAAAAAAACCAGAGATAAAAGAGCAAGGGCAAAACACTTTTACTCTCCTTTCAAAAACATTTCTTTTGGGGATAGTATTGAATAATCCAACACGGCGAAAGCAATAAAACCAAAACCAAGTACTTCACCAATTCGGTAGAAAACTCGAGGTCATAATAGCGAGTGGAATCGACTTGTCGATGAAACCAACAGAGAAGAACTGGAGCTGTTTACATGTATATGCGGTATCTGGCCGATAGTCGGCGCTGGTGGGCACACCCGCTACCTTCATGGCGATCGCTCGCGAGTTTTTGAATTCTGTCGAGCCGTCGGAGACGTCAGCTATTATATATTCACCGGCTAAGTTTAATATTTAAAATGTGTAATTTCAAGTGACTAAAATCGATACGGATAATTAAGAAAAATTCCTGGAAATCATATGAAATCAGTATAAAGTTGAAATCTGGTCCATTCCTGATTCTGAAGGAATAAGAAATCAAGATACAGCTCCCACAAATGGGTTGAATAATTCTTGTCACAGATCTTTTACTTGGTCTAAAACTTATCTTATGCCATAAATTACAGGTTTTGTGGAAGATTTTAAAAAGAAATTAAGCGCACTGTTAGATTTTGGCCTTTTTAACAAGAGAACCACTAAAAATAATTTTATTCATTCCTTGAGCTGGTCTCATTCAATAACTCCCTTAACTAAATTCCATACTGCAAGAAAGTCAGAACAATATTGACAGTTAAACATATTTTATAAAACTGTTCATTTCGATACCAACAATGACCACCCAGCACTGTAAAACACTTTTTTCAGTCTTCAACCTTTTCAATTTAATGTACTGATAAATTTTTAAATGGTAATCTAATACAGAAAAACCATAAAGCATACATTTGTCAAAAATAGAATCTTTAACCACATCATAAGAGTTTACTGTCTGATTAAACTGATTAAATGATAAACTATCATAATAAAGAGCAAAAAATAAGCCATACGTACCAGTATAAAACATAACAGGGAACCATTCTAACCCAGGCCTGGGCTCAGTTTGGGTCTTATCAGTTCGAAATAACCAAGCTCCATACACAGTTACGGTCACATCTTCATCAGTAGTTTCTCCAAGAGTTAAGGATTCAATTTCTATTCTGACTGCATCCACAGTTTGTGGATCGAGTGTCAAGCAGGAAGTAGTGCTAAGGGATACTGTTAACATTGCAGAAGGAAATACCTCTAACACCTGCAAAAGGAGTCTCTCATCAATGCCACAATCAACTGTACTAGAAGTGTAAGAAAAAAGTCAATTCTTTAAAAACAAAATATACATTTGTAAAATATGAATAGCAGAATTTTCAAAATTGATTTTCTCATGAGAAATATTAGGTATGCATACCTTCTCATGACAGAAAATATAACTTCATTACTGTTAGCACATTTAAATGGCAAACACAAAGAATCTTAAGATACAGATAATAAAATACAATCATACCAATGGTATACACATACAGAGAGAGAGAGAGAGAGAGAGAGAGAGAGAGAGAGAGAGATCTGGTTCATTGGACATAAGGTTTGTTTGTTCATTTGTCATTGCATCTTACATGTGACTGTCACTAAGAACTGGATCATTCCTGTTTTGGGTATTTCACGAGCTTGGAAAAAGACTGCATGTAAGAACATGACAAATACTGCATAGAATGGCAATAAAAGGAAATAATCACACTAGGCTAACTTTTACTCATGAAAACAATGAAACAATACTAACATGAAATATATAAAACATGAAGATGATATTACAGTGAACCCTCGTTTATCGCGGTAGATAGGTTCCAGACCCGACCACGATAGGTGAAAATCCGCGAAGTAGTGACACCTTATTTACCTATTTATTTAACATGTATATTCAGACTTTTAAAACCTTCCCTTGTACGTAGTACTGTTAACAAACTACCCTTTAATGTACAGAACACTTAATGCATGTACTACAGTACCCTAAACTAAAACAGACACAAATATTAAAGGCGACTTTATACCATGCGTTTCCTAAACACGCCAAAAAGCACGATAAAAAATGGCAACCAATGTTTTGTTTACGTTTATCTCTGATCATAATGAAGAAACAAACGCATTTACACATCTGTGTATAGGTTAGTTTTTGCATCGATTATATTGATTATTCAGTACAGTATGTTGATTTTGTTATTACCAATGTTTTACTTAATTTTTCTTAGGACTTCCAAATGAAATGTTTTTCTTTATGACGCCGCCTGAAACGACGGCGTCATAAAGTACGCTCAGTAAACAAACGAAGGCATTTAACGCGCATGATGAAAGTGATAAATAATCCGCGAAGTGGTGAATCCGCGATGGTCGAACCGCGAAGTAGCGAGGGCTCACTGTATTTTGTAAAAATGATACAGTAGTTGAGAAAAAGGAATAAAAGAAGTAAAAAAGATAAATCTCGTCTTCTGTCAACATTTTACATTAATGTGCTGGTAAGTTTTCGTCTCGTAGGTGGGACTCATAGTCGAGGGTGGAAAGATTTTCTCCGTTATTTGAACAAAAAAAAAAAAAAAAAAAAAAAAAAAAAAAAAAACAGTAAAATAGACCTTATATAATCATGAATAAGGACTAGAATTGCAAGAATTTTTGGTTGGTGATGAGATTAGAAGTGAATACACTAAAATAGACCTTATATAATCATGAATAAGGACTAGTATCACAAGTATCTTGATTGGTGGTAAGATGACACATCTCCCAATTGGGGGTGTCAGGGGTGGTTAAGTAATGTCTAAGACAGTGAATGTTGCCATTGGCAAGAAAGTGGTGTGATTATTTCATGGTAACATAAAAAGACCAAAATAGCTCTTACATATTTAGATATAATGGCTAAAATCCCAAAGACTTTGTTGGTTGGCTGAAAACAGGCGGAGGAGGGGCTATTATTAGGGAGAGGAGATTTTTTTTTAGTGAAATTTCCCGAGTGTGAGCTTGTGTGAAATACAGCCATTTGCTATACTCTTTCGTAGCTTATAAAAATAATAATAATAATAATAGTAATGATAATAATAATAATGAAGATAAATTTTACCAACGACACGGCGTGTATTACCTGGCATGCTTTGACGTATACCAACGTCATCGAAGCGAAGGAGTTAACGACCAATTCCCGCTCACGCTGAAACAATCTACTAATTAAAGGATGATGTTTTAAATGCCAAAATTAAGAATCAAAGCTCACCTTATTCTTTAGATGGTTTTCATACTTCTTCTTCAAGAGTTTATCTTCGTATTTAAAATTTGACATCGTACTCAAATAACACACTTTGTGGACTTTACTCGTGATTACTGAAAAAGAAAAATATGAATGTATTAAAAACAAACTATGTTTGATAAAACACTACAAATCTAGAAAGCAATTTGCATCTTTCCTAGCTATATAAACCCGAGTCATTTATACAGGTTACTCCAGCAGTAGGGGATTCAGCATTATGAAGCTTCATCTGTGGTGGATAATGGGGGAGGGTGGGCTGTGACACCCTAGCAGTATCAGCTGAACTCGGTTGAGTCCCTGGTTAGGTTGGGAGGAACGTAGAAAGTAGAGGTCCCCTTTTTGTTTTTGTTTCTTTGTTGATGTCGGCTACCCCCCAAAATTGGGGGAAGTGCCATGGTATATGTATGTATGTACTTCCAGTCTCGTTTTCTCTACGACCAGATAATCAAAGAAAATGGGTTCGATTGCATCATTATTATAGCTGCTAAGCAACTACAGCACATGCGGCGCAGGGCACCTGCTGAAGATGCTCTACACTTTCTCCTGGTCAAAGAATTGTGGGGCAGTTTAGGGGGGATCTTTGATCAATAACTGAGGTTTGTATAGTAAGGAAAAAATACAAATCATTCTTAAAATCTGTAGTTTATTCCTACACGGATACAAACTTCTGAGTCATTTATATGGGAATCTTCCTTAGGAGGGAGGAAGTCTCCGTTAAGAGGTATGCCCTTCCTCTCTAATAGATATGATTACTATTAAATAATAGCAAGAGATCAGAAGTGGATTATAATTGAATTGTGCAGCTGGATTGTATAGAGGGAAAGCCATACGCTCTACCCCAGAGGATATAATACTTTGCCAAGGGTGAAGTTATATGAACATCTAGTGTTACACAAAGAATATTTCAAATATATCATCTATAATATTGAAAAATAGGGCATTCTTACTTGCATTAGGGTGAATTTAATGTGAAGGCTTCAAGTCCAACCTTGATAAGCATCTGCCTTGATACCCAATACATACCCTTATAATACAGACAATAATTAATGGCTTTTATAAAACAGTTACAAGTCCTGTAAGAGCGTACAATTAAATTATTTGTTGTACTACAACAACAGGGCCTAAAGAAGCGTCTAAAAACCTGTGCGTATAATCTTTAAGATACTGGTCCGTAAAAGTGGTTTGTCTCTTCCACACACCAGCTTTGAAGACTTGTACTACAGAGTAGTTTCTGTGGAATGCTAAGGTTGCGGCACACCCACAGGTATCATGTGCTCGAGCGGAACCTCTGGTGACGCTTCCCCTCAGGATTTATAAGATCTCGTGATTGTTTCTCTCAACAAAAATGAGATTGTGTTTCTGGTTACTTTATTCTTAGAGCAACCAGTGCTCATGAACAAACTGGAGATTTTAGGCCTAAGATACTCCGTTCTTTTCAGTAACACGTCATCCGGATCATCAGTTACCTCTTTGAGAGATAAGATCATGAAAGAGTTGAATCTGATATAATTTTCAACCGGATTCTGGGTTTTGGTTTTTGCAGTTAATTCTAATACTCAGGCCTTTCCACAATGAGGCTCAATAGTACACAGTATTCTAGTTGAATCGGTACAACTTCAAAAGTTCAAATTTGCAGCAAATATTTTCATGTTGAACAGGCTGACATAAGTCTTTTTATAGTTTATATAAGAAATATCTGTTTTGATGTTACTGTTTTAAAATATTTCATTTTGTTCATTATTTCTCAAATTGTTTACTTATTTCCTTTCCTCACATGGCTATTTTTCCCTGTGGAGCCCTTGGGCTTATAGCATCTTGCTTTTCCAACTAGGGTTGTAGTTTAGCTAGTAATAATAATAATAATAATAATAATAATAATAGTTGGAAAAGTGTATGGTAGAGTACTGATTAAACAAAGAATGCAATCTTAGAAGTACAGGGTGGTTTTAGAAGAGGTAGGGGTTGTATGAATCAGATTTCTACAGTTGGGCAGATATGCGAGAAATATCTAGCAAAAGGTAAGGAGGTGTATGTTGCGTTTATGGATCTGGAGAAAGCATATGATGAGTTGATAGGGAAGCAATGTGGAATTTGATGAGGTTATATGGAGTTGGTGGAAGGTTGTTGCAAGCAGTGAAAAGTTTCAACAAAGGTAGTAAAGCATGTGTTACAAAGGTAGTAAAGCATGTGTTAGAATAGGAAATGAAGTGAGTGATTGGTTTCCGGTGAGAGTGGGGCTGAGACAAGGATGTGTGATGTCGCCGTGGTTGTCTAACTTGTATGTTGATGGAATGGTAAGAGAGGTGAATGCTCGAGTGCTTGGACGAGGATTAAAACTGGTAGACGAGAATGACCATGAATGGGAGGTAAATCAGTTGTTGTTTGCAGATGATACTGTACTGGTTGCAGACACAGAAGAGAAGCTTGAGCGACTACTGTAGTGACAGAATTTGGAAGGGTGTGTGAAAGAAGGAAGTTGAGAGTTAATGTGGGTAAGAGTAAGGTTATGAGATGTACGAGAAGGGAAGGTGGTGCGAGGTTGAATGTTATGTTGAATGGAGAGTTACTTGAGGAGGTGGATCAGTTTAAGTACTTGGGGTCTGTTGTTGCAGCAAATGGTGGAGTGGAAGCAGATGTATGTCAGTGTGAATGAAAGATGCAAAGTGTTGGGGGCAGTTAAAGGAGTAGTAAAAAATAGAGGGTTGGGCATGCATGCAAAGAGAGTTCTGTATGAGAAAGTGATTGTACCAACTGTGATGTATGGATCGGAGTTGTGGGGAATGAAAGTGGCGGAGAGACAAATTGAATGTGTTTGAGATGAAGTGTCTGAGGAGTATGGATGGTGTATCTCGAGTAGATAGGGTTAGGAACGAAGTAGTGAGGGTGAGAACGGGTGTAAGAAATGAGTTAGCAGCTAGAGTGGATATGAATGTGTTGAGGTGGTTTGGCCATGTTGAGAGAATGGAAAAATGTTATTTTCATTATAAAATAAATTTTTGAACATACTTACCTGGTAGTTATAAATATAGCTTACGTCTCTGACGTCACGACAGAAAATTCAAAACTCGCGCCAATCGCCGATTGGATAGCCAGGTATACCACTTGCGCACCCTAGCGAGGTACCTCGGAACCATCCCCTGTTCCCTCATATTTTCCATGCCTCTAGTCTCTAGAGGGGAGGAGGGTGGAAATTTAATTATATATAACTACCAGGTAATTATGTTCAAGAATTTATTTTATAATGCAAATAACATTTTTAAACACAACACTTACCTGGTAGTTATATATATAGCTGATTAACACCTTTGGTGGAGGATTAGAGACAGCCAATATAGTAGGGATTTTTTACTTAAGAGTTAATAGATAAACTTAAGGGTTCGTACCTGATAAGGAAGTTGACTTCAATGAATTCTTTCATTATGTCCGCTTTCCTTATGAGATTCAGTGATCCACCCAGGGGGCTGAAGACCTCTAGGAGCTGTCAAACCAGTCTAAAAACCTCTATGTGATAGGACCTCTTCCAATACGCTTGTTCCGGGCGCTCTCAAGGAACTAATTGACCACCTGACTAAAATCAATAATTGTGGGAGACTGTCGCAATCTCCACAAACAACCATAAAAAAAAGTTCCAAGAGAAGAAAAAGGTATTAGGATTATGGGAACATAGTGGTGGATCCTTCCCCCACTACTGCACTCGCTATTATGAATGGTCCCAGAGAATAGCAGTCCTCATAAAGAGTCTGGACACGTTTCAAATAGTGTGGAGTGAACACAGATTTACTCCTCCAAAAGGTTGTGTCCAAAATGCTCTGCCACAATATATTCTGCTTGAAGGCCACTGAAGTTGTTACAGCACTAACTTCATGTGTCTTGAGCTTTAAAAACTTGAGGCCAGTCTCACTGTAATGCGTATGAGCCTCTCTTATAAGAGTCTGATGAAGACTGAAAGGACATTCTTGACATCTGAAAACGAGGGCTTCTTGCTCGAGTACCAAATAGCTTTCGACTTGCCTCGCAACTCTTCCATTCTGCCCAGATAGAACTTCAGGGCTCTTACTGGACACAGGACTCTCTCTAACTCCTCGCCAACCACCTCCGAAAGATTCGGAAACTCAAAAGCCTTGGGCCAAGGTTGAGAAGAGCGGTCATTCTTGACGAGGAAGCCTAACTGCAATGAGCACATAGCTTCGTTATCTCGAAAGCCAACGTTTAAACTAAACGCAGTAATTCACTAACTCTTTTAGCTGTCGCAAGACTAACACAAAAAATAGAGTTTACATCGTGAGGTCCTTAAATGAAGAAGAATGCAAGAGCTCAAGCCTGTCACTCATAAGGAATTTCAGGGCAATATCCAGAATCGAAGCTAGAGAATCCTGGTTGTTTCGATGTTTCAAACGATTGAGAAGTACTTGTAGGACTTTATCATTCGAAAAGTCCAAGATACTGTGCTTGACTACAGTCACTAACAGACTCCTGTTATCCCTTGATGGAAGAGGATAAACAAATGAGCTTCCTTCGTAGGTACAGCAGGAAGTCAGCAATCTGAGCCGTAAAGAAACTGGAAGAGAAAACAGAGTAGACTCTGCACCATTCTCTAAAACCTCCCACTTTGATTGATAAATCCTGATGGTAGAAGTCCTTATTGCCTTGTAAAAGGTCTAGCTGCCACCTTCGAAAAATCTCTAGCTCCTGTGAGTTTTCAATAGACTGAAGGTAGCTAGATGAAGAGCTAGGAGACTTGAAAGGTACCTTTCCAAGAGAGGATGTCTGAGAAAATCTACTCTAAAGGAAGACTTCTAGGAGAGTCCATCATCCATTCCAGTAACTCTGTGAACCATCCTCTTGAGTTGAGGTTGAACTGGAGAGGACAAAGAAAAATCACACAAGGACAATAGCTTCTAGCTTCTGACTGGCCGGGAAACGAACCCTGGTCCAGGAAAACTAGGATGAACAGTGACATATAAATGGTCACAAAGAAAGCTTCAGCCTTCCCAGGGGAAAAAAAACCCTCCCAACAGGAGAGGTTTCCCAACATACTCATCAACTTCCTCGCAGAACACATCCGTATCTTTAGAAAAGATTGCAGTTTCAAGACGGCTTGCTCCGTTCTAAGAGGAGACGTAAAAGCCCGAAAAAACTTGACTCTGAATCACCATCCTTAAATAAAGTATCTTTTGTGATGGTGTCAGAAGATCTAACAGAAGTAGTGACGTTGTGTTTATAAGGATACATCTCTTTAAGGTCCTGACTACTAGCGTCAAGGGAACCCAGATCACCGCCTATGTCGCCGAGTTGTTCTAAGGCTAGACGCTCGATAAAAACGTTCGTGATCAAAGAGATCGGAACTAAGACGTCCTTGATCTCGACATTCGATTCGACTAGTGTCATCATGAAGTCCGAGGTTCTCATGTTCAATATCATGCCTCATGCTAGATCTTCGACGTCGATTGTCCTGAAAGACGAGCGCCGAGCGTCCTGTAAGACGTGGCGCCGAACGTCCTGGAAGGTGTGGCGCCGAGCATCCTGTAAGACGTGGCGCCAAGAGGTCAACAGAGCAAGACGCCGAACGTCGTATAAGACATGGCGCTGAGCGTCCTGGTGTCAGAAGAGACTCGTCTTGTTGACAGGAAGACCCAATTCTTCTGATGGGCTCAAAGTTATCTAAAAATCCTTTATGAAGATCGTAAGAATGAGCTCTGAGAAGCCAATCGTCGAGATACAGGGAGGCTCTGATGTCTCTTGAGTGTAGTATTCCGCTACATTAAGCAAAAGTTTCGTGAACATAAGAGGGGCGGAGCTGAGACCAAAAACACACGGCCCGAAACTGACACATTTTTCCCCCTATTCTTCTTGTAAACAAACCTCAGATAAAGTTTGATTGCATAGCCTGCCTCTCAGACTCCTCTCTAGATCTGGGAGAGAGATCTATTGGAGTTAAAACTAAAGGAGGTTTCCCTATAAAAGGAAATTGTAATCCTCCTTCAGAAGATGTACTGACCAAAGATCTGCTCCCCTCTTCTCCCAAGATTGCCAGAAGTTGTGTAGTCTGGCTCGACTGCCTGAAGGCGAAAGCAGTCAGACTCTGCTTCGCCCTGTGACCAGGCTGACATGAGTCTTTTTATAGTTCATGATTCGATGTCTCCATAGAGAACTTTGACTTCTGAACGAAGGCGTTAAGAGCAGTTACATCCAGGACCGGAAAAAAGCCTCCCTCTCCCAAAAGAGAGACATTTGATGTTGCAAAGTCTGTTTGGCAGAGAGGTCTTATCGGAGTGACTGACAAAGGAGGTTTCACTAGGAAAAAGATTTTGCATCCATCCTTTAGTAATAGCACAGACCAAACATCTGCTCCTCTCCTCTCCCAGGCTCGCCAGAAGTAGTTAAGTCTGGCTCCTACTGTTGTCCGTGCAGTTTAGAGAAAAAGTATGCAGAGACCTTCTTGCTGATTAAGACACCAAAACCTGTGTCTTTGACCAACTCTTGAGGGAGAAGAGAGAAAGAAAAAAGGGGTGGTGCGTACCTCAATTCTGACTTCTGATTCAAAGTTATCCTGCCTCATTGCCTGTATTCCTTAAGAGACTCAGCAATCCACCCAGGGGGCAGTAAAAATCTCTGTGGGGTTGCCACAAGGTCCTCGACCTTAACGTGGCTAGACCTCCACCCATGCTATCCTGGCATACCTGATAAGGAAGCTGGCTTCATAGGTTTATATGTCTCATTTACCAGCATTCCTTGAGAGACTCGGCAATCCACCCAGGGGGCTGAAAAGTCTCTGTGGGACTGCCACAAGATCCTCGACCTTAACGCGGCAAGACCTCCACCCTATATGACATATCTGTTTTTTACTTTGTTAACCCTTTTACCCCCAAAGGACGTACTGGTACGTTTCACAAAAGCCACCCCTTTACCCCCATGGACGTACCGGTACGTCCTTGCAAAATAATGCTATAAAAATTTGTTTTTCATATTTTTTGATAATTGTTTGAGAAAATACAGGCATTTTCCAAGAGAATGAGACCAACCTGACCTCTCTATGACAAAAATTAAGGCTGTTAGAGCAATTTAAAGAAAATATACTGCAAAATGTGCTGGGAAAAATATAACCCCCTGGGGGTTAAGGGTTGGAAATTTCCAAAAACCCCGGGGGTTAAAGGGTTAATAGTTTATATATGACATATCTGTTTTGACGTTGTCACTGTTTTAAGAATGATTTATTGTTAATTTATTCTCATCATTTATTTATCTCCTTATTTCCTTTCCTCACTGGGCTATTTTTTCCCCATTGGAGCCCTTGGGCTTATAGCATCTTGCTTTTCCAACTAAGGTTGTAGCTTGGCTAGAAATAATAATAATAATAATAATAATAATTTTGTATCAGATACAAAATCTAGAGGCCAGTTTATTCAGAGGAAAAAAGAAAACTGCCTTTCCTTGGTCCTTCCGAGACTCCATCCAGTCTCCCATCATCCTTAAAGCTCCATTGATGACCACATGTAAATTCCGTGGAGCAACAGGCACAAAATAAATTGGAAACACATCATTAAAAACTTTCATGAGTTTCTTAATCAACTGAAGGACGAAAGGAATTAGGATCTTCTCCTTCTGATAATCTCGAATAATTCAGGAGAAAAGTGATCACCAATGTTTTCCTCTGACAAAGATCTTGTAAGACAAGGCGACGAGCGTCCTGAAAGACGAGGCGGCAAGCGTCCTGAAAGAAGAGGTGGTGAGCGTCCTGAAAGACGAGGCGGCAAGCGTCCTGAAAGAAGAGGTGGTGAGCGTCCTGAAAGACGAGGCGGCAAGCGTCCTGAAAGAAGAGGTGGTGAGCGTCCTGAAAGACGAGGCGGCGAACGTCCTGAAAAACGAGGCGCCGAGCATCCTGAAAGATGAGGCGCCAAGCATCCTGAAAGACGAGGCGTCGATCGTCCTGAAAGACGAGGCGCCTAGCATCCTGTAAGACGTAGCGCCGATCATCCTGAAAAACGAGGTGCCGAGCATTAAAGCAAAATGATCTTCATTATGCCGCTCGGCACGTTTGGTTTAATGACTTCTGATCAGAGGGTTCTCATGGCCGACTGGCGCTCTGGGACAAAAACCGTGTCTATTTTGGTTCGTAAGCATTGCTATTATCAGCGAATATCTATGACTTATAGTATTGCTATTATCAGCAAATGAGATGCAATGACTCTAACAGCAGTGTTAGTAGCTTGATGTCCAACGCTCTTTGACTTTCCCATGGCAAAGGGGAGCGTTCTGGGAACGTCAACAGGGATGCTCGAGAGGACGCTGCTCGGGAGCTAACGCCTCTCGTTTCCTTTTGCCGATCGACATTCCTTCTCCCAGGGGTTGGGGAGCTTGGAAGAAGTCTTAGGTTAGGATAACGATGTCCACTGTGCTGAATAAATTAATTTAACTAATATAGCACTGAAACTTGCACTTTTAAACTCTTACACAAAAGACCATAATTAGTCCTGACCGTTGTGAGAGATCTTACTCTCTGCCAAGGGACTGAATGAGAATGCAATATCGTCTCTAGTTCTTGCTTTATAAATTATAACAAAACATTTTTCCTAAAATATTAAGCTAATATTTTCATGTACAATGATATTTTCATAATAACAAACTTACTTACCCGGTGGTTAAATAAATACTACCACCGAGTAAGTCTTGTGTTTAAAATAAATGTTGAATACACTCACCCGGTAGTCATATATACCCACCAGTAAAATTAAATGTTATAAATACTTACCCATTAAATACAACCACCAGGAAAGCTATATGTTATTTGATTCAAATGAACAGATATAGGAATAACATATAAATATATGTAATCAACCCTTAATTCTTAAGGGTTCGCAAAAATAGTGATTTGTTACGATTAAAAAGAACAGATATAGCAATAACATATATATATATAAATGTAAACAACCCTTAAATCCTAAGGGTTCACAAAAATAGCGAATTGATACACTTTTTCCAATGGAACATATATATGAATATACTGTATGACTAATACTAGAATTCTCAATATCGAAAAGAAAATAAACGATACCAAGACATGTTGGGACTGCATCGATTGCCATGAGAATGACGCAGCGTAAAATCAATACGCTAGTTCTATTTAATCTTTGAAAATAGATCGATTATTTAAAGAACGAATACTAAAGGGACAAATATTTTCTTCAAAAAAAATTTTACATTAAAAGTCAAAAACTTATTGTAAGATAGAATTCCTTTTCATTCTTTACAAGACAAAGCAAATAAAAGAATTTTACAAGTCATACTACGTATGTACTATGTAGATTACGTCACACAACTGTGACGTCATAGAGTTGGCGGAACATATCTCCGCCATCATGTTTTTAAAAGTAGGTTCGTTAGTTTTACAGTAGGGGGAAAAATGACAAATTCGAAGATAATTTGTATTTTTCCTAACCATACAAACCTTAGCTATTTACAAAGGGTTATTACTTTTAGCGTAGCTGAAATGGCGAGCCATTAGAATTTAACGAGGGTGTATTACCCCCGCGCTAGTTAGCGGGGGGGTAGGGGAGTGGTAGCTAGCTACCCCTCCTCCCCCTCACACACAGGTGAATACTCACTTTCACTTAGAGGTAGGACTTGTCTTGGGGGACAGGGCTGGCGGGCAAATATGTGTAAATAGCTAAGGTTTGTATGGTTAGGAAAAATACAAATTATCTTCGAATTTGTCATTTGTTCCGTAACCGAAATACAAACCACGCTATTTACAAAGGGTGACTTATCCCTTAGGAAGGGTGGAAAGTCCCCAGCCATACTGGCTTTGGCTTTACCCGGGGACTCAGAATCCGAGTGAGTCGCACTCGAGAAAAGGAGTCCCTGCACCTCACAAGTTCCTTGCACCGCACGGAACCATGTGGCCTACGTAAGCTTGTGTGTGAAGGAAGAAGTGTGACCCGTCTTAGGCAGTTGACCTGGAGTTCCAGAAGGAACTCTGGGTTAAGACGTTCCCAATACCACCTCGTCAGGGTATGGGGGACGCGACAGTATTGACTCAATACTCGGAACACAAGGAAGCATGGTTTACCTGCAGAGGTTCGAGGTCAGCTATGCAGAGACCAGGATGCTGCTTCCCCGTAGAGGGGATGATGAAGAAAGAAGTAAGGGCCAGACATACTTCTTTCGTTCATGCAGACTAAAACCTGATAACAATGCCCTCAACCTTCTGCTACCTGTCCAAAAAGGAGCCTGAGGTTAGACCAGCTGTTGTGTAGCCACCACAGAGCGATAGAAAACGTATCGAGACTCCTGTGGGTCACGCCCTGCAGGAAGCGGGCTGCGAAGGTCATCAGACGCTTCCAGACTCCAGCATGTAGCACCTGCGTCACAGAGTAGTATTACTCGAAGGCGAGGGACGTTGCGATGTATCCAACATCGTGCTGTAGGGCGACGTGACGGGGGAGGGTCTGAAGACAGGTCGAGATGAATGTCCTTGAGTCCGGGCTGAAGAGGTATACTGGTGACTCTCCCCCCATGTCCTCCTTGTGTTCCCAAATCGGCTGCAACTGAGGCCAAACTGCAGCTGTTCCCAGGGCTAACCTCTCGATTCCTGTACTGGCAAGAAAGAGAAGGTCTTGGGACATCAGACACAGAATGGAGACTCAAAATCTTGAATGAATCGGACCGAAGGGTCGGGACCCTCAGATTCTGAGTCTAGCCAACAACTCAGGAGCGAGCCTGAATGTTGCCTTCCCCTCTTCCTTAGAAAGGGGGGGAGTAGTAAGAGACCAAGAAGATTGCTTACACACTGGCCGTGGCCAGAGTGAGCAGAAGACCCAGGGCGGAATACAATCCGAGGCCTGTCGTAAAGGGTCTTGAGAAGATCTCTTAAAGGACTAAAAGTCCGAGCCATGCTCCAAGTTGGAGGTCTTCCTCCGACTAGGGCAGGGACGATCGTAGCTTCGCATGAGCGAGGATAGATCCAGCGGGCAGGAAAAAGTTATTCCTTTAAGCCTGAAGGTCAGGGAAAGGCTGAGCGACAGGCTTCATTGCCAAGAGCGGAAAGGAGTTTCCTCCCGCCGAAAGGCAATAAGACCGTTATTGCTGGAGAAGAGGCCTCACGGGAAGAGGTACATCTCCCACGGCACCAACCACCTTAGACTCTTCACTTTGCCTGGGAGACCCCTGTGGATGACTATCGCAGATAACGCGACCTCCGTACCGCGACTGTAGCGGGTTGTCTCTTCTAGAGGAGGAAGCGTAGTGTCTCCAGGCATGAAGCCGAAGCGACGCCCCGGTTCGGGAGAGATGTCGCAGTGTGGTTGCTTGAGTAGTCTGCGCCGTGGGAGAAGCTCTCCCGGGAGTTCCGTCAGGGGAAGCAGAGGGTCCAGAAACCGTTCTGCACATAGTCCCAGTGGAGCTCTCCCATTGAAAGGTTGACAGACAACCTGGTTTGTTGAGACCCATTGTCCGCAGACAAAAAGGAGGGAAGACGCAGGCGTCGAAGTTGTCCCACCATCACCGGAATGCATCTTGCCAGAGTCTCGGGGTCTGAGACTGGGGGGAAAACTAGCGGAAGCTTGAGGTTCCAAGCTGTCGTGATCAGGTCCCCCAGACCAGCACTTGCTGGTTACCCAAGGTCAAAGACCCCTAGGTACACTCTCTCTATGAGGCTCTGCTCGGATAGTCTGAGAGAAACATTCCCCTGCCTGGAATGAGAGAGCCGATGGTGGAATTGAGAGAATCTCAATCATCCCGATATCTCTACTGCAAGATGTGAAGGTGTGAAAATGCGTCCCCTGCTGGTTAGCATGAAGTCGACACGCAACGGGGCGACTTGGCAGGAGCGGTAGGATCTGAAGAGGGGCCAGACTAAGGCCCTTAAGCCTGCCTGAATGATGGAGAGGTATCCTTCAGGTCTTGACCATAGGCCTGGACCGGAACATGCCCCCCCCCCCCCCTTTCCTTTGACGAGTCCGAGAACCGCATCAAGAATGTGGGGAAAGGACGAGAATATCCACTACCATCAAGAGGCTCCATAGGTCAACACCCATTGCAGGTTTAATAGTTCCGCTGGTCCCATAGGGCCAGGGAGTCCGGTTAAACATTGCCTGAAGCCACCGGAACTTGGATCGCCCCACATGGAACTTATCCTGAGGCGACCGTTCGGACTATAAACGGGTCAATGAGGAAAGAAGAACTAGGAAACGTTCCAAGGTAGGGCTGAAAACTCTGCTTGACTGAGAACAGGTACTGCGACTCTCCTCAGTCTTGCCACGGTGAACCGAAAGGAAGGCTCGGAGGATGTGGTAACAGAATCTGGCGTCCCCAGGTGGCCACCCATCCAAGTACCGACGTTGCTTAACCTCGCTGGACGGACGAGAAGCGGGGTTCCAACGTGGTAAGGCGGTTGACTCAATATCATGGCCAGATACTCCAGATGTTGAGGCAGAGGAAGAGAAGGCTCCAAGCAAAATACCATGAGCCCACACTCATGGTCAGCATTCGGAAGCTTTTCCCGGCGCTGAAGAAGGTCGAAACCCGAGCCTACCGGAGTTGACCAGCCCTCCAAACAGCAGAGGAGGCGGAAGTCTGCACCTGAGCGGCCAAGAGGAAGGCAGGGAGAGTTCTCTGGGGAAACAAACCTGCTATGCCACGGCGGGATAGCCACACTGCATCATAAGCAGGAATACTTGCAGTTTAGGCTGAATTCGACGAGCACCCTGGAAGATGGATGGAATGGAAACTGAAAGTACCCGTCCTTCCGATCCAGGGTTAAAGGAGTCCTGTCGCCTCGTTACCAGTCTGATCGATTCTGCTGGTCTACGCTGGCCGAAGTTTGTTCGACAAACTTGATCAGGGCTGAGAGGTCGACTATGGACATCCCCTCTCAGATCCTTCCTTACAAGAAAGGATCGACTGAGGGGGCCGGGGGTGAAGCCGTCGATGATCCTAAGGAAGACCTTCGTCTAAGGTATGGATCATTCTGCCCAACCGGGCAACTCTGCTGATGCTATGGCATAGAGGTTCAGAGACACTGAATTCGCTGACAGAGACGGCAGGCGCGATATCCTTGGCTACTCACAGAGATTGTGCGGGAATGGGCATCGGGAAGCTGTCATTCGGATGAGTAACCTTAAGCATCCTCCCAGCGAAAAAACCTGCAATCCTAGAGTTCGTGAACTCCTTTTAGGACTATGCCCCCCCGGGGGAGTCTCCCGTGCCATCTGTTCCTGACAGGAGGAAACTACAATTGGACACCTTGTCCCAGTTGTCGTAGCCGATAACTTAGGCCGACGTGGTTGAAAGAAAAGGGAGCTGGAGTCCTGCAGAGTCTGGAAGAAAGCGCCTTGGAGGAGTGAAACCGGAAGTCGATTTACTCCGCACAGCAGATGTTTAAGTCTCTGTCCTTGGGCAAAGACAAAACTCTTCTCAAGGATGGAAGGGTGTCTGAGGTCGTTGACCTCCACAGATGAGACACCCGAAGGAAGCCTTCAGTCAGTGCGTCCAGATGGTACAACATCGAGCTTGTCCGCAAGTAGATACTTAACGACGAAAGGCCAAGGTGCCTGAGCTCGAGAGGAGGAAAGTACCCTTGATCTTCCTGTAGCTTCCTTGAACCAAACCTCGGGCCGTAACCGAGGAGGGAAAGAACCTGGTAAGCTCCCAGAGGAAGAGGTAAGCAGACACCCCTTGTCCGATGGAGAAATCTTCAACGGAAAGCCCCCCCGCCAAAAATCCTTCCAGGGCGGGAGAAGGAGAGAGTACTCGTGCAGGAGAGGGGACCCTCGAGACCGACCTCTTGGGAACCAACTTCGCCCTGGGGGAAGTCACCACGAAGTCCACTCCTCTCTTTCTCTTCAGCGTAGGAGAGACAGCCGCTGGTTTGTTACCCTGGCCGGTGAGTGCTGGTTTCATAAACCTCATTAACGCCCGTGCCAGCGGATCAAACCATGTCTGCTGCTCCAAGGACACAAGAGTCCGAAATCCTCGCTAAGGTGAAAGGGATCGGGCGATCCTTTGGAGAGGACACGACGGTTCCTGCCTGAAAAGAAGGTGGGAAGAATGCTGTACTGACCTGTCTTCGTCCTGCACTACCAACCTGTGCTTGGATGGAGGTGATCCCGAGTGCCGCCTAGGAGCACGCGTCCCTGCTGCTACCACCGGCTGTGGAATTCGCCGCGAACTATGGTCGCGCGAGGGCGAACGGTCGCGCAAAGGCGAATGGTCGCGCGGGCGCACAGGCGAGTGGTCGCGCGGGCGCGCAGGCGAGCGGTCGCGAGGGCGCGCAGGCGAGCGATCGCGCGGGCGCGCAGGCGAGCGATCGCGCGGGGCGCGCAGGCGAGCGATCGCGCGGGCGCGCAGGCGAATGGGCGTGACGGCGAGGGATCGTGCTGCCGCGTAGGTGAAGAAGATCGCTGGCGGTAAGCGATGGCGAGCAGCCTGTGTAGGTGAATGATCGCGTGATAGGGTGCGATGGTGATCAGCATCCGCAAGAGGGCGAGCGTTCAGGGTTGTGCGATGAGGAGCAGCATGCGTAAGCGGGCAATCGTGCAGGGTTGTGCGATGGCGAGCAGCATGCGCAGGTGAATGATCGCGTGAAAAGGGTGCGATGGTGATCAGCATCCGCAAGAGGGCGATCGTTCAGGGTTGTGCGATGAGGAGCAGCATGCGTAAGCGGGCAATCGTTCAGGGTTGTGCGATGGCGAGCAGCATGCGCAGGTGAATGATCGCGTGAAAGGGTGCGATGGTGATCAGCATCCGCAAGAGGGCGATCGTTCAGGGTTGTGCGATGAGGAGCAGCATGCGTAAGCGGGCAATCGTTCAGGGTTGTGCGATGGCGAGCAGCATGCGCAGGTGAATGATCGCGTGAAAGGGTGCGATGGTGATCAGCATCCGCAAGAGGGCGATCGTTCAGGGTTGTGCGATGAGGAGCAGCATGCGTAAGCGGGCAATCGTTCAGGGTTGTGCGATGGCGAGCAGCATGCGCAGGTGAATGATCGCGTGAAAGGGTGCGATGGTGATCAGCATCCGCAGTTGAGGGTCGCGCGATGGCGATCAGCATCCGTAGTTGAGGGTCGCGCGATGGCGATCAGCATCCGCAGTTGAGGGTCGCGCGATGGCGATCAGCATCCGCAGTTGAGGGTCGCGCGATGGCGATCAGCATCCGCAGTTGAGGGTCGCGCGATGGCGATCAGCATCCGCAGTTGAGGGTCGCGCGATGGCGATCAGCATCCGCAGTTGAGGGTCGCGCGATGGCGATCAGCATCCGCAGTTGAGGGTCGCGCGATGGCGATCAGCATCTGCAGTTGAGGGTCGCGCGATGGCGATCAGCATCCGCAGTTGAGCTAGTAGCTGGCGAACCATGTTCCTTCAGAAGTGTTGGAGAACGTTGGCGTGCCAGCTGTAACACACGTGGGCGATCCGGAGATCGCTGGCGAGCTGATGATCGCTGACGAGCTGACGATCGCTGGCGAGATGATGATCGCTGACGAGCTGATGATCGCTGACGAGCAGAAGGCTACGCGTGGAAGCCTGCTCAAAGAAGAAGAGTCCTTGACCCCGACCTGAACCGAAGTTCTAGATCGCGAGGGCGAACGTGGGCGCACAGGGCACGTAACAGGAACCGCAGGGAAGATCATCTTGAAAGCGCTGACGAACAGGAGAGCGCTGACGAACAGAAGGGCGCGCAGGGAAACCCTGACACGCAAGGGAAGAACCCCCGTGGGGGCAACCCTTTGCCCCGAAGGGATCGATGTCCGCCGGGAGACTGATGTCCGTCGGAAGACCGCTGTCCGTCGGGAAGACCGTTGTCCGTCGGGAAGACCGTTGCCCGTCGGAAGACGAGATTAGACTGCTGTCCATCTGCACCAAGACGGAAGATCGAGAAAAAGAAGTTGTAGGCTGCAAACGGAGATTCAAAAAGGCGCCTCAAGCACCCTTATAGGGAGATGAGAGGCCCTTACGACGAGGCGGACGGAGGGCCTTACGGCGAGGGAGGCCAACAGCAACAGCAACAGAAGAAACCTCCGAAGAGGAGTCTCTATGAGTGTACTCTCTCGCGAACGAAAGAGAAACACTTCGTGGAAGAGACTGGTCAGCCAGTGACCTAAAAGGGGCAATCCTCCGAAGAGGAGCTCCTGCAGTTGCCCAGCCCCTTGAGCGAAACTGCAGGTGCGACCGCTCAGCACCAAGAGCATAGTCGCACGAAAAAAAGGCAAGAGAAGAACCCCCCAAAAGAGGAAAAGCTCAAGCCTGGACAGGAAAAAAAAACTTCCCTCGGAAGGAAAGTTATCCGCCCAAGGAGGCAAGCCTCCTGACTGTTCTAAAATGAACTGGAGAGCTGTCCGTCGACACGGGAGTACTACCAGTAGAAGGAGACACGCCCCTGACGACAATACAAGGGGGGAGGCAGCAACAGCCGAATCCCCAGGACTCAACCAGACAGCTCACACCGTTGCTATATTACAGAAACGAACTAGATCGGTAACTGTAAAAAAATAAAACAAATAATATTAGTACACATTCATTCCCCCGGGAAGGCTCCGAAGAGGAATCCCGAGGAAAAGGAACAAGAATTACACAACAGGCACGTGCCCTCACAACCACTTACACTCGCGGAAGGAGAGCTGTAACCAAAACAGAATTATAACAATTATAATTATGTAACTATGTAATTATGTAATTTAAAAATGAATGAACACTAAAGAAAAAAACGAAAACCCCGAAAGGAATCGTTCTACAAGCTGAAAAATTAACAACTACAATTAGATTCATAAACTAATTGAGACAAAATGTACGGCGTAGCAACCCCACCCACACGGGAAGGAAGCTACAAGGGCGTAGTAAAACATAGTAAAAGGGTGAACGACCTCAAGAGAGAGAGAGAGAGAAAGACCGAAGTCAAACTCGATCGCAACCCATAAAATTAGGCCGTGGTGGCCTAACTGCCGAGGCCTCCACGTAGATATCGTACACTACACACACACATCTGAAAAGGAAACTTACTTATTTCTATACTCAAATATATATACAAACATGAAAACATGTTTACATATATATTGAGTAAAAGAAAAGTAAGCGATTAAGTAAAGACAAAACAGACAATGGCTGCCAAGCGAGGACCAAGACAGAGACGTCTGTCACAGTCCGAGCCAAAAGTGAAAGTGAGTATTCACCTGTGTGTGAGGGGGAGGAGGGGTAGCTAGCTACCACTCCCCTACCCCCCCGCTAACTAGCGCGGGGGTAATACACCCTCGTTAAATTCTAATGGCTCGCCATTTCAGCTACGCTAAAAGTAATAACCCTTTGTAAATAGCGTGGTTTGTATTTCGGTTACGGAACAAACTCCCAATCCTACCTCTTTAAAGATACGAACAAAATTAAAACAATAACACTCCGTAAAAATAAAACCCAACCAACGAAGGCTAAAAATAAATTGTACATCACCAAGATAACTGTAATATACAGGTTACAGGGAGTGAAAAATCCTACGATGTTGCCGCTGCGGCGACAGAGAAAATATGAGGGAACACGGGATGGTTCCGAGGTACCTTGCTAGGGTGCACAGGTGGTACACCTGGCTATGCAATCGGTGACTGCCGCAAGTTTTGAATTTTCTGTTGTGACATCAGAGACGTAAGCTATATATATAACTACCAGGTAAGTCTTGTGTTTAAAATAGCTGTCTGCTAAAGAAGGTGATGAATGCAAGAGTTAATGGGAGAAGTACAAGAGGAAGGCCAAGGTTTGGGTGGATGGATGGAGTGAAGAAAGCTCTGGGTGATAGAAGGATAGATGTGAGAGAGGTAAGAGAGCGTGCTAGAAATAGGAATGAATGGCGAGCGACTGTGACGCAGTTCCGGTAGGTCCTGCTGCTTCCTCCGGTGCCTTGGATGACCGCGGAGGTAGCAGCAGTAGGGGATTCAGCATTATGAAGCTTCATCTGTGGTGGATAATGTGGGAGGGTGGGCTATGGCACCCTAGCAGTACTACTCGGTTGAATACCTTGTCAGGCTGGGAGGAACGTAGAGAGGAGAGGTCCCCTTTTTTTGTTTCATTTGTTTGATGTCGGCTACCCCCAAAATTGGGGGAAGTGTCTTGGTGTATGTATATATGTAATAATAATAATAATAATAATCAAACCTTTTTTCTTAGATTGTCTGGTTGTAGAGAAAACAAGACTAGGCATAACCCATGTAAATAACTCAGAAGTTAGTATCCACAAAGGAATAAGTCATTTCATACTCATTTACTCAAGTCAAATTATGGCTCCTGATTTCATTCAATTTCTAAAAAAAGGAAATAGAAAAAACTATTAAGGCCATGACAGATATCAATCTCAAATCAGGGTTGTGCTGGCCGATGCAGTAATGTCCCTCACTGGTGAACGCTAGACTTGAGTTCGAGTTCCGCTCAAACTCGTTACAGTAGTTCTTTTGATCACTACAATCTCACCATCCTTGTAAGCTAAGGATGGGGGGTTTGGGGGAGCCTATAGGTCTACCTGCTGATTCATCAGCAGCCATTGCCTGGCCCCCCTTGGTCCTAGCTTGGGTGGAGAGGGGGCTTGGGCACTGCTCATGTGTATATGATCAGTCTCTAGGGCATTGTCCTGCATGATAGAGTAATGTCACTGTCCCTTGCCTCTGCCATTCATGAGCGACGTTTAAACCTTTAAATGTTCAGAAGTATATTACAGTAACTACTAAGATTTCCATTTTAACGCAATTGTGTCCATTGCTACGCTGTATCTTACGTTTTAAGTGCTGTTTCCAGGTAACTCCTTCATCCTTATGTAATTTGAAGGCTTCAGCATGATTAATCTCTGGCTCTTTCTCCACTGGTCTTATTCTGGGAGTTCTAAACGGAGTTGCAATTGGAGTCTGGCCAAGCTTACGACCAGGAGTTCTCCTCAGCATACCCGAAGGTGTCCTCAAGGGTGTTCTTCCTGGAGTGAAATAAGCATTTGTCTTACACGAAGGTGGAGTAATGCTTCTAAAGTTATATCTGTAAATAGAAAAAAAAATACATCAGACATTTGTATAGAAGTAGCATAGTCATTATACACTCAACAGATTAAAAGCTGAAATTGGCCATGACAGCTCAAATTCAATCCGAATACTGTATAACACATTTCAAAAGTAATTTCTATTTTTTCTAAGGCTGAAATTGGCCACAGCAGCTCAAAATTAATCTGAAAATGAAAATTTTTACAAGTAATTTGTATTTTTCTTAACTATTCAAACCTGAGTATAATTTCAGCAGAGTTCCTTAACGAGGTTTCGGTAGTTACTGGCGGGTGGCAGGTAAGTCCCGCCCACGGCCAACACATCAAGTAGGTACTATGACCTTCACCTAAGAATTGCGAGACAGATGAAGCAGGAAGTGTTACTTCACAGACTCAGGTTTGTATACTTATAAAATCCCTGGACGTTAGAACACTCAGACCTGAAGAAGCGCAAAAGTGTTGACTTCAGTCCCAGTCCTACCAACCTGAGAAAAGGTTCTTGGGAAATAAGCTAGGTTTCTGTCCAGAGACACAAGGTAATGTAGGATTCTACATCCTTCCAGGATATAAAGTCTGAAATGGAATGTAATGAGTTTACTCCTCTGTACATCTGGCCTATTCTATTTTTAGTTACACTCCACTCGAAGCTCACCTTGATTTGTTTGTTTTATATGGAAATGTTTTTCTTCTCTCTCTCTTATTTCTTAACAGAAAAACCTAAACTATTTTGAAGAAATATCTTTAAATATGGCATAAGCTAAGAAAATGAAACATGTTTTGATCTACCTTTGATTCCTTTACAATTTGTGGAAAAAAACACTGCTATCAGAACCAGTGGTCACAAAAACAAAAAAGAAGGTTGACAGCTTTGATTGATTAAAGAGCTAACTGAATAGGCTGTCAGTACTGTAAAGGAAATTTCATTTTTGGTTCGATCATGATGCTTCATTCTAAAAATCAAAGTTAGAATTTAGTATAATTGCACAAATTACAGTACATGTGATGGTAATTGTAAAAATCTTTCTTTAAAAAAAGTGCACATTTTTACGTTAACAAATAATGAAGTTACCGATTATCGTAAATTCTATACTGTATAAGTTTTAATTTCCCTGCTCTTCTTCCTTATGATAACTATTTGTCTAACAGAAAATTATTCAAGCATGAAATAATTAAATAAGAATCCAATTTCCAAATCTTTACCATTTTTGAGAGAGAGAGAGAGAGAGAGAGAGAGAGAGAGAGAGAGAGAGAGAGAGAGAGAGAGAGAGAGAGAGAGAGAGAGAATTCCTATGCAAAGGGCTTATCACTGAATAGTTTGCATGTGTTAACTATAAAGTAGTCATGTATATTTGTTTCTCATTATTGCATTGTGTAGAAAAGGAAAGGGAGCAAAGGCTGGGTGCAAAGAAGCACGGATGGTTTGAAACCTTTGGGCTGCACAAAGTAGTCCTAACCGTGAATACGCAAAACTATTTACCCTACATATTATACATTTCTCTGAACCGCAAATAACCTAACCCACAAAGACGGAGGAATGGCTATAGTAGGATTAGGTGAGGCATCCTAACAAATAAAGGTCAATTGCATGTGAGTACCTTGAGTGAGTGGATTCCAGGTTTGTGTGGAAGTCAAGTCTACTGAAGGCAGGTGAGGACTAAAGTTCAACTTAACAGTGTGCCTTCTCCATCACACTCCCCATTGACATAATCAATTGCACTGTACGCACAATATGTCAATCGTGAGGACCAAGGATACATTTACATAGTATGTATTTCAGCAGCAGTAGGGGACTCAGCAGTATGAAGCTTCATCTGTGGTGGAAATGTGGGAGATTGGGCTGTGGCACCCTAGCAGTACCAGCTGAACTCGGCTGAGTCCCTGGTTAGGCTGAAGGAACGTAGAGAGTAGAGGTCCCCTTTTTTTTTTTTTGTTTCTTGTTGATGTCGGCTACCCCCCAAAATTGGGGGAAGTGCCTTTGGTATATGTATGATGTATGTATGTATTTCAGGGCGGCGCAGATTCCCAATCCGCATTTATTTCACAGTGTACGTAAGAGCATGGTTTCTGATTGCGAGTAAGTACGCATGGAAAGTAAACACGATAGTTCAAACCCAAACACTTGGGAGACCTTGCACGTACGCTTGGTCTAAGAGCACGAAGGGTCAGTCAGCAATGAAACAATTTGGTCTGCCGACGTCATCACACTCCTGCCATCAATAATGGAGATCGATCGTTTAGATCTCCGTTGCGCAGGAATCTTGGATGCACGTGGATCTTTGTTGTGTATGGAAGGTAATACATCCCAGACCAGTACGCTTGGCAACTTTGAATGTGGAGACAGTGCACATGGATCTTAAGTGAGCAAGGATGGTAGTAGTGAACATTTCGAGCTAGTATGCGTGAAACCCTTGCGCGTGGTTGTTCTCCTAGCGGGATAGAAATAAGATACAGGAACAGTCAAAGATCATAATCCAGGAAGGGAAAAAAGGGCAGCCATCTTCATCCCAAACAACAGTGAGTAAGCTCAGTTTCATACGAAAGATTAGTATACTATCTCTCCCACGGGGAAACGCCAGGAGTCACGCATACGCAACTTCTATCAATCAGTCTTCTTTAAATTTTTCAAAGACGAGCAGCAGCAAAACTCTCATGAAGATGAGCTGAAGAAAAGGAAGAACTTGAGGCTTGCCTTTTCCCTCCCCCCTCTTATGGGGGGAGGTTAAGATCTTTGAAAGAACAACATAACCAGGTGATATATTCTTAGCTCCTTCCCAGAATTGGGAAAGAAGGATGATGCCGTGCCCCTTCACACTCGACTGCAAAAAAACTTTCCATGTCTGACACAGCACAATGATCAGGATTATGTTGTCCCATGGCAACACTTGCAAGAGAATAGACAGCAAACAGGACTTCTGTCTACCAGGAACAATAATGTGGATATTGGCAGGTTGCACAGACACCTGTCACATAGCTAAAGTATCAGAAAACAACTGCAAATCATCATCTCCTCTGTAATCTACATCACACATGATAATCTGTGAATAAATTATCTAAAAGAGAAGCAAAATAATAAAACAGCAAGTTGAGGGCACCGAAAATAATATCCGGCAGCTGAAAACAAAGTAGCTCCTAAGTGTGCTGACAAGGGAGCCCTGCCTGCCAGTAACTACCGACACCTTGTTATAATTTCAACAGCCGAGTTCCAGCTACTCTGAAAACAATCATGTTAAACTACTAGGGTTTGTATGTAGCATATACAGTATAGAAACAACGACTTAATGAGAAAAGGCAAACAAGCTTTGTCAGCACCAAGAGTGCATACGTAATACTTTGCAGCTGAAGTCAAAGTAGCCACTCAGTGTGATGGCAGGGCACGGGGCTTCCCTACCATCGCAAAGTCTTGTATATCTTGGAATATAAATAAACACCCAATTAGGCAATGTTTTTCTGTCCCAAGACAAAATAGAGAGACTAAAGGGAGTGGCTCGTCCCTTCCTAAAGCAAGACTCGCTACAAGCTCACCCGTGGCTACGCTTGTTAGGGCACCCGACTCCCTGGAACGTCTGGTCCCAATGGCTGTCTTCGCATTCATTCTCTCCAGTGGAAACTAAAAACATGCTAGTCTCAGCGTAGGGATACTCCGGACTTCCGAGCTCCTATAGCATCAAAAGAAAATTCTAATAGACAAGTTCCACCTTAGATGGAATCATACTCCTATTAAAGGATGAGGGTTTGTTGTATAGGAACCACTTCATAAGAAGTCTCAAAAAAGTCTTTACAACAAATCAATTTACATTAAAGCTAGCAGTAGATGATACAAAACTGTACTTTTTATTTCCAAAAACAATACCCGAGACTTTGATCAAATTTTTGGGCCCTTTCCCATACAGGTATAAAATTAAATTAATAAATGACCAAGAGGATCTCCTGCCAAAATAAAATCAACAATAATATTCACTTTAACAGAAAATGAAAATAGAATATGACATACTGTACACAGGTAAGTATACTGTATTTCTTATTAACCTACCTTTCACTTGATCTAGGTAATGGCACGCTGGATGTCTCTGAAGGTGCCTGAAACATAAAAATAAAAGGGGACATGTAGTCATGCTCAAAATAAGAACTGTTCGACAGAAGTTCATCAGCAGCCCTTTCATTGGCTGCAAGTAGCCGGCAATTCTTCAAACTAAAACTAGCCACTAACTATCAAAGTGAAAATTAACAGAAAAATAAAATATTTCAAAATCCTTTGAATGGTCTTCAGCCAATTATCGCTGCATTCCCCTCTTATCCAAAACTGAATCCACCCATGATAGGAAAGAAGTACCTTAGAGAATAGCACTATCCTATGCATAAATGTCACTGCAACCTACATATGCTTACAAGACATAACATAATAAAACTACTCTATTTCATTCATGTAAAAATGATATTTTAATTATAAAATAAATTTTTGAATATACTTACCCGGTGAATATATAATAGCTGCAACTCTGCGGCTCAACAGACAACATACTTAAAAAACTCGCGAGCGATCGCTATGCAGGTTGCGGGTGTGCCCACCAGCGCCAACTGTCGGCCAGATACCACTCTCGAATGTAAACAAAACCTTCAATTCTTCTCGTCCCACTGTGTCTCTATTGGGGAGGAAGGGAGGGTCGTTTAATTTATATATTCACCGGGTAAGTATATCCAAAAATTTATTTTATAATTAAAATATCATTTTTAAATATTTAACTTAGCCGGTGAATATATAATAGCTGATTCACACCCAAGGAGGTGGGTAGAGACCAGAGTTAAATATGTTTACAGCGTATAAGCTAAGAGTTTTTTCATTTTGACAGTTATCAATATAACAAAACCAAAATAAATAGGTACCTGGTAAGGAAGTCGACTTAGACGATTACTCTGCCTTGTAAGTCTGTCTTCCTCACGGAGCCCAGCGATCCTCTTAGGATGCTGACAGACTCCCAGGAGCTGAAGTATCAAGGGCTGCAACCCATACAACAGGACCTCATCAAACCCCTAATCTGGGCGCTCTCAAGAAATGACTTTGACCACCCGCCAAATCAACCAGGATGCGAAAGGCTTCTTAGCCTTCCGAACAACCCATAAAAACAACATTAAAAAACATTTCAAGAGACAGATTAAAAGGATATGGAATTAGGGAATTGTAGTGGTTGAGCCCTCACCCACTACTGCACTCGCTGCTACGAATGGTCCCAGTGTGTAGCAGTTCTCGTAAAAAGTCTGGACATCTTTCAAGTAAAATGACGCGAACACTGACTTGCTTCTCCAAAAGGTCGCGTCCATGATACTTTGCAGAGATCTATTTTGCTTAAAGGCCACGGAAGTTGCTACAGCTCTAACCTCGTGCGTCTTAACCTTAAGCAAAGATCGTATTAACAATCTGATAAAATATGACAAAGCATTCTTTGACATAGGTAAGGATGGTTTCTTAACCGAACACCATAACGCTTCAGATTTGCCTCGTAAAGGTTTAGTACGAGCTAAGTAGAACTTGAGAGCTCTAACAGGGCATAATACTCTCTCTAGTTCATTGCCTAAGATCTCCGATAAGCTAGGAATATCACAGATTTAGGCCAAGGACGAGAAGGCAGCTCATTCTTGGCTAGGAAACCAAGCTGCAGAGAACAAGTGGCTTTTTCTGACGAAAACCCGATGTTCTTGCTGAAGGCATGAAGCTCACTGACTCTTTTAGCCGAGGCCAAGCATACCAGGAAAAGAGTCTTATGAGTGAGATCTTTCAGGGAGGCTGAATGTAAAGGCTCAAACCTGTCTGACATGAGGAATCTTAGGACCACGTCTAAATTCCACCCAGGTGTAGCCAAACGACGTTCCTTAGAGGTCTCAAAAGACTTAAGGAGGTCTTGCAGATCTTTATTGTTGGAAAGATCTAAGCCTCTATGCTGGAAGACCGAGGCCAACATGCTTCTGTAGCCCTTGATCGTGGGAGCTGAAAGGGAGAGAACTTTTCTCAGGTATAAGAGAAAATCAGCGATTTGGGCTACAGAGGTACTGGACGAGGATACGGAAACTGACTTGCACCAGTCTCGGAAGACTTCCCACTTCGATTGGTAAACTCTAATGGTAGAAGCTCTCCTCGCTCTAGCAATCGCACTGGCTGCCTCCTTCGAAAAGCCTCTAGCTCTCGAGAGTCTTTCGATAGTCTGAAGGCAGTCAGACGAAGAGCGTGGAGACTTTGGTGTACCTTCTTTACGTGCGGCTGACGTAAAAGGTCTACTCTTAGAGGAAGACTTCTGGGAAAGTCTACCAGCCATCGAAGTACCTCGGTGAACCATTCTCTCGCGGGCCAGAGGGGAGCAACTAACGTCAACCTTGTCCCTTCGTGAGAGGCGAATTTCTGCAGTACCTTGGTGACAATCTTGAATGGTGGGAATGCGTAAAGATCTAGGTGTGACCAATCTAGGAGAAAGGCATCTATATGTATTGCTGCTGGGTCTGGGACTGGAGAGCAATAGATTGGAAGCCTCTTGGTCAACGAGGTTGCAAAGAGATCTATGGTGGGTTGACCCCAAGTGGCCCAAAGTCTCTTGCACACATCCCTGTGGAGGGTCCATTCGGTTGGAATTACTTGACCTTTCCGACTGAGACAATCTGCTAGAACGTTCAAGTCGCCCTGGATGAACCTCGTTACTAGGGAGATGCCTCGATCTCTTGACCAGATGAGCAGGTCCCTTGCGATCTCGTACAGAGTCAGTGAGTGGGTACTTCCCTATTTGGAAATGTACGCCAAGGCCGTGGTGTTGTCCGAGTTGACCTCCACCACCTTGCCTCGAAGGAGACTCTCGAAGCTTCTCAAGGCCAGGTGAACTGCCAAAAGCTCCTTGCTGTTGATATGCATGCTCCTCTGACTCGAGTTCCACAGACCTGAGCATTCCCGACCGTCCAGCGTCGCGCCCCAGCCCAAGTCCGATGCATCAGAGAAGAGAACGTGGTTGGGCTTCTGAACTGCTAGGGGAAGACCCTCTCGTAGACTGATATTGTCTTTCCACCAAGTCAGACAAGTCTTTATCTTCTCGGAAATCGGGATCGAGACCGCCTCTAGCGTCTTGTCCTTTTTCCAGTGAAAAGCTAGATGGAATTGTAGAGGTCGGAGGTGTAGTCTTCCTAGCGAGACAAATTGCTCCAGGGATGATAGTGTTCCTACCAGACTCATCCAATTCCTGACTGAGCAACGTTCTTTCTTCAACATCTTCTGGATGACGAGCAGGGCTTGATCTATTCTGGGGGCCGACGGAAAAGCCCGAAAAACTGGACTGTGAATCTCCATCCCTAAATACAGAATAGTTTGGGATGGGATCAGCTGGGACTTTTCCAAGTTGACTAGGAGTCCCAATTCCTTGGTCAGATCTAGAGTCCAATTGAGATCCTTCAGACAGCGATGACTGGAAGAGGCTCTGAGAAGCCAGTCGTCCAAATAAAGGGAGGCTCGGATGTCCGATAAATGGAGGAATTTTGCCACATTCCTCATAAGCCTCGTAAACACGAGAGGAGCTGTGCTTAGGCCAAAGCACAAGGCCCGAAACTGGTACACCACATCGTCGAAGACGAATCTCAGAAAAGGTTGGGAATCTGAGTGAATGGGGATGTGGAAGTAAGCGTCCCTTAGGTCGAGAGAGACCATCCAGTCTCCTTTTCTGACCGCTGCTAAGACTGACTTTGTGGTCTCCATGGTGAACTTCGTCTTTGTGACAAAGACATTCAGAGCACTGACGTCTAGCACCGGTCTCCAACCTCCTGTCTTCTTTGGTACTAGGAAGAGACGGTTGTAAAACCCCGGTGATTGAAGGTCCGAGACTTTGACCACCGCTACCTTCTCTAGTAAAAGAGACACTTCCAGTTTCAGGGCTTGTCTCTTTGCTTCCTCTCGGTACCTGGGAGAGAGATCGATGGGGGACGTCGCTAGAGGAGGTCTGCGTACAAAAGGGATTTTGTACCCCTCTCTGAGCAACCTCACAGATTTTTGATCTGCGCCTCTCTTCTCCCAGGCTTGCCAGAAGTTCTTGAGTCTGGCACCTACTGCTGTCTGAAGTTGCGGGCAGTCAGACTCTGCCCCGCGAGGACTTGGATTCTTTCCTCTTTCCTCTCTTCCCTTCGGCACGAGCACCTCCCCTGCTGGGGGCTCTGCCACGAAAGGGCGGAATAAACCTGGACGCTGGAGTGTCTATCCTAGGTCTAGCAGACAAGGCAGGCAAAGGGGGAACTTTGCGAGCCGAGGACGCAACTAAATCGTGGGTGTCCTTCTGCACTAAAGACAAGGCTATTTCCTTAACTAAGACTTCAGGAAACAAGCACTTAGACAAAGGCGCAAAGAGTAACTCAGATCTTTGACATGGCGTCACTCCTGCTGATAGAAAAGAGCACAGAGACTCTCGTTTCTTTAGGACTCCTGACGTGAATGAGGCGGCAAGCTCGTTGGATCCATCGCGGACGGCCTTGTCCATGCAGGACATAATGAGTAAGGATACATCCCTATCGGCAGATGAGATTTTCCTACTCAGGGCTCCCAAACACCAGTCCAGGAAGTTAAAAACTTCAAACGCCCTAAAGATGCCTTTAAGAAGGTGGACCAGGTCTGAGGATTACCAACTAATCTTCGAGCGTCTCATGGCAAGGCGGCGGGGAGAGTCTACAAGACTTGAGAAGTCGCCCTGGGCAGAGGCAGGAACTCCCAAGCCGAGAACTTCTCCCGTGGCATACCAGACGCTCGATCTAGACGAGAGTTTAGATGGGGGGAAGGCAAAGGCCGTCTTCCCTAAACTCCTCTTGGTTTCCAACCAATCGCCTAACAGCCGTAAAGCTCTCTTGGATGAGCGAGAGAGAACGAGTTTCGTAAAGGCTGGCATGGCAGCAGGAACGCCTAAAACAAACTCAGACGGCGGCGAACGAGGAGCCACAGAGATAAAGTGTTCAGGGAACAACTCTTTAAAAACAAGCATGACTTTTTTAAAGTCCATAGATGGTGGAACTGCTCTAGGCTCATCTAAATCTGAAGGCTGATCCTCAGGCTGTGGTTCAGCAACGTCCTCATCTGAAAGTTCCTCATCTGATAACTGATGAGAAAACGGCAAAGGGGTAGACAATGCTTGACACGCAGCGTCCGCCCGCACTGGTGCATAAGTGACGGAGCAGGACGCAGCGTCCTGAAACTGCTGAACAGTCTGGGAACTGTCAACAACAACAGGTGCGCGAGGACGCACAGCGTCCACCCGAGACTGCTTAGACCGTCTGGGTTGTGCAGTCAACACCATACTGGGTTGCGGAGGTTGACGCACCGCGTCAAAACAAGTCAACTTTGATGGTTGGTGAACGTCCTGAACGTCACCAGTCGCATCAGTGAGTTGCCTAACGTCAACGTGCGGCTGGAAATCCACACGGGACCGCATCGGGGGAGGTACAACCCCAACTGGTTGACGCGAGAAAGCTACATCAACGTCAACAGGACGCACAACAGAACGCTTGGATGGCTGACGGCCAGTATCTCCATGAGAAAAACTGCTAGGTTCAACGAAAACCTTCTCTGTGTTATAGTCTTCCATAAGGGACGCAAGCTTAGACTGCGTGTCTTGCACTATAACCCATTTAGGGTCTACGGAAACGGGTGCGGTAACAGACGGGGTTAGCGACTGAGACGGCACAACTTTGCCATTCTTAGGCGGCGAGCAGTCATCCGATGACGGCAACGGGTCCGAACTGTCCCAGTGACTACATCCGGGACGTTGGACTTGTCCTGAAGGGACCGACTTGCGTTTCAAAGGTCTAGAGACCTTGCTCCATGGTTTCTTACGTGAAACGCCTTCGGACGACGAGGTAAAAATGGGCTCTCTCGTCTTATGGTAGGGGCGATCTTGACGAGATACGCCTGATACCAAAGAGGGAACGTCTGTTTGCTGATCAAGGCCTCTCGAACCCATAAGTCGTACAACATTGCTTCTTCCCTGGGCTTGGGAGCTTGCAAGAGGTCCCGGACTAGGTGAACGACAGGCACGAACAGACGAACCCTCGGTCGCAACACTGTTCACAACACTTTGCGTAACACTAAGCACTTTCCCACTTTCCGCCGTGGCACTTTGGCACTTGAGTTCCTTCACGTCCGCCATGAGTTGATTACGGTCACTTGCTAAAGCCTCAACTCTCTCCCCCAAGGCATGAATAGCACGCAACATGTCTTGCATAGACGGTTCCTGAGTGCTAGGAGGGGGGTTAGGAACAACCACTACAGGGGAAGGATTAGGTTCAGGGGCATGTGGAGAGGAAAAATCTACGGACCTAGATGAACTTCTCCTTACCCTATCTCTCTCTAGTCTGCGTGTATATTTATCAAATTCGATCCAATCGAATTCCGAAAGGCCCACGCATTCCTCACAACGATCTCCCAATTGACAGGTTTTACCCCGACAATTGGAACAAACAGTGTGAGGGTCGAGAGAAGCCTTTGGAAGACGCCTATTACAGTCCCTAGCATTACACTATCGAAACTTAGGAACTTGAGAAGGGTCAGCCATTTTGAATTAGTCAAAGAAAATTCCAAAAACGATCTAAGTCATCAACAAATAATCCGATTCAAAAAAGAGTTCAAGAGTTTATGTTGAAGAAAAACACCTGTACTGCGAAAGCTCAAACCATATTAAAGTACTTCACCAAATATGATGGGAAAACTCCAGGTTCTACAGCGAGTAAAAGTACGTCTTGTCGTCAACGTCGACAGAAAAGAATTGAAGGTTTTGTTTACATTCGAGAGTGGTATCTGGCCGACAGTTGGCGCTGGTGGGCACACCCGCAACCTGCATAGCGATCGCTCGCGAGTTTTTTAAGTATGTTGTCTGTCGAGCCGCAGAGTTGCAGCTATTATATATTCACCGGCTAAGTTAAATATTTAAAAATACCACATAAATTTTTAGTGGGGCTTGCTTCTTACAGCATTTTAGTAAGAAAAACTTTAAACATACTTTAAACATCAAACATTCTTGTGAGACAAAGTACATTACATGAATGTGAATAACATTTTGTAATTTTTCTCACAAAATAATCAGTTAAAAAGGTATTCAATTAATGCCATTAAGCTTTACTGTACCGGGGTCTCCACTGATGAAGTATGTGATGTGTCGGGCCTAAATTTCTTGAAGAGTCCCAAATTCTTTTTCCTCCTTGACTTGCCTGATGAACTTGGTGATTGCGTCATCTTTCGTGGTGATGGTTTCTTAACGAGGGCTTTCGTTTTGTGCTGAGATGTGGATTTCTTTGGTGTCATAGCTAGCTACATTCCTTCTTCACAGCAAACAGGGAAACCCAGAAGGAAAAATTTAAGACTACAATGTAATTCTTTCACTTTACTATCATAGACTCTTAAAAGATGAAATTTATATTATCATACTCTATTTCACATCATACAAAACCACTAAAACTTGAGAGATAAACATTAAAATGAGCAAAGTATACAAAAAATTTGGTATGGAAAAAAGTTAAGGAAAATAATGACAAAATTGAAATTAACAAATCAAAATGGAGAGTGCACAGGAATGACGACAAATGGACATTAAAATACAGGACATCAAAAGTTTAGAGGACCCCTTAAGGCAAAGAGAAATGTATGACTATACAGTACAAACAAATCTTAAAAACTTTTATTTTTCCTATCTATACAAACCTGAGTAATTTATTTAAGTTTTCTAAGACTAGCCAATCAAAGAAAATTGGTCTGATTGCACTATGCTTCATTGTTAGGCAACCATAGCTCATGCACATGTAGCAAGAGGACTTTAGCTTGCATTGCTTCCTCACAACACTTACCTGGTCAAAGACTTACGACTCAGGTTTGTATAGCTAGGAAAAATGTTATTTTCATTAGTAAAATAAATTTTTGAATATACTGTACTTACCCGGTGATCATATAAGCTGTCAGCTCTGCTGCCCGACAGAAAAACCTAAGGACAAAATACACCAGCGATCGCTATACAGGTGGGGGTGTACATCAACAGCGCCATCTGTCGAGCAGGTACTCAAGTACTCCATGTCAACACAGAACCAATTTTCTCCTCGGCCCACTGGGTCTCTATTGGGGAGGAAGGGAGGGTCCTTTAATATATGATCACCGGGTAAGTATATTCAAAAATTTATTTTACTAATGAAAATAACATTTTTCAATATTAAACTTAGCCGGTGATCATATAAGCTGATTCACACCCAGGGGGGTGGGTAGAGACCAGCATTATATGTTTACATTTAAGAGCTAAGTATTTTGTATTTCATTTTAGCAGTTATTCAAAATAACAAACATAAAATAAATAAGTACCTGGTAAGGAAGTCGACTTGAACAATTACTCTGCCTTTTTAAGTACGTCTTCCTTACGGAGCCTCGCGATCCTCTTAGGATGCTGAGCGACCCCTAGGATCTGAAGTATCAAGGGTTGCAACCCATACAACAGGACCTCATCAAAACCTCTAATCTAGGCGCTTCTCAAGAAATGACTTTGACCACCCGCCAAATCAAGTAGGATGCGAAAGGCTTCTTAGCCTTCCGGACAACCCAAAAACAACAATAAAAACATTTCAAGAGAAAGATTAAAAAGGTTATGGAATTAGGGAATTGTAGAGGTTGAGCCCTCACCCACTACTGCACTCGTTGCTACGAATGGTCCCAGAGTGTAGCAGTTCTCGTAAAGAGACTGGACATTCTAAGATAAAAAGACGCGAACACTGATTTGCTTTTCCAATAGGTTGCGTCGATTATACTTTGCAGAGATCTATTTTGTTTAAAGGCCACGGAAGTTGCGACAGCTCTAACTTCGCGTGTCCTTACCTTCAGCAAAGCTTGGTCTTCCTCATTCAGATGGGAATGAGCTTCTCGTATTAACAGTCTGATAAAATAGGATAAAGCATTCTTTGACATAGGCAAAGATGGATTCTTAACTGAACACCATAAAGCTTCAGACGGGCCTCGTAAAGGTTTTTAAATAGAACTTAAGAGCTCTTACAGGACATAAGACTCTTTCTAGTTCATTTCCAACCATACGATAAGTTTGGAATATCGAACGATATTGGTCAAGGCCGAGAAGGCAGCTCGTGTTTGGCTAGAAAACCAAGTTGTAGAACATGTAGCCGTTTCGGATGAGAATCCGATGTTCTTGCTGAAGGCATGAATCTCACTGACTCTTTTAGCTGTGGCTAAGCATATCAGGAAAAGAGTCTTTAAGGTGAGATCTTTCAGGGAGGCTGATTGTAGCGGTTCGAACCTGTCTGACATAAGGAATCTTAGTACCACGTCTAAATTCCAACCAGGTGTAACCAAACGACGCTCCTTCGTGGTCTCAAAAGACTTAAGGAGGTCCTGTAGATCTTTATTGTTGGAAAGATCTAAGCCTCTGTGACGGAAGACTGATGCCAACATGCTTCTGTAACCCTTGATAGTGGGAGCTGAAAGAGATTGTTCTTTCCTCAGATATAAGAGAAAGTCAGCTATTCGAGTTACAGAGGTACTGGTCGAGGATACGGATACTGACTTGCACCAGTTTCGGAAGATTTCCCACTTCGATTGGTAGACTCTAAGGGTGGATGTTCTCCTTGCTCTAGCAATCGCTCTGGCTGCCTCCTTCGAAAAGCCTCTAGCTCTCAAGAGTCTTTCGATAGTCTGAAGGCAGTCAGACGAAGAGCGTGGAGGCCTTGGTGTACCTTCTTTACGCGTGGCTGACGTAGAAGGTCCACCCTTAGGGGAAGTGTTCTGGGAACGTCTACTAGCCATCGAAGTACCTCGGTGAGCCATTCTCTCGCGGGCCAGAGGGAAGCAACTAGCGTCAACCTTGTCCCTTCGTGAGAGGCGAACTTCTGCAGTACCTTGTTGACAATCTTGAACGGAGGGAATGCATATAGATCTAGATGTGACCAATCTAGTAGAAAGGCATCTATATGAACTGCTGCTGGGTCCGGGATTGGTGAGCAAAATATTGGGAGCCGCTTGGTCATCGAGGTTGCGAAGAGATCTATGGTTGGCTGGCCCCAGGTGGCCCAAAGTCTCTTGCATACATCCTTGTGGAGGGTCCATTCTGTTGGAATTATTTGTCCCTTCCGACTGAGACAATCTGCCATGACATTCAAGTTGCCTTGGATGAACCTCGTTACTAGTGAAATGTCTAGACCTTTTGACCAGGTGAGGAGGTCCCTTGCGATCTCGTACAATGTCAGAGAGTAGGTCCCTCCTTGCTTGGAGATGTACGCCAAAGCCGTGGTGTTGTCCGAGTTCACCTCCACCACTTTGCCTTGAAGGAGAGACCTGAAGCTTTTCCAGGTCAGACGTACTGCCAGTAGCTCCTTGCAGTTGAAATGCATTGTCCTTTGACTCGAGTTCCAAAATCCCGAGCATTCCCTACCGTCTAATGTCGCACCCCAGCCTACGTCCGATGCGTCCGAGAAGAGAACGTGGTTGGGAGTCTGAACAGTCAGGGGAAGACCCTCTCTAAGGTTGATATAGTCCTTTCACCAAGTCAGACAAGACTTTATCTTTCCGGAAACCGGGATCGAGACCGCTTCTAGCGTCTTGTCCTTTTTCCAGTGAAAAGCTAGATGGTATAGAAGAGGACGGAGGTGTAGTCTTCCTAGTGACACAAATTGATCCACGGATGACAGTGTCCCTACCAGACTCATCCACAGCCTGACTGGGCAGCGTTCCTTCTTCAGTATCTTCTGGATGGATAGCAGGGCTGGGAGTTGATCGTCTTGTTCAGCAACGTCCTCATCAGAGGGTTCCTCATCCGAAACTGATGAGGAAACGGCAACGGAGTGGGCAACGTCTGACTCGCTGAATCCGGTCGCACTGGTGGATGCGTGACGGAGCCGGACGCAATATCATGGCACTGCTGCACAGTCTGTGAACTGTCAACAACCATGGGTGCGCGAGGAAGTACAGCGTCAACCCGAACTGTCTAGACTGTCTGGGTTGTGCAGTCAACACCCTACCGGGTTGCTGAGGTTGACGCACTGCGTCACAACAAGTCACCTCTGCTGGTTGTTGAACGTCTTCCTAGTGACACACTGAACGTCAACAACCACCTCCGAGCGTCGCTTAACGTCAACGTGCGACTGGCAACCCACACTGGGTCGCATCGGTGGAGGAACCACCTCAACTGGCAGACGCGAGTAGGATACTTCAGCGTCAACAGGGCGCACAACCAACCGGTTGGAAGGTTGTTGGCCAGAAGGTTCTTCTCCGCATTTAAGTCCTCTATCAAGGACACAAGCTTGAACTGCATGTCTTGCAGCAAAGCCCATTAGGGTCTACGGGAGCAGGTGTGGCAACAGACGGGGTTAGCGACTGAGGCGGAACCATTAACCATCCCTGGAAGCCTTGTTATGTGTGACATAATAGTACAGCAAAACTTCAAAGGCTCGACAAAAGTGAGAAGTTGACCTGTAAACAACTTGGAGCGTCTCCTGGCTAGGCGCCAGGGCGAGTCTACCAGAATTGAGAAGTCCATCTGGGCAGAGGCAAGAACTCCCAAGCCGAGAACTTCTCTCGTGTCCTATCAGACTCTCGCTCTATAAGCCAGTTTAAAAGAAGGGAAATCAAAGGCTGTATCCCTAAAACTCCTCCTGGTGCAAAAACCAGTCGCCTAGCCAACGTAACGCTCCCTAGGAGAGCGAGAGAGCACTAGCTTAACAACAACGGCTTCGAAGTAGCTAGGCCTAGTGTAAGTTCTGACGTTTAGGCGAACGAGGAGCAGCAGTTACAAGATCCGGACGAAGATCCTTAAAAAATCATCATGATTTAATTAAAGTCCATAGGAGGCTAAGCAGCTTATGGCTCCTCTCCAAATGACAGTCCTCAAAGGAATATCAGTAGGAGGGAGAACAGCACTTTCTCATCTACAGGAACCTTGTCCGATAAAAGCTAGGTTATCTCAGTGAGTCTCTCACTGGTGCATTAGTAGCAGACCAGAAGGCAACGTCATGTAACTGCTTGACAGTCTGTGAACTGTCAACAACTGAACTGTCAACCACAACAGGTGCGTGAGGACATACAGCACTGGTGCATTAGTAGCAGACCAGAAGGCAACGTCATGTAACTGCTTGACAGTCTGTGAACTGTCAACAACTGAACTGTCAACCACAACAGGTGCGTGAGGACATACAATGTTCACTCGAGACTGCTTTGACTGTCTATACTGAGCAGTCAAAACAACTCTAGAATGCGGAGGTTGACGCACCGCGTCAAAACACGGCAACTTAACTCCACCCTCCTGTTGTTGTGGTAACACGCGAACGTCAACGGAGGGTTCCGTGCGTCGGTGAACGTCAACATGCGTCTAGCAGGGTCGACTGCGCATGGGTGGTGGAACTCTCACAGCTGGAGTGCGGGAGCAGGTAGCCTCAGCGTCTACTGGACGCACAACCGTGGTTGGTTGTAGGCTAACGGGTGCAGCGTCAACCTTCTCCGCACGATACTCCTGCATAAAAGAAGCTAACTGTGTCTGCATAGACTGTAGCAAAGACCACTTAGGGTCTACAGCAGCAGGTGCGGCAACAGACGGTGTTACTGCCTGTTGCGGTACCACTTTGCCTCTCTTAGGAGGTGTGCAGTCGTCGGAAGACTGCAGCGAGTCCGAACTGACCCAGTGGCTACAACTGGGCCGTTGGACTTGCACGGAAGGGACCGACTTGCACTTAATAAGCTGCGAGACCTTGGTCCATGGTTTCTTACGAGAAACCTCTTCCGCAGACGAGAAATAAATGGGCTCTCTCGTCTTTGTGTGGGTGGGGCGATCTTGGGTAGATACGCCCGAAACCACGGAGGGAAAAACGTCTGTTCGTTGATCAAGGCCTGACGAACCCATAAGTCGTTCGACATTACTTCTCCCCTGGGCTTGGGAGCTTGCAAGAGGTCCCGGACTAGGTGAACGACAGGCACGAACAGACGAACCCTCGGACGCAACACTGTAACACTTGCGCATATCACTTTATCACTTCGATTTTCTGTTTTGCACTAATTTCACTGAAATCGAAACTTTTACTGATTTCTACGTGAAACACGCAATTCTACCCTTCATTAAAAGGTAGTAATTGCGAAATCAGTCGTATAATGCAGCACATTAATACTAGCAAAAAACAGAAAACATATATAAAGCTAAAAAATTCAGTGGCTGGGAAAGAGACTAAACACTAGTTCAAATAAACTACGTTTACAATCTCTCACCGCACATAGCCTGGGGACAAGAATAAAACCCTAGAAACGTTTTACCTTCTTCCCCGTACAGCGACTAGGGAGGAGAGTAACTCGAGAACAACGTTACCCGCTTGAACGGAACGTTTTCTCTCCTCTCTCTCCCTCCGTCTCTATCTCTCTCTCTCTTTCTCTCTTGATTTCGCACCTAAGAGAAGAGCCCAATTATAAATCGTCAAAAAAACATGTTATTTGACTAAAAGGAACAAACTGAAAGGTTTTCCAAAAAAAAAGTTCCTTTAATTTAGAATTTAAAACATTTAAGTTAAGAAAGAATGAACAAAACGTCAGAAACGATTTACTCTTACTGCAAAGTGAAACCGTGATACACTCTCTCTCTATCGTAACGATAGAGCGCATGTTGAACGTCCTGAACGTCAACAACTGCGTAGTCTAAAAACTAAACGTTAGTTCATCTTTGAAAACAGTACGAAGACTATCAAAGAGATTCTTTCATAAAACATTAAATCTAAAAAGTTTTAAATTCTTTAAAGGCTAACGGGCTCAACGTTGATTAACTTTGGTTCCAATTTCGGACCGCCTACTATAAGGAAAGGTCGCATATAAACAAAACATAAAAATTTATTTTTATATGTTTATAATAAATGGAAAGTTAATCGAAGAGGCCTAATAAAGGCGGAGAGATATAAAAAATGTGGATCTATAACGTGTTAAGCAAAATTACTAAAAACCTAAACACACTTCCTTCTAAGGGAAGGGTCGGCCATTTAAAAGTGAAAGAGAGTCCATACTCTCTTTGTCACCATAATTAAATCTATCCAAAACAAGTTCAAGTTTTGAGATGAAGATAAAACCCCTGCATAGCGAAAGCTCAAAACTAGAATAGTGTACTTCACCAAATAGTTGTGAAAACAAATCCAGTTAGTAACAGCGTATTTAGTAGGTCTTGCCAGTGGCACGACAGAGAGAAAATTGGTTCTGTGTTGACATGGAGTACTTGAGTACCTGCTCGACAGATGGCGCTGTTGATGTACACCCCCACCTGTATAGCGATCGCTGGCGTATTTTGTCCTTAGGTTTTTCTGTCGGGCAGCAGAGCTGACAGCTTATATGATCACCGGCTAAGTTTAATATTGAAAAATACAAGTTGTATTAAAATTTGTAGTTTATTCCTACGCAGATACAAACTTCTGAGTCATTTATACAGGAATCTTTTTTAGGAGGGACGAAGTCTCCATGAAGTTAAGAAGTATATCCTTCCTCTCTGAATGATACAATTACTATAAATAATAGCAAGAGATCAAAGTGAATCTTAAGTGAGCAGTGTAGCTGGCTCGTAAATAGGCAGGGGCGTACTTTCGATTCTAAGAATAAAATTCTTTTCCAGAAGTGAAGTCTCCATAAGGTTAAGAGGTATAACCTTCCTCTCTGATACAATTACTATAAGCAATATAAGAGATCAAAGAGAACCACCAGTGAACAGAGTAGATGGCTTGTAAAGAGGAAAGCCTACATGTCTAATTCCAAAGAATTTTGCTAGGGGTGAAGTGGTATGAACATCAAGAATTTCAGTATATTATCAAATACTGAAGAAATTTCCGATATTCTTATTTGCATTGGGATGAAAACCAATGGAAGGCTTCAAGTCCAGTCAAGATCACCATCTGTCTTACTACTACCGTGGCTGTCCATCAAGTCGATGATGACTACTGCTTCCTTAAATGATAACTATGGTGATGATGATTAAATTAGTGTTGCTGTCACTAATGCCACTGTGTATGACTGTGCAAAACAATCCTAGAACAGACTACTGCACATCTGGCAGGTCCAGTTGGGGTTCAGTGGGAGGACTCCCATAGGATGATTTTGCCTTCGTTCCTTGCGTTGCTGTCTTGCTAGGATTCTTTCATCTTCCAGTCTAGTTACCTCCAGCATTGCATAATGAATGCCATAGTGGTTTCTTGGAAGCACTTACTTCAAAATTTTCACGATTAATGTTGCATTTCTTAAGTGTTGCCTTTGTGTTATCTTTATATCCCTTCAACTTGAGGCCCCAGGTCTCGACGTGCATTAGGGAGCTGTCCATAAAAGACCTGGCGAGGGAGGCGGTATTCTGGCATACGTATATGTCCAGTCCATCTCGACTGTCTTTTTGCTAGTGTGGTTTCTATGCTAATGATTTGGCATGTAATATTTCTGTATGCAGGACTTTGTCTCTCCATGTTATTCCAAGGATGCATTGTAAGTATCTAACATGGATGGCTTCTTTAGGCTTTATGTGGCAACAGTAGACAGTCTAGGATTCTCCACCATATAGTAGGGTGGAGAGGCATACAGCTGCATAGATTGAGACTTTAGTATCTATCTTTAGGTTGTTGTTATTGAATACTCTGGATTGAAAGTGTCTAAAAGATGCTGATGCCTGGTTTATTCAGGATATGATTTCTTCATCAATGTTGCACTTGTTGGAGAGCACACTGCCAAGATAAGTGAAACTTTTGACTTGTTTGCCATTTCCTCCATAAATTTGTAATGTTAAAGGCTAGATGGAAAGGGCCGCTTAGACACCTTTGAAGGTCCCGAGGACCTAGAAGCTGAAGGGCGAGAAGAGGAATGTACTTACTGAGTACGAGATGACTGGGAAGGTCTACTACAGAGGCTCAATGTTATGGCCCTATGGAGGAGAGAATCGTTTGATGATTTCCTCCATGGCTCAGCAGCCCTCTCTATCTCCTCTGGGACGAAGAGAGAAGAACCCTAAAGGGTGGAGTTCCTCAACCGGGAGACTTCCACCTTCGGCACCTGCTTGTGGAATTTCCCGATGACGATATCCCTTCTCTTGAGTATAGCATTCGCCCACAAGTTGACAACGTGGTGCGACAGGAACTCAAGAGTTTGGGTACCTGACAACATGAAAGACTCCAAAGTCTTCTTGGCCGACTCCTTCGAGAGATTGTGAGAGCAGACCATAAAGCCCAAGGATCCTAGCAATAGATCAAGCCACGAAGCAGCCTGTGTGGCGTACTTGGCGCCTCTCTCGATGTCCAGAAGCTCAACTGCTGAGAGGGAAGCCCTCAGAGAGGAGAGGGTTTGAGTCAGGAGACCCTTCATTAGAGACTCTACTGAAATCGAGGGACATGGTGGAATGAAGTCCCCCTTCAATCTCACAATACTTCCTTTGTAGGACAAAAGGAAGTGGAAGAGACCGAGAGGAAGAATCTGCCCTCAAGGAACTAGAAGTTCCAGCTATCTGGGCGATAGCTTTCCTTTCGGCGGTTATCAAACCCTTAGACAAGGCAAAGCGGCACTGGACCTGGATGGCTTCTTGGTCTCAAATGTCTCATCAAGAACCATGTCCTTACCCTCCTGGGTGGTGGAACCAGGAGTAGACAGCCTATCAATGGGCCTCATGCAGGGTCGTTAACCATATCACTAGATGGACCCGCCGCAGGGGATCTTCTCTATGCCTCAGCCATACGAGCTTCCCTTGCCGCAGCGTTCTTGGGTTTCGTCTTGGTGTCCTTCGACTCCCTAATCACAGGACGCTCCTCCGCGGTCTTAGGAGGGGGACTTGCAAGGTTTTTGAGGCACCCGACAAAGCTTTGGCAGTAGGAGCTGAAGGCTCCTCCTCTGGAGGAGGTAAGGAAATCGGGCGTTGGTCCTGAGACACTACCTCAATCTCTTAAGGATTGAAGGGATAGATGGCTACTGTATCTCCCTGGGTGAGCTTATCTCCCTACTCGTCCTAGGGCGGATAATGTCAGCGTGAAGTGGAGTTACGCCTCTCATACTCCTTTTCTGCCTCCTAAGTCATGGTTTCCCTTGTCTTCACTGGGGTAAAGGGTAGGTTGGCCATGTAAGAGTCAGATCAAGGACCTTCAGCACGCAATCGGGATGGAAGAGATCTGCAAGCCTTGTCCGACGTTGATCTCTTCCTAGGATCTAGACTCTCAAGAGAAAAACTCGACAAGGATTCCAAAGGAATCCTAGGGGTTGCTTTGACTAAAGCAGTGGGAGGTTGTGGCAGTGGAGGAGCTACACCCAGAGACTTCTGTAGGGTGGAGAGAAAAGTACATGTACTCACCCATGCAGGAAGCTCTGCACCTCTAACTAAGTCCTGGGCTTTCCTTAGAGGTCTAGGAGAAGAACGTCCATTGGGGGTAACTCTGGAAGGAGCCTCAGTAGACGCAGGAGAGAGTCTCTGTGGCAGAGGAACACATTCCATCAATGGAAGAGGACAGTCCTGCCTAATAGGAACATCTGCAAACCCATTAGGAGGCTCCTTGAAACCCTCTGGAAAGGGTATTAGCCTGCAGCTAGAGATGGTAGAAGCTGGAGGCAGAGGCAAAGGTGTTGGTACCGCACTAGTTCGTGGTTCCGACACGTCTGCTCATGAATTGCTAACGGAAAATTGTCAATTTGCTTGCAAAATCATGAGATTCACATGCAAAATCGCGAGTTTCACGTATCAACGGATGCAATTCACGAGTTAGAAGGGCTCGCAACAGGAGCAGTAGGAGCCACACTAGAAGAGGAAGGTCTAACGCCTTCCTGCTGCCGTAGAGAAGCACCTACAACAACCTTATTCGTTGGAGAACGTGTCACAGCGGGACGCGTTTCAAAGCGTTGCATAGGCGAATACTTTGCTAATACTCCCTAGGCGGTGAAAGGCACTGGGGGTTTAACCGGATGCCTGTCTGATGGTGGTTACTCTCATGATCAGGTTCGGTCCTAGGTAGTTTGGGAGAAAGTTGGGTTGAGGGGCTACATGCTGATGGACTGCGCAAATGCCTACCTCTAAACGAGGAACATCTAGAGTAGACCTTGATCGTGAACGCACGGTTCGCGATCGTAAACGAGCTGTTAGTAAACGGGAGCATCTAGCTCTCATTTGAGAATGGCGTGAGCGTTGGGATTGCCTAGCTCGCGAACGTGAACGTCGTTCTCATGAAAGGTGCCCTCGCGAGCGTGAACGCAGCCCTCGTAAATGAGAGCGTCGTCCTCGCGAACGCGACCGCCGTTCTCGTGATTTAAATCGATGATCAAAAATGTGAGTGTCTGGACTGAGGCCTAGACTGTGCTCGTGACCGTGCAGAGCAAGATCACGAGACTTTTCCTTGTAAAGAGGAACGCCTCCGAGGAGAGCGCTGAGACTGGAGGTCTTGTAAGCCTGAAGCTCTAGAGCGTGAACGCCTTCCAGAAGAAGAGCATTCTGATCGTGATGACTTACGATCAATCAGATCTTCCATTGGTCGCAAACGGCGATCAAGGGAAGAGTGTCCAGAAGGGAGAGGCGATGGCAATGCTCTTCCTTTCACACTGCTGGTAGTAAGAGCATTGGTCCCCAAAAGATCAACACCTGCGGGTTCCTGTAAGAAGAAACGAAGGGTTGAAGGTTACAAGACGACGAGGTCCCAGGATGGTGAGAGGGTTCGTCGTCAGCAGGAGGCTGTTGGAGAGGAGAACACAAGCGATCACCTCGTCCACGCGTGGAAGGTCCAAGAGAAGACAAAAGGTGGACTTCGCACAGTTCCAGAGCGTGAGATTTTTAACAGCTCTGGCGAAGGGTCATTCCTAGCACCGCGCTGAAGGAGATGCAGAAGTTCCTCCTTCGAAGGGGGGTCCCGAAATCCCTAAGGTCGGCCACACCTGCAGAACATCTGAAAGGGAGTATGGCTGCCCAGCGACTGGAGGTGAAGTTGCTCCTCTAGGGGAAGCAACAACACAACCAGTACCCCTGGGTTACCAAGGAGTTACTCCGTCTGAGCTCCTACTTTATCGTCTCTACGAAGAGCGCGAGCAAGGAGTAAAGAAGACAGCGCTTTCCTCGCCCCTGAGTGAGAAAGATTGCACTTGGCCTTCTTCTTCCTATGCCATTGGGAGGCAGGCCACTCCCTACACTCTGCACAGGGGGAACCCTACTCGCAGCGATGCCCTCCGCAGGAAGGACACAGAGACTGCAGGTAGGTCTCCAACAATGACATGAAGGTACCACACGTGGCACCCTTGCGTCCTGGACAGGTTCGCATGAGGGCAATTGAAGAGAAAACACGCACACCTGAAAAGAAAAAGAATATCAAAGAGTACAATGACATTCTGGGGAGAGAGAAGACACGTCCGATCTTTACCGGGCCATAAGAAAAATTGACGTACAGTACCTCACAACTGTGAGAGTACATATAGAGGTGTCTGGGTACCCCCACCTACCCGCCCAAGCGGTTAGGCAGGGTTGCCACCTCCCATGGTAAGTCTAATAGCTACCTTCCATCTTTGCCGAAATATACAGTGAACCCTCGCTACTTCGCGGTTCGACAATCGCGGATTCACCACTTCGCGGGGTTTTCCCATAACCCATATATATATACATATCGCGGATTTTCCGGAAAATTCGAAAATACCGCGAAATCTGAAGACAACCAAATACGATATTTTGTTACCTGTAATTCCATTAAATTAGTAATATCTGCTCTTACTGATTGTTCATTGCATTACATATGATATATAATTCAGCACAGAAAGAAATAAAACACGAAAAGAGAATGTGATCATACGATAATTCAGTACGTAGTAAAATTAAATCGAACATGAAACGCAAATCAGATGCAGTCATACCATATTAGAATGGTGTGTACTGTAATGGATGTGCTTCTTTTCCATGAATCTTTTGTATGTATACGTACGTAGTACAGTACTGCATCCAATAATATTCTTTGTTGCAAAAATCACATTTCGAATACTGTAAGCGTACGAGAGAGAGAGAGAGAGAGAGAGAGAGAGAGAGAGAGAGAGAGAGAGAGAGAGAGAGAGAGAGAGAGAGAGAGAGGCGTAAAATAGCGTACGTAAATTTTTATTATTATTGTTATTATTATTATTATTGTTGTTGTTGTTAATAAAATTATTATTGTTATTATTATTAATCATTATTATTATTATTATTACTGTACAGTATTATTATCATTATTTATTATTATTACGGTATTGTACTTAATCTACGTACGTTCAGTATGCGCGGGGGCATCTTCTATGAGTAACCAACGCGCCATAGTACTGTAAGACGGGTTGTGATTGGTTCAAGCGCTGATAGATGACGAATCAAAACTCAAGTTTTGTTATCTAGCCTGTGATTGGTGTTTTGCCCGCATCTTCTACCCGCAGCATCAAAGTTCTCGCGGGGCTGCATCGTTCACTTTCTCTTTCCGCGTATTGCTGAGTAGACGTTCTTAACTTTGTGAAGTTTAATCTGTGCTGTGTGCGACTGTTTTAAGTTGAACTTTTTGTTGAACTTTCTGTTACAATGCCTCCCAAGCGTTCTGCTTCTAGTAAGGCTGGTAGTGAGCCTAAACGCCACCGAAGGATGATGACGATAGCTGAGAACGTTACGCTTCTCGACATGTTAAAAGATGGTAGAAGTTACGCGGCCGCCGGCCGCCATTTTGGCATCAACGAATCCACCGTTCGCTACATCAAGAAGGACGAGGCGAACATTAGAAAGACTGCTGCAATCACCTTTAGCAGATCAGCGAAGCGAGTCGTTACAACGCGTAATAAAACGATCGTACGCATGGAAGGTGCTTTAGCTGTGTGGATTGCCGACTGCCGGAAGAAGAACATAGCGTTGGATACGAACACCATCCAAACAAAGGCTTTGAGCTTATATGAGAATTTTGCTGCAAAGGAACCTAAAGACGACGACGGCAACCATGCTGAAGATGATGATGATGCAGATGATCCTCAACCAGGGACATCCACTGATTCCCAGCCTCAGAAACGTTTTTCCGCAAGCAAAGGATGGTTCGCGAAGTTTCAGAAACGCTTCGCCCTGAAAAGCGTTTCCCTGCATGGGGAGTCTGCTTCCGCTGACACTGCCGCTGCTGAAACTTACGTGAACCAGACTTTCAAGAACATTATCGCTGAAGGTGGATACAAGCCGGAACAAGTCTTTAATATGGATGAAACCGGCTTGTTTTGGAAGAGAATGCCGTCGCGAACTTTCCTGTTCAAAGAGGAAGCCAAAGCCTCTGGCTTTAAGGCATTCAAGGATCGCGTTACCCTCGTGATGTGTGGCAATGCTGCTGGATTTTTGTTAAAGCCGGGGCTTATTTATAAGTCGAAAAATCCTCGCGCTTTGAAAAATAAAAATAAGAATCTCCTTCCCGTGTACTGGATGCATAATCAAAAAGCATGGATTACGAAGATGCTGACCTCCAACTGGTTCCACCAGTGTTTCATCCTGCAAGTCCATGAATATCTCTTAGAGAAGGGCTTGCCATTCAAGATCCTTCTCCTTATGGATAACGCTGGTGGACACGCAACTGACCTGTCGCGTGAGGGCGTTCAGGTTGAGTTCCTGCCACCCAACACCACGTCATTAATTCAACCAATGGACCAGGGGGTTATCAGGGCGTTCAAGGCCCTCTACACGAAGAATACCTTGGCGGACCTCGTTGCGTGTGTGGATGCTGCCCAAGATGACGAGGATGAAGACTTCAACTTGAAGGCGTACTGGCGGCAGTACACCATAGCCACGTGCCTGCAGAATATTCAAAAGGCACTTCAAGAGATGAAACCTGCAACCGTAAATGCGAGCTGGAAGAAGCTGTGGCCCGATATTGTTTACGACGACAAGGGATTTACTCCGTCGGAAATCCAACACTCTGCAATACGGAAATCTGTGCAGTTGGCTGCCATAATTGGGGGTGACGGGTTTGGCGACATGACGACTGAAGACGTCGACGAGTTGTTGGACTGCCATTCCCAGCCCCTAACTGACGCAGACCTCGAAGACCTGACGAAATCGGCAAGTGAGGAAGAGAGTGAGGGTACCCAGGAAGAGACCCAAGAAAATGTCGAAGAAACAGGCTTAACATTAGAACGGCTTGCCAAGTTCTGCAACCATATGAAGGAGGCGAAAGAAATGTTACAAGAGTGGGACGAGGATATGGTTCGCTCGATGCAATTCTCAAATAAGGTCGATGACATCATGACTCCCTACAGGATGCTCTTGGATCGAAAAAAGAAGCAGCGGCAACAACTTCCGATCACAATGTTCTTCCAGCCTCGCAAAAAAGAGCCAGTTCCTCCTGCTAGTACGCCTTCGGAAGAAATTGAAGAAGTTGAAGAGGTGTCCCAGGAAAAGGCACCTCCGTCTGAAGAGACGTAAAATACTATCATTGACTGCACAGTAGAACACATCATCAGCTTCATCATCATCATTTCTACTGTGCAGCAAATTCATCGCCATCGTCACTCAAGTTTTTCTTGAACTTCTTTCGTGGTGAGTACAGTAACAATCTTTATTTTTTACTTTAACCTGTTTTATAGTTTAGTAATGTACGTACTGTATGCATTAAGTTAAAGGGAAGGTTTTAAAAGTCTACATGTTGTAACCTATCATATTTTTTTTGTTTAAAATTTACATTTACGTACGTAAAACAATCTCTCTCTCTCTCTCTCTCTCTCTCTCTCTCTCTCTCTCTCAAATTGTTTTCCTGCTTTGCTACGTACAAGTACTGTATAATCTATATTTGTAAGGTAACATATTTTGTAAATGCTTTTACTGTAAATACTGTATGTACTGTATCATTATTTATCACTATCATCATGCGCGTTAAATGCCTTGTTTGTTCTGAGCGTGGTTGTTTACTGAGCGTACACGCCGTCGTTTCAGGCGGCGTCATAAAGAAAAAGATTTCATTTGGAAGTCCTAAGAAAAATACGTAAACTAAAACATTGGTAATAAAAAAATCAACATACAGTACTGTATAATCAATATAATCGATGCAAAAACTAACCTATACGTACATATATGTGTACACTAAATGAGTTTGTTTCTTCATTATGATCAGAGATGAACGTAAACAAAACATTGGTTGCCATTTTTTATCGTGCTTTTTAGGTGTTTAGGAAACACATGATATAAAATCGCCTTTAATATTTGTGCCTGTTTTAGTTTAGGGTGCTGTAGTACATGCATTAAGTGTTCTGTACATTAAAGGGTGGTTTGTTAACAGTACTACGTACAAGGGAAGGTTTTAAAAGTCCGAATATACATGTTAAATAAATAGGTAAATATGCTGTCACTACTTCGCGGATTTTCACCTATCGCGCCCGCGTCTGGAACCTATCTACCGCGATAAACGAGGGTTCACTGTAATCCAAATAAATAACAGAAGGTTTATTAGTATGGGAACAACTCAGATACTTCCTTAAAGATGAATGATTTGGGATCTGCAAGTATGCATCCTTTAGGTCCATCGTGCACATGAAGATCTATGGTCTTACCGCTTGTTAGACCTTCTCCAACATGGTGAGGCCTTCGGCCCGAAAGGCCAACTCCCTTGCGGATCCCTTCTCATAAGAGCTCGTTGACGCTGGAGTCTTGACCAGTGGAGGGAGAGATGTGTGACCAGGATGCAATACCCTGAAAGTATCAAGGAGATTGTCCAGGGTTTGGTCCCGAGCTGCATTTTCCCTCCACAGGGGGACTTGGAGCCTTTCTTGCCTTTAGCAGGAATGGGCAATTTTAAACACCTTGTCCACTACCGCAGGCCTGTTTTGTCGTTCCTGAAGAGGCCAGATGTGGACTGCTTGACTCCCTCCGCGGGATTTGTAGTCTTCGATGAGCCTTTTCAAATCCCCTAGATCCTTTACTCGGAGAGAAAAAGGCCTCTAATACCCAAGGTCTAGGTGTTACAACCTTCTGTTGGTCACCTGTAGAGGAAAGGATGGTATCCTCTCCAGGTTTCGAGACTACTCTGCTATCTCTCGGGACTTCCTCAATGAGCGAAGGCCGGTAAGAGTTGGATAAGGACTCTTCCCTGAGAGAGAACTCAATCTGAACTGATGAAGAAGTGGGCCAGACAACGCTTGACCTTACCTTGGACGCCCTGACGGGAGTGATGCTGTTCCATAGAACAGTGCCGTTCTGGCGAACGTTAACGATGGTCAAAAACTGTTTTTTGTGGCTGCTGCGCAGTTGGAGAGTGATCACGAGTAGTCACCTGTCGACGAACTGCTGATGGGGACTGCCGATCGCTTCCCGATCATTTAGTGGATCAGCACAATGGTGAACGGCGAGGAGGGTGTCGTTATTGTCTTCCAATCTTTTTGGGGAATGATGGGCAGAGGGTGACTGGTAAGTGGTTGAAGGCTGCCGGTGGGCTGCTGAGCAGCGAACTGCCGGCGAGCGGCAAGCTGTCGCCGATTCGGCAATCAGTGAGCAGCGAATGGGTAATCGTTGGCAAGCGGCGACCAGCTAACCGTTAGCGGGCAGCAAATGGCTTACCCTTGGCAAACAGCGAACGGATGGTGACTGACGAGCAGTCGAAGGCTGCCTGGTCACTTGGCGAGTGATGATCTACCATCGATCAATGGGCTGACTCGGCGACCAGCGAGTTGGCAATCGAAGAGCCAAAGGTGAACAGCGAACCGCTAGATAAGTCAGAGAGCGGCTAACCATTGTCAAATAAGGAACAGCCGCATACCGGCAGATCAGCAAAGGATAAGCAACCGGAAGGATTGGAATTAGCTGGAGAGTCATGAACCAGAGTTCGTTGACGAGCACCTAAGTGGCAAGTTGGTCTGACGAGGGATGTAAGGCAGGCAAACAACAGGACCGAGGAGAATCTGAGGTAACAGGCAAAAGGTGATCAACAAGATGGAGATCGACAATTGGCGAATGCACGAGCAGACATTCGGCGATCACCATGGTATTCAACGATCATCTGACTTGCGACCAAAAATCGTTGAGCTTGCAACTGTTGAGCTAGCAAGGTAGGCTGGCAATCGATAAGCTGGCGATCGAAGTGCCGCAAAATAGGAGAGATGGCGGATGATCGGATAAGCTGAGGAACAGCAGCATGGTGCGACGATCGACTGGTTCAATGAACGGAAAGTTGGTGATCAGTGAGCTAATAATCAGCGAGCTAGCGATCAGCAAGCTAGTAATCAGTGATTGGTGAACTTGCGATCGAAGAGCTAACAATCGGCGATCGGCGAGCCAGCAATCAACGATTGGAGGGCTAGAAAACGGTGATCGGCGAGCTGACTATTGGGGATCAGCAATTGGTGAGCTAGGGATCAGCAATTGGCGAGCTAGTGATCAGCAGCTGACAATTGGCTATCGGCCAGGGATCAGCGATCAGCGATCAGCGAGACTGGGGGTCGATGTTGTCGAGAAAGACGAGCTAGAAATCGGCGATCGGCGAGCTAGCGATTGGTGAATGGTGAGCTAGCAACTGGCGAGTTGACGACCAGGGATTGGCAGGAAATCAGCGATCGGTAGGCTGATGATTACTATCGGTGAGTTGGAGATCAGTGATCGGCGAGACTGGAGGGCGACAATCGGAGAAGGACAAGCTAGTAATCGGCGATCTGCAAACTGACGAATGGCAATCGGTGAGCTGACGATTGGCATTCGGGGAGCTGCAGAAGGTTGGGGATTGGCGAGCAGCTGGTCGACAAACAGCGGAACGATGATCCGGAGACGGGATGTGCCCTTTGGAAGGGCGAACATCCCTACGGAGGGGCTCGTGAACGAAACTTCGATGGTGCATCACGAACAAGGGTTCGAGAAAGAGCAGGCGAGACCGGAGAAACAGGCGAAGGTTGGCAACCAGTAGAATCAGGATGAGAAGGCTCCTCTAAAGAGAAGAGCTGCAGTTACGAAGCTGAAGAGCCAAGGAGGCGTCCTTTCACCAAAGGCGAAGGAGCAAGAGCAGCAACAACCGCTATCCTTCCAAGCCAATAGTGAAGTGGGGCACAGTCACAGGTGTGTGAGTGAGAGGGGTGGGTACCTAACCCCCTACCCCACGCTAACTAGCGAGATGGATAGTTAACCCTTTCTAAATTTTAATGGCTCGTCCTTCTAGCTTCGCCGAAAGTAATACCCCTATAAATAGTAGTTTGTATTAAAGTTATGGAACAAAAATCATTTAAAATCCAACGTGAGTGAGGGAATCATCATTCCAAGTGCAGTGAACCTCTATCTTTGCTTTCCAACCATGAAGAAGGTAGCATATCCATGAGTGGGTAATTTTGTAAATTTTTCGAGAAATTGTGAACAGTTGTCTTCTCAAAAAACAAAAGGTAAGTTTCATACCCAAACTTTGTTACGTTAATTATTAAAAAAAGGCATTATGAGGGACTTTGAAGGGCCATATGAGAAGTGTAAAATCGAACATGCGAACCCACTCCCCATTAACACATGACATCCTCAAGTTGGACTCTCTTTGTTTCTTATATCGAAACCAGCAAGAGTCCTATCAATACACACGGCAGGTAGGACAGCATAGTAAATGAGGAGCCTTTGTACAAGGCCGGTCAAGACCTCCCGCATGCATAGAACACCACCTAACATGACGAATTCGAAGATAATTTGTATTTTTCCTAACCATACAAACCTTAGCTATTTACATTGGGTTTACCTTTTAGCACAGCTGAAATGGCGAGCCATTAGAATTTAACGAGGGTGTATTACCCCCGCGCTAGTTAGCGGGGGGGTAGGGGGGTGGTAGCTAGCTACCCTTCCCCCCCCCCCTCACACTGGTGAGCTGCCTCACTTTCACTTAGAGGTAGGACTTGTCTTGGGGGACAGGGCTGGCGGGCAAATATGTGTAAATAGCTAAGGTTTGTATGGTTAGGAAAAATACAAATTATCTTTGAATTTGTCATTTGTTCCGTAACCGAAATACAAACCACGTTATTTACATTGGGTGACTTACCCATTAGGTAGGGTGGAAAGTCCCCAGCCATACTGGCTTTGGCTTTACCCGGGGACTCAGAATCCGAGTGAGTCGCACTCGAGAAAAGGAGTCCCTGCACCTCACAAGTTCCTTGCTCCGCAAGGAACCGTGTGGCCTACATAAGCTTGTGTGTGAAGGAAGAAGTGTGACCCGTCCTAGGCAGTTGACCTGAAGTTCCAGAAGGAACTCTGGGTTAGGACGTTCCCAATACCACCTCGTTAGGGTATGGGGGACGCGACAGTATTGACTCAATACTCGGAACACAAGGAAGCATGGTTTACATGCAGAGGTTCGAGGTCAGCTATGCAGAGACCAGGATGCTGCTTCCCCGTAGAGGGGATGATGAAGAAAGAAATAAGGGCCAGACATACTTCTTTCGTTCATGCAGACTAAAACCTGATAACAATGCCCTCAACCTTCTGCTACCTGTTTAAAAAGGAGCCTGAGGTTAGACCAGCTGTTGTGTAGCCACCATAGAGAGATAGAAAACGTATCGAGACTCCTGTGGGTCACGCCCTGCAGGAAGCTGGCTGCGAAGGTCATTAGACGCTTCCAGACTCCAGCTTGTAGCACCTGCGTCACAGAGTAGTATTACTCGAAGGCGAGGGACGTTGCGATGTATCCAACATCGTGCTGTAGGGCGACGTGACGGGGGAGGGTCTGGAGACAGGTCGAGATGAATGTCCTTGAGTCCCCCGTGTCCTCCTTGTGTTCCCAAATCAGCTGCAATTGAGGACAAACTGCAGCTGTTCCCAAAGCTAACCTCTCGATTCCTTTACTGGCAAGAAAGAGAAGGTCTTGGGACATCAGATACAGAATGGAGACTCGAAATCTTGAAGGAATTGGACCAAAGGGCCGGGACCCCCAGATTCTAAGTCTAGCCAACAACTCAGGAGCGAACCTGAATGTTACCTTCCCCTCTTCCTTAGAAAGGGCTGAGTCGTACGAGACCAAGAAGATTGCTTACACAGTGGCCGTGGCCAGAGTGAGCAGGAGACCCAAGGCGGAATACAATCCGAGGCCTGTCGTAAAGGGTCCTGAGAAGATCTCTTAAAGGACTAAAAGTCTGACCCATGCTCCAAATTGGAGGTCTTCCTCCGACTAGGGCAGGGACGATCGTAGCTTCGCATGAGCGAGGAAAGATCCAGTGGGCAGGAAAAAGTTATTCCTTTAAGCCTGAAGGTCAGGGAAAGGCTGAGCGACAGGCTTCATTGCCGAGAGCGGAAAGGAGTTTCCTCCCGCCAAAAGGCAATAAGACCGTTATTGCTGGCGAAGAGGCCTCAAGGGAAGAGGTATATCTCCCACGGCACCAACCACCGAAGACTCTTCACTTTGCCTGGAAGACCCCTGCGGATGACCATCGCAGATGACGCGACTTCCTTACCGCGACTGTAACAGGTTGTCTCTTCTTGAGGAGGAGGCATAGTGTCTCCAGGTATGAAACCGAAGCGACGCCCCGGTTCGGGAGAGATGTCGCAGTGTGGTTGTTTGAGTAGTCTGCGCCGTGGTAGAAGCTCTCCCGGGAGTTCCGTCAGGGGAAGCAAAGGGTCCAGAAACCGTTCTGCGCATAGTCCCAGTGGAGGTCTCCCATTGAAAGGTTGACAGACAACCTGGTCTTGTTGAGACCCATTGTCCACAGACAAAAAGGAGGGAAGACGCAGGCGTCAAAGTTGTCCCACCATCACCAGAATGCATCTTGCCAGAGTCTCGGGGTCTGAGACTGGGGGGAAGAACAGCGGAAGCTTGAGGTTCCAAGCTGTCACAATCAGGTCCCCCAGACCAGGACTTGCTGGTTACTCAAGGTCAAAGACCCCCAGGTACACTCTCTCTACGAGGCTCTGCTCGGATAGTCGGAGAGAACATTCCTCTGCCTGGAATGAGAGAGCCGATGGTGGTATTGAGAGAATCTCAATCATCCCGGTATCTCTACTGCAAGATGTGAAGGTGTGAAAATGCGTCCCCTGCTGGTTAGAACACGCCAGAATCATGAAGTCGACGCGCACGGGGCGACTCGGCAGGAGCTGTAGGATCTGTAGAGGGGCCAGACTACGGCACCTAAGCCTGCCTGAATGATGGAGAGGTATCCTTCAGGTCTTGACCATAGGCCTGGACCGGGACATGACACCCCACCCCCCTTTCCTTTGACGAGTCCGGGAACAGCATCAAGAATGTGGGGAAAGGACGAGAATATCCACTATCATCAAGAGGTTCCATAGGTCAACACCCATTGCAGGTCTAATAGTTCCGCTGGTCCCATAGGGGCCAGGAAGTCCGGTAAAACGTTGCCTGAAACCACCGGAACTTGGACCGCCCCACATGGAACTTATCCTGAGGCGACCGTTCGGACTATAGACGGGTCAATGAGGAAAGGAGAACTAGGAAACGTTCCAAGGTAGGGCTGAAAGCTCTGCTTGACTGAGAACAGGTACTGCGACTCTCCTCAGTCTTGCCACAGTCAACTGAAAGGAAGGCTCGGAGGATGTGGCAACAGAATCTGGCGTCCCCAGGTGGTCACCCATCCAAGTACCGACCAGAACCGACGTTGCTTAACCTCGCTGGACGGACGAGAAGCGGGGTTTCCAACGTGGTAAGGCCGTTGACTCAATATCATGGCCAGATACTCCAGATGTTGAGGCAGAAGAAGAAAAGGCTCCAAGCAAAATACCATGAACCCACACTCATGGTAAGCATCTGGAAGCTTGTCCCGGCGCTGAAGAAGGTCGAACCCGAGCCTACCGGAGTTGACCAGCCCTCCAAAAAGCAGAGGAGGCGGAAGCCTGCACCTGAGCGGCCATGAGGAAAGCAGGGAGAGTTCTCTGGGGAAGAAAACCTGCTACGCCACGGCGGGATAGCCACACTGCATCATAAGCAGGAATACTTGCAGTCTAGGCTGAATTCAACGAGCTCCCTGGAAGATGGATGGAATGGAAACTGAAAGTACCCCTCCTTCCGATCCAGGGGTCCTGTCGCCTCGTTACCAGTCTGATTGATTCTGCTGTTCTACGCTGGCCAAAGTTTGTTTGACAAACTTGATCAGGGCTGAGAGGTCGACTACGGAACTCCCCTCTCAGATCCTTCCTTACAAGAAAGGATCAACTGAAGAGGCCGGGGGTGAAGCCTATGGAGGACCTTCGCCTAAGGTATGGATCATTCTGCCCAACCGGGCAACTCTTGCCGACGCTATGGCATAGAGGTTCAGAGACACTAAATTCGCTGACAGAGACGGCGGGCGCGATATCCTTGGCTGATCACAGAGATTGTGCGGGAATGGGCATCGGGAAGCTGTCATCCGGATGAGTAACCTTAAGCATCCTCCCAGCGAGAAACCTGCAATCCTAGAGTTCGTGAACTCTGCCGCTCCTTTTAGGACTATGCCCCCCCCGGGGGAGCCTCCCGTGCCATCTGTTCCTGACAGGAGGAAACTGCAATTGGACACCTTGTCCCAGTTGTCGTAGCCGGTAACTTAGGCCGACGTGGTTGAAAGAAAAGGGCGCTGGAGCCCTGCAGAGTCTGGAAGAAAGCGCCTTGGAGGAGTGAAAACGGAAGTCGATTTCCTCCGCACAGCCGCTGTCTAAGTCTCTGTCCTTGGGCACAAACAAACTCTTCTCAAGGATGGAAGGATGTCTGAGGTTGTCTACCTCCACAGATGAGACACTCGAAGGAAGCCCTCAGTCAGCGCGTCCAGATGGTACAACATCGAGCTTGTCCGCAAGTTAGATACTTAACGACGAAAGGCCAAGGTGCCTGAGCCCGAGAGGAGGAAAGTACCCATGATCTTCCTGTAGCTTCCTTGAACCAAACCTCGGACCGTAACCGAGGAGGGAAAGGACCTGGTAAGGCCCCAGAGGAAGGAGTAAGCAGTCACCCCTTGGCCGATGAAGAAATCTCGAACGGAAAGCCCCCCGCCAAAAATCCTTCCAGGGAATGACGGGGAAGGGCTAACCCAGGTTCTGGAAAGAGGAGTGTTGCTCAGACCTCCCTGAAGTTTCTTCCTATTCTTGCAAGTGCCATGCTCGGCGTTTACGGGGTGAGGCCGTGTTCTGGAAATACGCTCCAGAAGAACTCGCCAGGCTGGCCATGCTGCGAAAACCCCAATGGGAATCGTGGTCGCAATCGCCCTGGAGCTCGCGCGATGGTAATTCAAAGATTTGCGCGTGGGCAAACGTGGAAGCGCCCATGCGCGGTCACGCAGGAACGCAAACGAAGGTGAGCGAAGGAGCGCAGAAGGAGGGCGAGTGTGGTAGGAAGGGCGAGAGCTGGTGGTCGGCGAGCGATAACCCATAGACGAGCAATGGATACTGCAAGAATTAAGCCGACGTTCGTGCGAAGAAACACTGTGGGTTCGAGCGACGGAACACCGTCGGTTCGCGCGACGGAACACCGTCGGTTCGCGCGACGGAACACCGTCCATCCGCGCGATGGAATACCTTTGGTACGCGCGCGGGCGAACATTAGAGAGCGTGTGCGCGAACGCGCATGAGCGTTGACGTGCAGGCACGTGGGCCTGTGGGCGCGCGGACGAACGATCGCGCGGTCGCACGGGCGCGCAGGCGAGCGGTTGCGCGGGCGCAAGGGCGAGCGGTCGCGAGGGTGGGCAGGTGAATGAGCGCGAGTCCGTGGCGGCGAACGCAAGCGTTAGCGCGATGGCGAGGAAACGCGCTGCCGCGTAGGCAAGGAAGACCGCTGGTGATATGGATCAACAGGCGATCGGTGGTGAGCTGGTGAGCGCTAACGCGCATGTTGGCAATGGCGCGTTGTGGCATGTCGACGCGTTGGCGAGCGATGGCGAGCAGCATGCGCAGGTGAGCGATCGCTAACCTGCGCATGCTGCTCGCCATCGCGCGATCGCTCACCTGCGCATGCTGCTCGCCATCGCGCTATCGCTCACCTGCGCTGGTGAGTGCTAACGCGCAGGTTGGCGATGGAGCGTTGTGGCATGTCGACGCGTTGGCGAGTGATGACGAGCAGCATGCGCAGGTGAGCGATCGTGCGATGGCGAGCAGCATGCGCAGGTGGGCGATCGCGCGATGGCGAGCAGCATGCGCAGGTGGGCGATCGCGCGATGGCGAGCAGCATGCGCAGGTGGGCGATCGCGCGATGGCGAGCAGCAAGCGCAGGTGGGCGATCGCGCAATGGCGAGCAGCATGCGCAGGTGGGCGATTGCGCGATGGCAAGCAGCATGCGCAGGTGGGCGATCGTGCGATGGCAAGCTAGTAGCTGGCGAACGATGTTCCTTCAGAAGCGTTGGAGAACGTTGGCGCACCGGCTGTAACACATGCGGGCGATCCGGAGATCGCCGAGAGACAGGTGATCGCTGACGTGTAGAACGCTGTTGAATAGGCGATACTAAAGTCGCCTGTGAGTGCTGGCGAGCAGGTGATCGCTGGCGAGCTGATGATCGCTGACGAGCAGAAGGCAACGCGTGGAAGCCTGCGCATAGAAGAGTCCTTGACCCAGACCTGAACCGAAGTTCTAGATCACGAGGGCAAACGTGGGCGCACACGGCGCGTAACAGGAACCAACAGGAACAGCAGGGATGATCATCATGAGAGCGCTGGCGAAACGAGAGCGCTAGCGATCAGGAAACGCTGATGAGCAGGAGAGCACCTGTGCGCTAACACTGAGCAGGAGCAGGAGAGAACACAGCAGAAGGGCGCGCAGAGGAACCCTGACACGCAAGGGAAGAACCCCCGTGGGAGGCAACCCTTTGCCCCGAAGGGAACGTTGTCCGTCGGGAGACAGATGTCCATCGGAAGACCGTTGCCTGTCCGCCGGGAGACTGATGTCCGTCGGGAAGGCCGTTGCTCGTCGGAAGACGAGATCAGACTGCTGTCCATCTGCACCAAGGCGGAAGATCAAGAAGAAGTTGTACGCTGCAAAAGGAGATTCATAAAGGCGCCTCTTAGCACCCTTATAGGGAGATGAGAGGCCTTTACGACGAGGTGGACGGTGGGCCTTACGGTGAAGGAGGCCAACAGCAACAGCAGCAGAAGAATCCTCCGAAGAGGAGTCTCTATGAGTGTACTCTCTCGCGAACGAAAGAGAAACACTTCGTAGAAGAGACTGGTCAGCCAGTGACCTAAAAGGAGCAATCCTCCGAAGAGGGGCTCCTGCAGTTGCCCAGCCCCTTGAGCGAAACTGCAGGTGTGACCGCTCAGCACCAAGAGCGTAGTCACACGAAAAAAAGGCAAGAGAAGAACCCCCCAAAAGGGGAAAAACTTCCCTCGGAAGGAAAGTTACCCGCCCAAGGAGGCAAGCCTCCTGAGAGTTCTAAAATGAACTGGAGAGCTGTCCTTCGTCACGGGAATACTTCCAGTAGGAGACACGCCCCTGACGAAAATCCAAGGGGGGAGGCAGCAACAGCCGAATCCCCTGCGCCTCAACAAGACAGCTCACACCGTTGCCATATTACGGAAACGAACTAGATCGGTAACTGTAAAACAAATAAAACAAAAATCATTAGTACACATTCATTCACCCGGGAAGGCTCCGAAGAGGAATCCCGAGGGGAAGGAAACAAGAATTACACAACAGGCACGTGCCCTCACAACCACTTACACTCACGGAAGGAGAGCTGTAACCAAAACAGAATTATAACAATTATAATTATGAAACTATGTAATTATGTAATTTAAAAATGAATGAACACTAAAGAAAGAACGAAAACCTCGAAAGGAATCGTTCTACAAGCTGAAAAATTAACAACTACAATTAGATTCACAAACTAATTGAGACAAACGTACGGCGAAGCAATCCCCCCACACGGAAAGGAAGCTACAAGGGCGTAGTAACACGTAGTAAAAGGGTGAACGACCTCAAGAGAGAGAGAGAGAGAGAGAGAGAAAGACCTAAGTCAAACTCGATCGCCACCCATAAAATTACGCTGTGGAGGCCTAACTGCCGAGGACTCCACGTAGATATCGAACACTACACACACAACTCTGAAAAGGAAACTTACTGATTTCTATACTCAAATATATATGAAAACATGTTTACATTTACTGTAGATTGAGTAAAAGAAAAGTAAGCGATTAAGTAAAGACAAAACAAACAATGGCTGCCAAGAGAGGACCACGACAGAGACGTCTGTCACAGTCCGAGCCAAAAGTGAAAGTGAGCATTCATCTGTGTGTGAGAGGGGGGGGGGGGGGTAGCTAGCTACCACTCCCCTACCCCCCGCTAACTAGCGCGGGGGTAATACACCCTCGTTAAATTCTAATGGCTCGCCATTTCAGCTGCGCTAAAAGGTAAACCCTGTGTAAATAGCGTGGTTTGTATTTCGGTTACGGAACAAATAAAATATGAGCTGTGTTCTTACTTACTTAACTAACAAGAGGGGTGTTAACATCCACTGCGACCCCTTTGGACTGCATTAATCTTACCGAAAGGGTAGAAAATACTGGAGCTATAGGGCATAGACTTCATCATACATACAACCAGAAAATGGGAATAAAATTCTCATTTTACACGACTACGTTGAATTATATAACCTGTTGTTCAAATCTTTCCATTCATTCTATATAATTCATTGATAGGGTGCAAATGGTTGAAAATGGGGGATATTACAGTATAACTACACAACACACTTAATCTTTAATGGAGAAGAATAGCTTCATGAATATAGGATTTTCTTTGAGAGTAACAAGAATGGGGGACCACAATTGGAAATCAGTAGGAGCCTTGATATACCAGCGGCCAGTTCCTACCACATGCATAGAAAATGGAAAATTTCTTCCCATTTTCTAATTGTTTGCAAGACATTTTTCTGGAAAACTTCTACACAAGGACACTACCTGACTTGAAACTTCCCCACCTTACCTAAAAGCTGTGTCCTTACCTACTTACCTAGCGGGGGGGATAACACCCACATACGATCCCCTTAAACTGTGTATTCTTAGCCGGCCGTCATCATACATACAGGTGGCCGATATCATACATACACCCTAAGCAGTTTTGGGTAGTGTAAAACTTATTACTTATAAGATACAGGTACGAAACCTAACCTCACCTATATCATATCCCTTTGGAAGTCTTCATTAATCCACTTACATTTAAAGGGGTGTATGTATGATAGCAGCCACCTGTATGTATTAGTATGTCTAACTTTGAATACGGCAGTGTAAGGGAGGTAACGGGGCGTTATAGCCCCCCCCCTGCTAGGTAAGTAGGTAAGGACACGGCTTGTAGGTTAGGTTGGGGGGGAAGTTTGGGTTAGTTGATGTCCATTTGTAATGAACGCGCGAGGAACTGGCCGCTGATATACAAAGGCCCCCACTTAAAATATGCTTACTGCATACATCATTCTGAATAAATAGTTGCAATCCTTTCCCCTTGGTTAAAACTAAAGTATTATCAAAGTTACAATTCAACTCGAGCAGTACCCCATTGTCGGGTGTATGTATGATAGCGGCCACCTGCATGTATTATTATGTCTAACTTATAATACGGCAGTGTAAGGGGGGTCGCAAGGGGGCGTTAGGCTCCCCACCCCGTTAGGTAAGTAGATAAGGATACGACTTGTAGGTTAGGTTAGGGAGGAAAGTTTATGTTAGTTGTTTTCCATTTTTAATCAACGCACGAGCAACTGGCTGCTGATTTACAAAGGTCCCCCACATTGAGCCGAGCCCTAGTCAAATTTTACCACCCTAGCCTAAGCCTATTATGGATAGTCTTATTAGCCAAGCCTATTTTTAAGGTCATATTCGATTTTCCAGTTTACCTAAGCTATATTAGGGACTATGAACGTTTAATTTTAATGTTTTAGACGGAAAGAGGAAATTAGGAAATGCCTACCGTGCGCCTACTGCAGTCAATGTAAACAAACCGTACACATTACGTGCTATAACCTAACCTACCCAGCAGCCAGGGTACGTGATATCAAGCTACTTACCGTTATAATACATGTGTCTTGAGCTACTTCGCTAGGGTAAACAGTAATTACTAGACATTCATAGTAAAATCTAAAATCGAGAGCGAAACAGTCCTTTCGCGTATCAGTTTAAAATACAGCCAATGTTTTGATGCTGAGAACTCGGTCTGTGATTGGTCGAGAGGATCCATAAACAAAACGCTGATTGGTTACTTGAAACTGCGTTTGAGATCGAACCAAAAAAATTGTTTTTTTTATACTATGTACACATTATCAGGTATATATCTAAAGTGTTATACCTGGTTTACTCTTTTCATAATAAAAAACGCATTTGTTTCTTATTTCAGTAATCTCTTACATACAAGAATTATATTATTTTCAGTTTTTAATTCTTTAGTTAAATGAGTTAATGGCATATGCATACGCCTACGGCACTTCATAGCGTTTGAATCCCACAGTCTAAATTTCTATAGCTAGAGTTGAAATAAAATTTAAGTAAATTATGAGATCATGAAAAAAAAATAAATGCGTGTTAATAACAGAATTTAACATTTTACGACTTCATATTCACCTTTCATATTCGTTCATTGTGTGGGCCTATTATCTCTCCTTATTTATTTTTTATTTCACCTGTAACTAACTTCTCAAAATCGAAAGTATTTTTTTTTAAATCTTTTGTTACTTCATTTCTTTTCAACAACGACAAACCCCGTTCAAGCAAGACCTAAGTAAAAAAAAAATAAAGTTCTTCTAGAAGGCTACTCTGTTATCAATTAAATCATTAATCATACTTTTAAATCATTTTTCGTTTCATATCATGAACACCTTCACGTGTGGATATGATTAACCTATTCTTATATATCTACGTATTTGAATATTTTAAAGACTAAAGTCGACATACTGAACAGTCTGGGACAGAGGAATGCCTTATAGGCTTAGGCTACATATGAGATCAGTAGTCTACCTGTAGGCCTACAGCCCTTTCTGTCTACGCTAGAACCAAGAAGGGTCGGTCATTATTATTATTATTATTATTATTATTATTATTATTATTATTATTATTATTATTATTATTATTATTATTATTATTATTATTATTATTATTAGCTAAGCTATAACCGTAGATGGAAAAGCAGGTTGCTATAAGCTAAATATCTTCAATAGGGAAAATAGCCAAGTGAGGAAAAGCTCCAACGGAAAAAAAATAGCCCAGCGAGGAAAGGAATAAATAAACTACAAGAGACGTAATAAACAATTAAGATTAAATATTTGAAGAACAGTAACAACATCAAAATAGTCATTGTAAGTAGACCTATAAACTCGAACTCAGAACCAATGAAATAGGAGTCAGTGACGTTTTCACTAGTTACACCTACAGCATTTTGATGTTCCTCATCCATTGAGATGAGCCATTGTCACTTAAATGTGTTACAGTATCGGTATTTATTTCAACTTTTTAAAGTTACTGTTATCCGTTCAACTTCAGTCTACAATATATGTTTATTTAAATTGCATTTCTTCTTTTATTTATTTTACCATCTACACTATAGTCCTGTCTGTAATAAACTTGAAATTGCGGTTAAATATTTAGAGAGAGAGAGAGAGAGAGAGAGAGAGAGAGAGAGAGAGAGATTTTCAACCCTTCCCATCCCTCACTCTTTTTCTCAAAGCACCATTATCTTATTCTTTGCTTTTCTTAAACCCATCCTTATGACAAAACATTCCAAATATTTCATGTATAATCGTCCTTTTCGTTCACATTTTCTCATTGTTTAATGAAAATAATCCCTATGTCTAATTCTATCATTTTCCTATTGATTCCTTTTTGATTCATTTCAGTTTTATTGCTCAGCCAGGTTGCTTTTAGTAGAAGCCTATGTCATTGACTCTCGTTTCCTAGTATTTCATAATCTGTATTACAATCATTGCTACATTTAGAGTAATATATTGCGTAAACACGTCGGTTGTCAATTCCACGGTATCATAACTCTTTGTGAATAAGAAAGTCTTCAGTTTCTTCTTGTTTAATTGGGGCAGCATATTTGAAAACTCTGGAATCTACAGTTGATGTGCCCCTGTGTTTGTAGCGTCTTTCTTTCCCAATAATAATAATAATAATAATAATAATAATAATAATAATAATAATAATAATAATAATAATAACAACCTCCTTCCGTTTTATAGCTAACTTTCATTCATTTCTATTTACTTGCTTATCTTATCATTGGTCTTCATGTTAAGTTTTCCTTTTGAATAAATTTTTCACTTCTCCCAACTTCATTTCGATTTATCTACATATTTCTAATTACACACTTTCCCTCCTGTATTCTTTATAGGGTATTTTTATTCTATCCTTTATAATCTCTTTCACTACCCTTTCTTCTGTATTTGATGTGTTGGAGAATAGCATAATCTATTTCTGCTCTCCTTTCCAATTGTGATGTTTTTAGCGGTTGTTCTAGCATTCCCTTTATTATATTATATCAAATACTTCCAGCTCCTTCATATCTCTCTCTCTCTCTCTCCTCTCTCTCTCTCTCTCTCTCTGTGGAAAATTAAGTTGGCTTAGTATAATTCTCTCTCTCTCTCTCTCTCTCTCTCTCTCTCATCAACACTGCAATTATATTCTTTTTTCTATACTTCCTTTTCATTAATTTTACTCTCTCTCTCTCTCTCTCTCTCTCTCTCTCTCTCTCTCCACGTTTCTACTTTAATATAATTGGGATTATTATTCCCACGTTTTCATATTATTTCATGCTTCGTATATTCTTTCCTTTTCAGGTATGCTCACTTTATTATCTCCCTTTTGCTTTGTACCATTCACACCCAAACATTTACATTATGTTACTATTCTTATTTATCCATTTCTAACACATTCGTATGCTTATCTTCCTTCTTGCTTTCAACTATCAGCATTCCAGACTTTTCTGGTCCGATGGTTCGTTCAGAATGCCTCTAATAAATCGAGACGGGAGCTATTGGACTATACGTCACATAATGTGAACCTGTTCAAGGTTTCCATACTGTGACGGTTATCTTATATACTACTCTAACTCCTTCCATTTATAGTTCTGTTCGATCTGTTTTGCTTACTGGATTGTTTATAATATCTTCTTATAGGGTTTATTTCATATATTATTAACAGGTCTTTGCGCTCCAATGATTTCCCTCCGCTACCAGTTTACCATTGCATTTTTATTGTTCTTCTATGTACTTCTGGAATGATCTGGATTCTGCTGCGGATAGAACTTTTTGATCACACCAAATGCTTATGTTCGTTATCTGGAACATTTCGTTTTTACCACGATTTTCTTTTTTATCTTTTGTATTTACAATTTTTCAACAATGGTATAAAATCCTTATATTATTTATTATTTTTATTTTGTATTTATTTAACTTGTAACTTGAATAATCTGGTAATTTCTTTTCGCCTGGGTTATACACGATACTCGAATGTTACGAACGTCAACCTTTTTCATCTGTTAATACTTTGGCCACTTGATAGAATTTAATAATTTGTTACCTTCAATAATGATTAAATTTGTTTATTCCCTCTGTTTTATCAAGGACCTTTCCATTATTCCATTCATCATATTTTTATTTATACGTAAATCAATTTATTTTGTATATCAAAACTAAAGATGGTGTTTTCATTTGCCAATTTCTATTAATTTTCTACAATTTCTATCTATCTCTACCACAATCGTAACAAATAAGAGTCATCTTCATTAAATTCGTATGGCACTCTAGGCACAATCTTTATTTAGTATTTCTTTCCTTGAAAATTTAGTTTCCCCGTCTTCACAGGGGTAGTTTTGTATGTGTCACCGTGTCACACTCATTTGACCATTATTTCGACGTGCATTAGTTGCCATACTGGGGAAAGTCTGAATACCTGTTGAGTTTTCATTTGCTAGTTTCTGCAGTATCTCTACTTTTCCCTAATAGAAAGAACAACATTACATATTCGCCCTTGGTCTTATGTTGCTTAAAGGTTTAAAGGTCTCTCACGAATTGCAGAAGCAAGGGGCATTGAGTGACAGCGCCCTATAGACTGAACTCTATACAGATGATCAGTGTCCAAACTCTCTCTCTCTCTCTCTCTCTCTCTCTCTCTCTCTCTCTCTACCCAAGCTAAGACCACAGACTCAGAGTGCCAGGAAATGGTTGCTAATGACTCAACAGGTAGATCTATAGGCTCTCCAAAAACACCTACATCGTTAGCTGTAGAGAAATGTTCTGTGCTTTTACTTGTTAGCACCGAGAAGATCAAACAAGTTGATTGATAGAATGAACAGAAGACCAAAAACAAGATTGAAGCAAAAACATATGTAAAAAGTAGTACAGTTTCAAAACCAGATAGATATGTCTAGTATTTCCAAAATCTCCTCCCCTTGCCGCTGTTTGCACAATCAATATTGACTGTGCTGCACTCTATACGGGTGTTCTGGTAATCATCCTCTTTGCAGATTAAAGTTTTCAAATTTAGTCAGAATATTATAACTTGTTGGTAGAGCTGATGATATATTAATGGTGAGATCCAGTAGTTTCAATTATTTTCTATAGTATCCAGTATTGAATTTTACTTTCTATACACCATTTCATGAAACTGATAGTAACGTCAATATGTCAGAAAGGGATTATAGAGAAAATACTCTTCAATTTACATAAGGAAGTTTGGATGACAAGTGTATCATCTCTGATTTTCGTCTATTTATCTTGAGCGTAACTTCGTGTGATATTTCATGTATTCTGGCAAGAAAGCAATGCAAATCATGTGGTGTTCTTCTATTAAGGACAACATCATCAGCATACTGTAGGTCTGCTAATTTCTTATTACCAATTCAGTCTAATCCTTCTCCACCAAGTACGACTGTTCTACGCATTACAAAATCCACGAGGAGGATAAACAACATAGGTGACAACACAATTGAACACATTCTCTTAGATTACTCTGCTGTTCACTGGAAATTCATTTGATAGGACCTCACTAACCTTGCAAGTGATGTGCTCATGAACAGACTTAATCAAATTCACATACTGAAGAGGAATTCCATAATAACGCAGGACTATCCACAAAACTGGCCGGTACATACTATCAAAGGCTTTTTCATAGTCCACAAAAGCCATCAAAAGGGTATTTCTATAATCCACGTATTACTGTACAACATGTCTCAAAATAAAAAATATGGTCAGTACAACTTCTCCCTTTTCTAAATCCTGCTTGTTAATCTCTCCGATTTTCATCGATCTTTCTCTCTAGCCTCTTTAGAATAAGCATACTGTATATTTTTATAACAACTAACGTAAGTGTGATGCCTCTGTAATTATTGCTATCAACCAGGTCTCTTTGTATTTACCATTTTCACCAACACTAACTCCCATTCATCAGGTTCTGCCTCTTCATGCTACATTCTACAAAACATCTTGTAAGTATTCTGGGATTCACTTCATTTTTCAGCCTGTATCATCTCAGTAGTTATTCAATCGTATCCAGGGACTCTCCATCACTTTATTTTTTTAAATATAGCTTCGAATTCAAACACACTGAATTCATTCATGGGCACACCAAGATCTTCATCAGCTTCAGGTATATCAATCAAACCATTCCCTTCGTATCTCCTAGCCATAACCTCACCAAAGTGTTCTATCCAACGTTGCCTTTCTTCTTCTGGTGGTGGTAGTGTATTAAAGCCAACACTTGTTGGCACAGGCCTTTCCCTTGGTCGGGCCGTAGGTAACATGCAAATTGTAAAGTAGGTTGATCATTTAAAAAGGAAATTTGAAAAGTTTTTAGTAGTCGAGATAGTTGTGAACAGGGTAAGGAATATGGTGGTAGTCAGAGAGGGCCATCATGTCAGGAATAGTGGTAGTTAGAAAAGTGGGATGTGAGGCCTTTGAATAATAGGGAAAGGTTGCAGGTGGGGTTGTCCAACCCTTTACTCCCTAGGGTCCCTGCGGAAAGTTTTTTTTAGTAGTGGAGTAAGTTCAGAAAATACAGAAGATGATGTGACTAGGGCCTTACGGTGAGGAGATGATATGGTTAAATGAGTATTGTGAGGACTGAGGTCATTACCTTGGCGGAGGTAGTCTTGAAAGCAATTGTCTGTCTCTCAATGTTTTCAACAATTGCTTTTCCCAGTGTGACCGCGGCCAGACAGGCCTGTGGTGAGTTGGTGTCTATTTGTAGATCACCTCTTCTCTTGTTATAACAGATCTATCTCTCTCTCTTTTTGATGGGTATATTCTTTTTCTTTGCCCCGGTAGAGATGTCATTAATAATTCTATGAGCGATTCTCATACCATAGCCACTCCCCGAATTCCTAGCTTTGTCAGCCTCGCCTGCTTTCCTGTCTAAATATTCTCTCCAGTCATTCCTGGATTTTCTTTTGATTTCATTATCGATACTGGAATACTTAGCATACTCCACTTTTTAGTTTTCATTACATATACTAGATTTATAATATCAGCCCTTACTAGTCCACTGCAGAACAAAGGCCTCAGACATGTCCTTCCACTTGCATCTGTTTGTGATCTATGCCAGTCTATACCAGGAAATTTTCTTAGTACGTCAATCTACAGTCTTCTCTTCCATCCGCTACTTCTCTTGCAATATCTAGAGATCCATTCTGTTAGTCTCAACGTCCATCTATTATCAGTTATTTTCATTATATGGCCTTTCCATATCCATTTCCTTTTTCTTACATGTTGGAATATCTTCTACTTTAGTTTGTTCTTGTATCCATGTTGTTCCTTTAGTGTTTTTTAGTGAAATTCGCATCATTATTCTTTCCATAGCTCTCTGAGTTTTAATTAGCTTATGTTCTAAGGCTGATTAAATATTTTCTTTTTAACTTTTCGTAATCTCGTTTTGTTTACCAAAAGCTCTCCATCCTATACTTATCATTTAAAATTTGGTCTCATTTCTTGGCCAAACATTACCGTTTGTCCTAAGTACGTAGGCCTACGCCTGTGAGGGCAGCCAATGGGAGCCATGTTGTTTATTGCTTGTTTTTGTTGTTAAATGCCCCAAGCCCCAAACACATTATTGGAACACGCGCTCTTGCGTTTGTATCCCATAAATATATTTCATGTTCGTTTTAGACAGGTCACATACCAGGTGGACAATGGTATCATATCTCATTGCTTGTTAAATAGCTTTATTTTATGTAAAGCTCAGGCTCTTGCACTGGCAGCCCGTAAAATGTATTTTTGGGGTTGGCTATAATACTTCAACAACAACAACAATAATAGGTCGGGTAGCCATGTAGCCTTAGCCGACCTCCGACAGTCCGATCCGACCTCCGCTACACGAACTAGGTCAAATCTGATTGTTTACAAAAATAAATGATCTCTAGAGGTTTTATTTCATAACCCCCATGTGTTGCCTCTACTGCGTTTTTATTGAACGCTATCTTAGTTTTACTCATATTTATTTTCAGCCCTACATTTTTGCTTTCTTTATTCAAATATTCTCTCTTTTGCAATTCTTCATATTATTCACTGATACACACACACACACACGCACACACACACACACACACATATATATATATAGCTACACACACACACACACATATATATATATACACACACACACACACACACATATATATATATGTGTGTGTGTGTGTGTGTGTAGCTATATATATATATATATAGCTACACACACACACACACACATATATATATATATGTGTGTGTGTGTGTGTGTAGCTATATATATATATATAGCTACACACACACACACACATATATATATATATATATGCGTACGCGTGACGATTTGTATTGCAATGAGAAACACATTTTCACCATTCGATGGTCAATCAGGCTTGTCGAAAAGAAAAATATTCAGAGCAATACAAGTTTTCTTTTTCTTTTCAGGATACTGATTTTTTTTTTCAAATTCAATAAATATATTATAGTTGACATCATAGTTGAAATGGAAATTCTGAAAAACACGTGGAAACTTACTCATAATGAAATAAAAAAGTCCCGTAGAATGAGAACCACTATTTCAGATTGATTTCATGTAAACTGGTCGAAGAATTTTTGAAAATAATAAAATGAATTTGGAATAGAATAATTATATCAAGAAATATTATATTATCTATGTTATTTAAGTGAGATATAATTCCATATAAACATTTTTTTTAAAGGAAAAGAATGACCCGTCTTTGCGAAGACACCTTCACTGTGCGAGTCGTAGACAACTTGTATTGTCGAATGATTTTTGAAAATAATGAAATGGAATTCAAAATAGAATAATTACACTGAGGAATATTATATTATTTATGTTATTTAAATTAGATATGATTCATTATAAAAAAAAATTAAAGGAAAAATTACATTTTTCGAAGACACCTTTACTCTGCAAGTCGTCTATAATAAAATTAATTTAAAATTAAATAATTATATTAAGAAATATTATATTATTTATGTTATTTAAATGGGATATAATTCCTTATAATTTTTTTTTTAAAGGGAAATAATGACCCATCTTTGCGAAGACACCTTCACTTTTGAGAGTCGTCTAACGCCACAAGGTAGAAGAAGACCGGAACGTCGGCCATGTTTGTTGTGAAGTTCCGAGGCACAGCTTTGTTTACCCAGTGAGAGGGCTTCTATACCCTTTTTCTCTGTTATTTAGCAAGTTTTATCTCTCTTTTAACAAGTGCTGCAGCGAGAACGAGTCTCCTGGTGATCCGTTTCTCCACCTATGACCGTTATTTGTCTGTAGATCCGGTAAATGAGGTTAAATCTGGCGATATATTAACGTTCGATAAAGCCCATCGTAGGCCTGTAAGGCTCAGGCTAGTGCCTTCTTCTCCAGGTAAATTGATGGAAGTTCCTTTGATTTATAAGGTTTTCTGGTGCTATGAGGACATTTTATGGCTCTCAACATAGTCTAAGCCATGTGTGTTCAGGAAATACTTTACTACGAGTCTGTGTTATCCATTGGAATCGGAACAATGAAAGCTTAGGCTTGTGTTTTTGGAGCAGGCCTACGCTGTGTGTAATTAGCCTTTAGGCAAAATAAATCCAAGTAAATTAGCGTCTAGTAAGTAAGGCACTATCCTTAGCCCGGGCTAGATTAGGCTTTTGTTATTCTTTATTTTATATGTTCTTATAGTTGTAAAATAGATCTCCTTGCTTTTGTTTACCATTTTATAGACATAGCGTACCCTATCTCCTTGCTTTTGTTCACTAGGTATTATTGTACTGAATTACAGGGCAATGTAACCTAGGAAAAAAACAAATTTTTTCTATAGAAAAAACTGCTCTCTTTGCAAATAATACTCGTTCCCGTCGCAAATGAATAGTTATATACATGTGTATATATATATACATATATATATATATATATATATATACATTTATATATATATGTATATATATACATATATATATATATATATATGTATATATCCTATGATAATGGAGGACCCCCAGTGGAAACTCGGGGGTTTGGGTGGGAAAAACATACCGGGGAAACGGTATATAATGGTAAAACAAGCCTTTTCTTTTCTATACATTACATTCTTGGAGGTATAATAAACGGAGGAAAGACAAAACAGTATAAGAGGATAAACTTTGGCAGCGCAATTGCAAAGGCTATGTCTCGTGAAAAAATAAGGTAATATTGAGCTGCGGCAATGTTAGCGTAACAGGCTAACATTAGCAGTGTTTTTCATTGATTTCTTATGTCTACTTGTCGGTTGTAGTCGCTCTCGCTCGTTCGTTTGTACATAGCAGGTTTCGACCTTCTGCGCAAAAAACCCTCCTCCCTGTGCATAGGCTCCTCCACCAGTAGGATTTCTTCTTCTCTAACCGTCAAATTTAACTATTCGACTTTATTCAAGTATATGACTTAAACTAGTACAATTATACTATCCCTTTTATGTAATACCCTCGTATACATATTATGTTTGACCCCAGTATTACTCGTTTTATTATCCGATACAGTACCTTATAAAATCACCTCATTTTATATTCCCGTTAAATATTATCTAACTTACACTCTTTTTTTTATCTTGCTATATTTCTTTTATACATTTTGTTATTACCTTGTCACGCCCAGATTTCACATAAATACTTGCTCTGGACAAGTATCCCATTTTAGTTCATTCATGTTACTCTCTAGACTTTGTTACTTTTCCGTTAACCAATCACGAACCCATACGTATGGAAAGTTTGCAGAGGAGGGTTAATATTTCCCTACCCCCACCTTCCAACAAACCCTTTTCCGTGGAAACCTTTGTCCAAGTCAGGTCTTTGTTTGTTCGAGTGACGTCTTTTTGCGTATTTTACGATGGAAGTTTTAGAAACTTGTAACCACATCAGTAATCCATACTTGAAAGTATTTTGGTGAATTCCAATGTTGATAATTTTCTTAAATCTCGTAATGCAATAGCCCAATGTTTACAGTGTTCCAAGTGCAGTACTAAACTAAGACAAAGAAGTTAAGACGTCACAGGCTCAGTAACAATACCCCGTGACCCACAAGTTTTGTCGGCGTGGTCATAAAAGTAAGTCATTAAGTTCCTTAATTTTAACATGTTAGTTTTACTATTTTGTTAGCGTGCGCAGGTCAACATTACCGCTTGCCAGTGCATATGAGCTTGATATTTTATTTTCCTGCGAGCGTAAGCGAGCCAGTGGCGGAACAAGAACCATTATATTTAGCGTTGCTAATGTTATTGGAATATTGCTAATGTTAGCGTGCGCAGCTCAACATTACCGCTTGCCAGTACATAGGAGCTTTATGTTTTATTATCCTGCAAGCGTAAGTGAGCCAGTGGCGGAACAAGAACCATTATAGGTAAAGTATTTGAGCTTTATGTTTCATTTTCCTGTGAGCGTAAGCGAGCCAGTGGCGGATCAAGAACCCTTATAGGTTAAGTTTTATTGTATTACAGATTCTCATTTTGAACAGAAAAAGTTACGGGAACGAGTGTCATTTTCGAAGAGCGGAATTTTTTCTATAGATAAAAAAAGTTTTTTCCCAGGTTATATTGCCCTGTAATACGGTAGAGCAATGCCATTGTAACCTTGCAAATGTTAGCGTTCGCAGTACATACGTGAGTGAAGTGACACGGAATTTGAACAAGTCATTATATTTAAACATTTTAACAGAATATATATAAAGAAGAAATTATATTTAAACATTTTAAGAGAAAATATGTTTTCCTGTAGAAAATATTGTGATTTAACCGGTTTTCACCTTCCTTTCATCCGTAGTAACAGCAACCAGTTCGGCTACTTAAAGTTAGTCGAATTGTTTGTGGTTGAAATGAAGGTCAAATCACGTTATTTATGACCGGAAAACATATGTTTTCTGTTAGAAATGAGAATCTGTAATACAGTAAAACTTTACCGTTTACTATGTTATAGCGTGCCTTACTAGATAGCCGTAGTTCTCCTTCCTTTTGTTTACCATGTTATTAAAGCATACCTTATTAGATAGCTAAAGCTCTCTATGCTATTTCATCGGTTTATTAAACTTCCAAGAAGGTAATGTATAGAGAAGAAAAGGTTTGTTTTACCATTATATACCGTTTCCCCAGTATGTTTTCCCCACCCGAAACCCCGAATTCCCACTGGGGGTCCCCCATTATCATTGGATATAGATATATATATTTCTGAAACTATTCATTTCCGACAGGAATGAGAGTCATTTTTGAAGGGAAAGGACTTTTTTCTATAGAAGAAAGTAGTTTTTTCCCTAGGTTATATTACTCTCTAATAACTATAGTAATACCTTATTGTTGACCATGTTATAACCTACCCTATTATGTAACCAAAGATCTCCTTGCCTTTGTTTAATGTGTTGTTATATTCTACCCTGTTAGATAGCCAAAGATCTCCTTAATTTTATTTCTATGTTGTTATAGTGTACCCTATTAGATAACCATAGATCTCCTTGCTTTTGTTTATCATATTTATAGCGTATGTTATTAGATAGCCATAAATCCCCTTCCTTTTATTTCTATGTTATAGTGTACCCAATTAGATAGCCTTAAATCTCCTTGCTTTTGTTTGCAATGTTGTTATAGCATACCCTATAAGATAGCCATATATCTTCTTGCCTTTGTTTACCATGTTATATCCTGCCCTAATGTATAGCCATTAGTCTAATTTTATGCACTTAAACATTGTGGGAAATGGGAGCCTGCATAGTTTTTTGGGACAGATTGTGAAAACCAACATTTTACAAGGGAATTACTCAAAAACACCACCTAACCTCATGTCGTCCACTTAACCGAGGACACAAGGGTCTACGTCCCACTGTCCAATTTCTAAGTAAATTTTTTCCTTTGAGAGAATGGGTGTTGGATACGGCACAGGCATTTTATTTGGCGTCGGTGACCTTCGGTGTCAGGATGCCGGAGAATTTTGGAATCAATCGATGAACTTGCATTGCCTGCATCCATATTTTTACAGTTACATTTTGTATGGTGTAATCATTAGCTGGCTTATTTGAGCCAATTAAGAGCTTCCAATTATGTATGCATAAGTTTCTAAATTTTCTAAGAGAGCCCCATGCCTCCGCTCCACTTGTATGATTATCTTCGCAAGAAGACGTCTTCCATAGGGAGTTCAATCTATTTCAAAATATAAACACCTAATTTGGTTATTTATTATGTTTAAAACACACTTCAGTATATAGCTATTGTTGCTTTTTTTAGAGTAAAAAACGATATCCCTAGAATAATGACCCACATGATCGGCTCTTGCAGTTCATCCATGTACCGCTTATTGGAACAGAGGGGCAATGAGATGATGTTTGTTTGTGATTGAGGCGAGCCATGGTAGAGCAAAACCCATTTGAAGTACATGATGTGGATCATAGCTAAATATGATTTTTTAATTTCGTGCCACTTACGTGAGCCATATATTTTTCCAACTGTGTGTACTCCTGATCTTTAACCCTCAATGCTATTTGGAACTTTCCAACCCTTAACCCCCAGGCATTTTTTTTTTCAAGCACATTTTGCTATATATATATATATATATATATATATATATATATATATATATATATATATATATATATATATATATATATATACACATATATATATATATGTATATATATACACATATATATATATATGTATATATTTTTTTTTAAATTGCTATAACAGCCTTAATTTTCATCATAGAGAGGTCAGGTTGGACTCATTATTTTGGAAAATTCCTGAAGTTTCTCATAAAATATGCAAAAAAATGTAAAGAACAGTTTTTTGCAAGGACGTACCAGTACATCCATGGGGGTAAAGGGATGAGTTTTGTGAAATGTACTAGTATGTCCATTGGGGGTAAAAGGGTTAATATTGAAGCAAATCATTGATTTTTTCCACCCAAAACCCTGGTTTCCAACTGGGTTCCCCCATGATTTTTAGCATGTAGGTCAACTCATGAACAGGTGGTTTGCCTGTATATCTGTGGACATAAATGGATAAAACCTAACCTGAAATTCAGTGCCAAGACTCGCCGTTTGACCTGAGGCTCTTGTTCAAGAAATTTGCCTCATAAACGAGATCAATCTTTTCACTTAATGTCACAGTTCCCCTCGCGTGCCTCTGAAATCGGGACACCCAGCATCTCTTTGATCTTGTGGGGCAAGAGAGGGAAAAAAATGAGGCTGCAGAGGCTTCTCGTAAGTCCACAATCCTTTCAGCTCCTTAGGAGTATAAACCAGGTTTGGCCCTTGTTGGAGAAAAATCTTACTGTACTAACGGGAGAGAGGAATTTACTCAGCGCTGTTGATCCTAGTCCTTGGGGGTGAGGGGAGGAATCTTGAATCTTGGATAAAGGTAGGTTCTCTCACTTCTGACGCAGGTTCCCTCCCAGCAGAATCAGAGTCAACCTTTGTTAGAGTTCTCGCACTCGTCAGAGAGATGAACAGACTTGGGGAAACAATCATGGAGCCGATCGAGGCCGGGGTGATTCAGATGGATCAGCGCCCCTCAAGCCTCCAGACCAGCCTTTGAGCTTCTGGGGTCGATCCTTATGCAGGAGACGCTTGTTCGAGCAAGTTCTCAGGTTACCGGACCTAAGAATTCACTTTGGTCGAGTAGATCCAATAAAGGTCTTGTCTTTCTCTCGTCAGTGGAGATTTTATGACTTGGAAAAGGCCCTCCTAGTACCTCTTCCGATTGATCCAGCGACATCAGCACTAAGGTCTTGCCTCCATCTTTCTCTTGCCAGTGGAGATTTTATGGCTTGGAAAAGGCCCTCCGAGTACCTCTTCCGATTGATCCAGCGACATCAGCACTAAGGTCTTGCCTCCATCTTTCTCTCGCCAGTGGAGATTTTATGACTTGGAAAAGGCCCTCCTAGTACCTCTTCCGATTGAAGTTCTTGCCTCCATCTTTCTCTCGCCTGTGGAGATTTTATGACTTGGAAAAGGCCGTCCTTGTACCTCTTCCGATTGATCCAGCGACATCAGCACTAAGGTCTTGCCTCCATCTTTCTCTCGCCAGTGGAGATTTTATGACTTGGAAAAGGCCCTCCTAGTACCTCTTCCGATTGAAGGTCTTGCCTCCATCTTTCTCTCGCCTGTGGAGATTTTACGACTTGGAAAAGGCCGTCCTTGTACCTCTTCCGATTGATCCAGCGACATCAGCACTAAGGTCTTGCCTCCATCTTTCTCTCGCCAGTGGAGATTTTATGACTTGGAAAAGGCCCTCCGAGTACCTCTTCCGATTGATCCAGCGGCATCAGCACTAAGGTCTTGCCTCCATCTTTCTCTCGTCATTGGAGATTTTATGACTTGGAAAAGGCCCTCCTAGTACCTCTTCCGATTGAAGGTCTTGCCTCCATCTTTCTCTCGCCTGTGGAGATTTTATGACTTGGAAAAGGCCGTCCTTGTACCTCTTCCGATTGATCCAGCGACATCAGCACTAAGGTCTTGCCTCCATCTTTCTCTCGCCAGTGGAGATTTTATGACTTGGAAAAGGCCCTCCTAGTACCTCTTCCGATTGATCCAGCGGCATCAGCACTAAGGTCTTGCCTCCATCTTTCTCTCGTCATTGGAGATTTTATGACTTGGAAAAGGCCGTCCTAGTACCTCTTCCGATTGATCCAGCGACATCAGCACTGAATTCAGGCATGATGGCAGAAAGACCAAAGTGCAAGGGCATTTTCTTCTCTACCGCCAAATCAGCATCTGTGAAATAAGCAGCAATGACAAGCTGGATTGACCACTGGTCCAAAGCCTTATCTTTCTTTACTTTATCTAGCAATTTGTCAATTTCCACTGAAGAAAGTTTTGGACTTAGCGTTCTCTTGAGCTAAGGTAGTGACTTTCTTGGCTCATCCTTTGCCCAACCAGTAGCAAACTGGGTGTTGAAGAGAAAAGATGCACAGTGGCTTTACGTTTCCTTAGCCAGGTGGGACAGGAAGCGTTTCTCTCCCTCAAGAACGCACATATCCTGGTTGCCTTGACTCTCTTCCCTGAAAAAGAACTCGAGAAGACCGTGGCTATATGTCAAATAGCAGCAATATATACTCGCATCAAAGGGTGTCTATCTGGCCATAAGTTACGATTTGTGAAATTTCTCCACAGTTAAAGTGTATTATACATCCTTCTTTATTTTTCCTAGGCCTATAGGCTTGATAAGAATTATGTAATTAAAAGTACGAAGTTGAAGTTGCTTATAACAGTAAGGCGAGGAGAGGCAAACTGAGCCACTTAAACCTTCACGAGTTTGGTCTGACTATATCCTAAGTAAATCTCAAAAGATGAAGCTTCTGAAACGCATTAATAAACAAAGTACAGTAATAGATAATGATTAAGACTAATGATACAATCGTTGAAGTTTTAAGTAAATGATAGACCACTATAATTTATTAAAACAGATACGTATAGTTCTTTGAAATACATAGACCTATGTGAAAAATAAAGCATTCAAAATCTACTAAAATAATTAAAATAAAGACAATATCATCATTATTTTCTGGCATAATTTACTTAGGCACCCTATATATATATATATATATATATATATATATATATATATATATATATATATATATATATATATATTATATATATATATATATATATATATATATATATATATATATATATATATATATATATATATATATATATATATGCAAATTTAAACATGGTTTTCATATTTTAATGCATTAAAATCTGGATTCTCGGGATCAGAGCCTCAGGCGAAATCACTCAACCAGGTTTCGAAATCCGGCTGGTCAGATCCTGTAGTCTTTGAGTGATTTCGCCTGGGCATCTGATCTCAAGGTCGATTAGAGAATCCAAAATTTAACGTATTTAAATATATGCCATATTTGATGACTATACATATAGGCGTACTTTGTGAGACTGTGACTGCGTGTCTGGGTCACCACGACACTACCACTGTACCAGTTGATGTCTCGTTAGACTCCGCCCACAATTACCTCTTTGATATGTTCTTTACGTTAAATACATTACTGTGGTGGCTGAAAAGTCAGACTCATTAGGTAATAATTTTTTATTTTTGATCATAAATTGAGATTATTGGATTATTTTTTTCCCATAATGATCTAGCTGATATTTTGGTAAAATATTAGCATTAATTCTCTAAAATCACTCTTGATGAACTGTAGCTTTTATTTAGCGGAATTTCAAAATGCCTCGTCCTGGGAACCTAGTCTCATTAGAAATGTAAAGAATGTGAGAGTTGCCAGTTAGTGACTTTCGAACGAAAAACACTGAATTCCGGTATCATCAGTTTTGCTGCATACTGTACAAGTACTATAAGTTAGTGTCATATTTCAGTTTAGATCTAATAACAAATATAATTTATTTAGTAATCTAATATCTATTTGCAGATCAAAGATGGAATCTTCAAAGACTCTGGGTATGACCTCGGCCATTAGTCTTGCAGGGCCTAAGCCATTGGATTTAATGCAAACTAAGAAATTGGAGGAGTACCTTCGAGAGGCCAAGATGTTCGAGACAGATGAAGAAATGAATCATAGGTGAGTTAACGGGAACACTTAATATTGACAAAATTAAATCTGAAATTTTATTTTTTGAGTGGGGGAACACAGTATTTATTATTAGTGTTTTTTCTCATTACAAAGAGATGATGGTGATGGATAAGAGTGCCTAAATATGAATACTCTAATCTTTACCTCCACCAACAAAATTGGAAGGTTAAGTTTTTTACGGTGTTTCTTTTTGTGTGTGTGTGTGTGTTTTTGTGAACAGCTTCCTGGCCACAATTTAATCTTAGAGTAATGAAACATGCAGGAATTAACCGTTTATGTAAAAAGATGGAAATGATTAAATTTTGGAAGGTCCCTGTCAAACAAAATGTCCAATTCCTATATTCAGCCGTAAGTTTGGACATTGTTGTCACACAGACCTCAAGCTTGGTTCATATTTGGGGTTATGAAAATCCACGCCAATTAATACATGTTAAGGTCATGGTTGAGAAATAAGCTGCGGAGGCGCAGGTCTGCTCTCTACTGAGTGCCCCTCTAGTTTTCATCAAGTATTATTGTTTATAAGATTGGATCATAGATATTTCATTTAGGATTTTAGGTATTTTTAACGTTTGCTTCCGAGTAAATACAAATCTTTCGTCCTTCAGTGAGGAGTACAGTATTGTCTTCAGTGAGAGCTGAAACTATCATTAAAATATTAACAAAGTAGTTATGGTAATTAGCGGATAAAGGTTTGCCGAGTCGCCCACCTCCCCGATTATATCATGTCATTTGTGTCTTTGGTCATAGAATGTATGTACGTACTTATTACTGCTCTCTCGACTCTTGGAGCTTTTCCTATTTTGCTTGTGATAAGTGTTTGCTGTATTTTTGTGTTTTGTGAGTGCTTTCGTTCAACAGCAGAAGCATCTAGAAGGTAAAGATTTGATAGTGAATTTGTTCCTTGAGGATACAAACCTTCTGACCTACATAATGTGTACCTTGTGAAGGGTGGGACTTTAATATGTAGCTCTCTTTAAGGGTGGGGTTGTATTCCTTCCTGAAAAGATGGCTCTGCTGATCAGGGAGATGGTGAACCTCTCTTTGGGTGTTAACTGACTCGATTGGGAATTTTCCTCCTCAGTAGGCAATTACTTGTTGTGGCCTTGGTGTTTGCTCTTACCGTCGTGCCCTATACTGATCATCAGCGTTCTCCGGTAATGCCTGACGTGCCCTGCCATGTGGACCTAATGGTGTTCTTGTGTTGTTCGTTTGCCAAGGGAAGTAGGGGGAGTTTGCTCTCGCCCTTCCTCCTCCATCCATCTCTTCGCCTCCCTTTTTCCAATGATTGGATAATTCCATATGGGGAATTTGTTGAGGAAGGGGATGATTCTCTAGGAAGGTCATTCTCTTAGTTTCTCTTTCTGTCAGTACTCTTCTGCTAACCGGTACCATCGAAGTTGGTCAAACAAATTTGAGTGCAGTGGCCAGGGGAAGATTGGGCATAGCACTCACATTTTTCATTTCCTGTTATGACTAGGGAAGATTGTTCCTTGATTTTAGCATGCTTCTCTGTTCAGAGCTCGCTACCAATCGGTATCTTTGGGGTTAGTTAGGGATTTTAAGCCTGGCAGTACTTCTAGATGCTTATAAGAGTTTTTCTTAACAATTTGTACCTTTGGGGTTGGTTAGTAGAATGTGAGATCTGTGTAACAGTATGCAACCCCTTAGGTGATCGAAGGTAAAGACTCGATCCTTGCCCTTCGAAGGGAAAGGCATTCTGTATGCGCTGTCATATCACCACCAGGTGAGTGGTTCCTCAAGGGGTCAATCACTGACATCTGAGGATGCTGAGCTGTGATTGTGCCCCCGGAGATTCAATTTCCTGTTAAGGAAACCCCCTTGGTGCCTTCCTTCGTGGAGTCATCATTGCCGGGCGACCAAGCTTGTTCCCAAGCCCTGTCAGCCTTTTAATTGTTATGATAGGGTGATAGGCTGATGGAGTTATTCTCTTGCTCATGTACGGGACCAGGTAGACTGGCATTTCCAAAAAAGAAAAACAACCAGTCGGTTCTATTTTAGTGCAACTTCTTTCCTATTAATAAGAGTCTCCCTGTTTTAAAGGATGAAAGTTTTGTATACATATAGGCAAGTAAATTTTGAAAGTAATATTCATTCTTTTTAGTTGTACAAACCTTCCTTGGTCCAAAGCCAGCAGTCAAAAGCGAAGTCCTTTACAGGAGAATAGGTGGGACTTCTCAACTGCGATCACCACCTGTTGTTGATGATCCCACAACCACGAAGACATTTCCTATATTAACGAACTTGAAATTATATAGCTAGAAAAAAAATGCAAGTTATTTTTTAAATTTTATATTTCATTTGAAACTTAAAGGGGACTAAATCCAATGCTTCATTTATGGCTACGTCTGTCATACTACCTCAAAACCCTTGAGTGGAGTCTTGATAATCCTGTCAAGAATGTGCCAGGAATATTCCCATCCCTTTCTACCTTTCTTTTAGGCTCCAGTCCAAAAGTCAGATAAGGTCAATAAAACTAGAATTTGGAAACTGATGTAGGCAACTTTCTTCATGGTCCTAGAAGTTGGGCTAACCTGAATATATGTGCTGTGTGCCATTTCTGCCTATTCATCACAATTGCCTAAATCTGTTGACATGTTTACAGAGGTGATGGCATGCAAGCACTGGAAAGCAGGTAATGCTTCTACAATCTACATTTCTGGTTAGAGAATGAAACTGAAGGCTGGAAAAAAATCAATTTCTTTATAGACCTGCAACCTGTATACAGTATACAGTATTACAAATTTTCTATCTATCAGGGTTCCAGTAAGTACCGCAGCTTTGTCTGCACTGGTAACAGACAGTATTACAAATTGCCAATCTATCAGGGTTCTAATAAGTACCACAGCTTTGTCTGCACTTGTAACAGACTGTATTACAAATTTTCTATCTATCAGGGTTCCAGTAAGTACCGCAGCTTTGTCTGCACTGTAACAGACTGTATTACAAATTTTCTATCTATCAGGGTTCCAGTAAGTACTGCAGCTTTGTCTGCACTGGTAACAGACAGTATTACAAATTGCCAATCTATCAGGGTTCTAATAAGTACCACAGCTTAGTCTGCACTGGTAACAGACAGTAATACAAATTGCCTATCTATCAGGGTCACAATAAATACCTTGGCTATGTCTGCATTGGTAAGTCTTTCAGGTTTTCACGGTTATCGTTCGCCCCAGGATTCAGCTTGATCCCATTTCCATGGTGTATTCCTTCTATATTGAGAGTAAATTATGATACACAAACAAAGGTGACTGGGTTATTGTATAAAACTGGTCGGTGCAATGAGCACCTAACACCATATTATGGAGGAATTGATGAATAGAGTTTCTGGGGCAATAGGGATTATATAATTTTCTATTATGCTGATGTAAATTAAAATGAGACAAATTTGATTAATCAATTTTGAAATATGATTAATGTTATGCAGATGAAGGTACTGTATGTTAAAAATATTCAGGAAATTGAAAGAACTCCAAAGCAGACATAAGAATATCTTTAAATATCTGTTATCTTTGTGCTATTTAGTTACAAGTACATCATTTAAACATTGCCAATCTTGTCTGACATGACGTTTCGATTCTCTTCCAGGTTTGAGGTTCTTGGTAAGCTTAATGACCTTGTTCGTTCTTGGATTCGGGATGTAAGCATCAACAACAAAAATATGCCACCACAGGTACTGGCTGATATCTGTTTGTTTTTCATTTAGTTTGATTTTGCTCAAATATTATCGTGTTAATATAGAACTGTAGTTACTGTAAATAGATTTTGTTCAAGGTGTAGATTATATTTTAGGGTTGAAGGAAAGTCGTCTACAGTTGTGGTTACGTTAGGGAATTTTGTTGCAGAATGTGAAATTACGTTAAGGAATTTTGTTGCAGAATGTTAAATTACGTTAGGGAATTTTATTGCAGAATGTTAAATTACGGTAGGGAATTTGTTGCAGAATGTTAAATTACGTTAGGGAATTTTATTGCAGAATGTTAAATTACGGTAGGGAATTTGTTGCAGAATGTTAAATTACGTTAGGGAATTTTATTGCAGAATGTTAAATTATGGTAGGGAATTTTGTTGCAGAATGTTAAATTACGTTAGGGAGTTTTGTTGCAGAATGTTAAGTTACATTAGGGAATTTTGTTGCAGAATGTTAAATTACGCTAGGGAATTTTGTTGCAGAATGTTAAATTATGTTGGGGAATTTTGTTGCAGAATGTTAAATTACGTTAGGGAATTTTGTTGCATTATACCATTTGATGGATTTTGATATACTTAATAAATGTCTGCTCTTCGAAGGTAAACATTCAGTTATTTAATACCAAGTGTTTTTTTCAGATTGCAGATACAGTCGGAGGTAAAATATTTACCTTCGGCTCGTATCGTCTAGGTGTTGCGGGTCAAGGTGCTGACATAGATGCCTTATGTGTAGCACCTAGGCATATTGATAGATCAGACTACTTTTCTAGTTTCTCAGAACTCTTGAAAGAGTTGCCAGAAGTTACAGAAATGAGAGTAAGTTGTCATTTTATTGTTTAGCTGTTCTTGTGTATTATACATTGGTTTATTTTCATAAAATAGAAAGGTTGCGATATATTTTCTTACGCTGTTATTCCAAGATAATTTTTATCGATTTATATTGTCATAGACGAATCTCTTCAAAGGTTAATGATATTTTTACTCCAAATTTTCTAGGCTGTGGAAGATGCGTACGTGCCCCTTATCAAAATGAAATACGAAGGCATAGAGATTGATTTATTGTTCGCAAGGCTGGCTCTTAAAGAAATAAATGACGACGTTGAACTTCAAGAAGACAGCATTTTAAAAAATCTCGATGAAAAATGTGTCAGAAGCTTGAATGGTTGCCGCGTAACCGATGAAATTCTTCGTCAAGTTCCCAACCGAGAAAGTTTTAGGTTAGCCCTGAGGGCAATAAAACTCTGGGCCAAACGTGAGTCATCAACAATATTATTGTGTATTTAATGCCTATAGAATGTATAAAAAGTAAAATATGTTATAATTGCTCTACATAAACTTTCATTAGAAACTGTTTGCAGCACTGACTTGATTGCTCTGCTCGCATTAAAAACTATTTTCATTTTTTGATGCAGGTCATGGTGTGTATAGTAATGTATTAGGCTACTTGGGAGGAGTGTCTTGGGCGATGTTGGTTGCCAGAACATGTCAGTTATATCCAAATGCAACAGCGTCCACATTAGTAGAAAAGTTCTTCTTAGTGTTTTCTAAGTGGTCATGGCCAGCTCCCGTATATCTCAAGCAGCCATCTGATGGAAAACTTGGTTTTAAGGTAAGTGCAATAAAGCCTTATATGCAAGGCATTTGGCCCTTCTACAGAGTTGTTCACTTACATTTTCTGTCCTGTAATTCATTTAGTAGTCATTACCCCTGCCAATAAAATTGGAAAGAGGTTATGTTTTACCCCATTTGTGTGTGTTATCAGCTTCCTGGTCTCAATTTTAATCGTTGAATAATGAAATTTGCAGGGATTAACTTATGTTAAAAGGTGGAAATGATTAAATTTTGGAAGGTCAAGGTCACAGTCAAACTAAATGTCCAATTCCCGTAATCAGCCATAAGTTTGGACATCAATGTCACAGAGACTTCAAACTTGATTTATATTTGAGTGTATGAAAATCTGTGCCAATTAATACATGTCAAAGTTGAGAAATAAGCTGCTGTGGCGGAGTGCCCCTCTAGTTTGTGAATGTTTTTATGATGAACTGGCTGACATCCTGCTTTTCCAACTAGGGTTGTAGCTTAGCTTGTAATAATAATAGCTGCCTAGTGTTCCTCTATTTAATGCTTAGGTCCTTTCTACGGGTGGTATTATGAGAATAGAATTTGTGTCAAGTATGTAAAACTATTGTAATCTCATCAGTGAATTGTAGTGGCATTACTGATTGATGTTTGAAATAAGATTCTTGATTGCCTTTGAGTAATTACAGGTAGCAGAATTGCAGATAGTAATCTACTGTAATTAATGCATTGAGGCATTTCATGTTGACGAGATATTTACTCATTAACATCTGATTTGCCATTATAGTTTATTGAGATGTAATAGTCTGTAGTATTAGTAAATATTTATGTTGTTACTTTTAATTTTCATTAGTAATATACTTTATATGATAAGAATTGTAAGTAGATGTGGGTAATCCTCAGGATTTTACCAATGCAGTATTCTTACATATTATTTTTACTGTTTCCCTCCACAGGTGTGGGATCCAAGAGTTAACGTACAAGACAGATTTCATTTGATGCCCATAATCACCCCTGCGTATCCACAACAAAATTCAACGTTCAACACAACACAGTCAACTAAAGCCGTCATGGTCGAAGAATTCATGATGGGGCTTCAGATTACGGAAGACATCATGTTAGGGAAGGCCACTTGGGATAAACTTTTCCAACCTCCAAGTTTCTTCACCAAATATAAGTAAGTATTATATTGTCTGCGAAGGGATAAGTGACAGGTATTTTGAAAAGGTGATCCCTTGGGAAATTTGATATGGAAATGTTTATTGAAGCAAAGGAATTAGAGCTGGAGAGTAACATGAACTTTGCCATTCATCAAATACTTCAAGGTTACCAATTACCACAGCTTGAGCTGGTCCTTTAATTGTATTTATGCTAGGGGTACAGTGCGATAGATTTAGCTTGCTTTATATTTGACTAAGTGTCTGGTACTACAGTCAAGTTATTGCAAAGAGATTGTAATGGAGATGTTGAATGGTTTATTTTGAGATATGATTGAAGAAAGACATGAGGGGTAACAGATTGCAAAAACAGAGAGAAAGAGATATATGTGTACTGTAGAGGAGAGAGGGAGGGCAAACTTAACAATCTTGACATATGACTTAGATAGAATGCCTTATAGGATTTTGTAAACCATCACAAAAAATGTCAGTGTTAAAGGGTTATAATGGGAAGACACTACTTTGATATTTGTTCCCAAGTGCATACAAAAATTTTGTCCTTGAATAAAGGGAATATCTTCTGTGGAGATGGAATTGTTCGTGAAATTGTTAATGAGGTTAACGACTGGTAGTGAGCATCGGCAAGTAGCTCTGTTCACTTTCTTGTCAAAGACTTTTCCCTTTGGTCTTTGGTCGCACAGTATGGTTGTACTGTTGCGTTCTATCGTAGACTGGTTAATCTTATTATCATTCTTTTTAGTTTGAGTGGTGGTCTCTATAAAGTAGTTGACATCTCAAGCTTTTAAGTGTCAGCAACTCTTCCTTAAACACTGGCAAAATCAAGAAAGTTGTCAAAAACAGACTTTTTCTAGCTTCGAGACAATGAAGAACAGAGGGTTGAAGTACCTCATCAAACTAAGAACTCACGAAGTCAGTGGTATTGATCCCCTTGACTCCTTCACAGCCTTCTATTCAAGAAAATTACTCTCAAGTCCTTCAATACTCATGTTCTTGGCACTGTGGTGGCAGTTCTAATAGCAGCAAAACTCTGCTCCCATACGGGACAGGAAGCATCTTGTGTATGCTAACGTGTTCCATGCAAGTCTGGGGTAGAAGTAGAATTACTGCTTTTCTACCGATTTCCTTCCCCTTACTTGGGGGATGAAGCTTTCGTACTGTTACTTTCTGGATCTAAATACTGATGTATTTAATTTCTGATCATTAGACTAGAATTATAAATAGTTCTCCCCCATCCTCCCTTTACGAATGGGAGGTTGAAGGAAGAATACCTATCCATTTTCCTTCACATAGCAGATAATTCCTTCCAGATTGCATCTCCACTTCCATAGGGAAAGATTCTTAGCGCCTAAGTACCAAGTTCGTAACTACATGAAGTACTGACCAGGACCTATCAGAGGAGGTTTCTGGAGTTATTTCATTTGCATACAGGACCAGGTAGATTTGCGTATTCCAGGGAAGAAAAATAATGGACCAGTTCTGCTTTACAGAACAAACAAATTATTTTAAAACTTTTGTATTTTCTCAGCTGTACAAACTTGATTCCTTTAAAGTTGAACTTCCCACCTTAACTACCACTCATTCCTGAGGCGAAGGTCAAAAGTGAAGAGATTTTGACAGGCGAGTGGGTGGGGTTACTCACCCACGCTCATCACCTGATTATCATCTACCTTGTTAACGATTTTGATGTCCATACCAGATCCTTTGAAGATGTTCCCCTTTATTAAAGGTCCCTAAAATGTATCGCTAGGAAAAATATGAATTATTTAAAAATATTTGTTTCAATACCTCTCCTTCAGGTAATTTTGAAATATCTTCAATAACTAGATGTTTGGATTCATGGGGATTCAGTAGATGCAGTGTTTCTAAATCCAGCCTAATGTGGAAGTATATTAGCATCATACCTGATTGTCATTAAAAGCGTGAACTATAGAATTCTATTTTAAAACAAAATGTAAATAGGGTACAGAGGTAAAGTTAGAGGAGTTACTAAAGAGCTTGTTTCTTCATGTCAAGTTGGAGATTAATGAAGGACAAGGTAACATTAATTTACTAAAGCAGAAGGACCTGCTTAAGTGACTAATAGTCTTATATAAGAAGATGCTGTCTTTGCAGTGAACATCTTGAAATACTTATTAACAAAATTTGGATAAGCTATGTTATTTGAGGACAAAATTGTGAAGGGGCTTCAAGGAGTATATTTAAGAAATGTTACATTGTCAAGTAAGCTTTGATCGTAGATAGAATGGGTTTCTTATGGAAGGTTATTTCACACTAAATGGTTGTCACCAAGAGAAGAAGACTGTCTCTGGGTTTAGGGCTGTTTAAGTCCATATCACATTGGTTTTCAATAATGATTGTGATTCTAAGTTCTTGCGAATATTTGGGCAAAAATGCAGTGTCACATGGATAGTCTTATGTTTATAGCATGGCCCTTGGAAGGCGGTTATATATCAGTCACTATTCCAAATACCAAAGAATACCCACGAGAGGTCTTGAGCGTGGTCAAAGTGAAAATATTTGAATAAACACTGGTATGTTAGGAAAGTAATTGAAAAGCACAGGATTGAATGAAGAGTAGTAGGGAGAAGGTGAGAGAAGTGACATTTTAGCCCTGTAAAAATTAGACCTTGTTTAACTGCTGTTAAAGAAGCATCAAGCATGTAAAGTACAGTATACAGTTGCCTCATTCATAATGAAATTCTCATGTTCACTAAGCTTTGTTTGCTTATAACGTAGTTAGTGATTGTGATTGTAAATGGTATAATTATTAGCAATGTTGCATTGAAGGATTTTTTAGGTAGTAATTATTGATTAATATGACTGTATTTGGGTTAGGGAAGACAATTTGATGTTTTAAGTAGATATTTTCTCCTATGGTTTTCTTTTGGTATGCTTATTGGAGGTAACCTAGGCATTACCTGTGGTTATTTAGTGTAAGTTGTGCATTGATAAGAAAAATAGCTCTGACTAAGGTTATTGCACATTTTTATTGGGAAAAATGTATACATACATTAGTTTTAGTATTTTTCCTTCTAATGAATATATAAAAGAGGTTTCTTTTAGTCTTTCTAAAGGCCAGTGGGTCTTTAAAGTTGTTTTCATTTGCACAATTTACTTTTATAAAATATTGTTGTTTATAATTTCTGCAAAACAGTCAATGACTTATTCATAGATTTTTGCCTAATCCATACTGACTCTGATGTTGTATCCACAGGCACTACCTGGTCATATTGGCCAGTGCTTCAACACCAGAAGATCACTTAGAGTGGTACGGTTTAGTGGAGAGTAAAATAAGGCACTTGATCCAGACCCTAGAACATAATCCCATAATAAAGACGGTCCATATAAATCCGCAAGGTTTCAGCTGTTGTCACGATGAATACAAAGGAAGACCACACTCGGCATGGTTTCTCGGGGTCGATTTCAAAACGTGCGAAAATATCAATATTGATCTTACAAATGATATCAACACTTTCGTTGAAATAGGTGAGTTATTTTGTGGTTTTATACTCATTAGATTTGAACTATTGTGGTATGGCAACGTACATGTATTCATCTCTCTTCATTTCAACGGTACACACTTCATAAATAGTTATTTCTGAATTTTGGTAGTTATTTTTAAAACTTCCATCTCTGCCAAGAGATATCAATATTTATTTCCAAATTATACATTCATTATACAGAATATTATCTATTCCTTCTAAAGTTTAGTCACAGCTATCAAGACGCATCTCTCCCTCTTGTGTGTGGCAAGTCTACTTTAATCACCTCCGTCAACAAAGTTGGAAGAGGGTTATGTTTTACCCCCTGTTTGTGTGTGTGTGTGTGATTGTTTGTGAACAGCTTCATGGCCACAATTTTAACTGTAGAGTAATGAAACTTCTAGTGATTAACTGTTATGTTAAAAGATAGAAATGATTAGATTTTAGAAGGTCAAGGTCATGGTTGAGCAAAAGGGCGAGAAATAAGCTGCCGTGGCGTAGGTCTGCGCTCTACTGAGTGCTCCTCTGGTTATTAGTCTTATGAATGCCTGTTTGAATAAATGTTTTTATTTTCATCAACATTATGATATGCATCAAAGAAAGAAGATACTGTACCATGTTGAGAGAAGGAGAAACAGAGAACATAATGGTGTCTAGAATTGTGAATACCATCTTGAACAGTGGTTATTCAGAATTGGCCCTGTATGGGTTTGTGACTTTTATACCTTACTCTAGGTATTAGTAAATGGTCTTTGCATTGTCCCTTTGCCCTCTAGCATTTAAACCTACCATGATTTCTGCTTCCTTTAGTAACTTTGCTATTTAACTTCTCTCATCTGTTACTTCATAGTGTAATTGTGTGGTTCTTCTCCAGTTTTGTCTTATATTTTAATATATACTTCTTTCTTTTACATGAAGTTTCTTATTTGTAGTCAAACCACTCAAGTTCTACTCTTCACTGCCTTGGTACATTATTGATTAACCTAGTGATTCATTTGCTAGGTGATCAGACCAAACTTCCATTAGTCAAGTCAGATAAAGATGTTAAATAAATGTTAAGGTAAAAAAACTGATAATATTCATTGATACATATATATTTCTCAATTTTCTGAAAAGATGTGCACATTTTGAAGGATGATATATTAAGAATACAATTAGCTTACATGTTTAATTAATCTGCATCTGTTGTTATGTGAATTTTCAGTTGCAAATAGGAGGAAGATTCTGTTTTTATCTAAATACAAGTTAGTCACAATACCAAAAAATGAAGTGGTAAGCTATAGAGTTATGGGTTCTTATGACTGGCCAGACATTAGTACATTGAATCCTTCTCTATGGTTACGGTTCATTTTCCCTTTGCCTACGTACACTGAATAGTCTGGTCTATTCTTTACATATTCTCCTCTGTCCTCATACACCTGACAACACAGATTACCAAATAATTCTTCTTCACTCAAGGGGTTACTGCACTGTAATTGTTCAGTGGCCACTTTCCTCTTGGTAAGGGTAGAAGAGAGACTTTAGCTATGATAAGCAGCTCTTCTAGGAGAAGGACACTCCAAAATCAGACCATTGTTCTATAGTTTTGGGTAGTGCCATAACCTCTGTACCAGTCTTCCACTGCCTTGGTTTAGAGTTCTCTTGCTTGAGGGTACACTCGAATACACACTTCTATCTTATTTCTCTTCCTATTGTTTTGTTAAAGTTTTTATAGTTTATATAGGAGACATTTATTTTAATGTTGTTACTCTTCCTGAAATATTTTATTTTCCTTTTTTCCTTTCCTCAATGAGCTATTTTCCCTGTTGGAGCCCCTGGGCTTATAACATCCTGCTTTTCCAACTAGGGTTGTAGCTTAGCGAGTAATAATGATAATAATAATTGAGCCTTTACTAGATAGTAATCTCAAGGGACTCACCATACATACATATGATCAGCACCCAAGCCCCCTCTCCATAAAGCTAGGACCAGGGAGGGCCAGGCAATAGCTGCTGATGATTCAGCAAGTGGACTTACAGGCTCCCTCAAACCCCCAATTCCTAGCTCACAGAGATAGACGGATTGCAGACACAACAGGGGACTGTCGAGCTTGGATAGGCCTCGAAACCTTTTTTAACAGATTGCCAGATAGGGACGTTTTCAATAAGCTAGAGCCTCAGATTAAGGATTTTTATAATTTACTTTTAGATACAATGAATATTTTCTTGTTGGCCAGGTACATAATAATATTTACTGATAAATACAATCTTTTACTTTTTTTTTTGTAATGGAATACAAATACTAGTGCATGTATTGATTCATAATCTTTCTTTTCCAGTCTACAAACAAAGCACATATAACAAGGGATACAGAGATGGAATGCAGGTTGACTGCAAATACGTCAAGAGAAAACACCTCAGCAATTATTTAAGTCAAGAAGTTTTAGACAAGTTCAGACCAAAGTTAGAGGATGGACAGACTAGACTACCATCAAAGAAAAGGAAATCGGATTCTAGCCAGTCGGATTTTCCGTTGAAGGAAAGCCCTGACTTTAATAAAAAGCCAAGGGTTGATGGTAGTGTTCCAACAAAACCTGAGGAGGTGCAGCCTCAGCAGATAACGCGGAAAAGAAAATCGGATGGCGGTCAACCTGTGTCACCTTCGAGAGAGAGCCTGGACTCCAATAAAAAAGTTAAAGTTGATGGTGCTGTTCCTGCAACGGTAAGAATTCTTATTTTGTATTTATGTTCTTCCCCTGTGAATGACCTTATCCTGTGTACTGTAGATTGAGAGATAACAGGATTTGAATAGTTTTTTATGTAAAATTAACTAATTGTACAGTAAACTTTTAAAGGTATCAAATATTTGAAGAAGACCCTTTGTGGATCCTTGCAATGTTCGAAGATGATGTCTGTTTCCTCTGTGACATAATTATTGACAAAATATAAGTTTTCTCTGTGCAGCTCCCAAGAGAGTTGTAAGTAGTTATAGAGTGAATATGAAAGCAATGCGGAAGTTACTAGAGGTAGGGGCAGTGACAATATCTTTTTCACTGCAAGACCAAGTTGCTACTAATCTATGTTTCACATTCTTCTAATTCTCTTTGAACACACTCCATGATGTTTTACTGTTTTTAGACAGGTGCTTTATATCATACAGAAGAGAGCTAAAACAGTCAGGGAAACTATGAATTGTATGTGGACCTGGACTGTGACCCAGGTAGGGGGTCAGGACTTCAAATTTTGCATCTTCAGCATTTTAGAGAAAGGTACTTAAGTGAAAGAAAAATCAGGGATAATAATGAATTACAATCTTTAGAGGAAGGAGGTACATGTTATTATGAAAAATACCTATTTCATCTTATTTAATTTGAATTAAAGGGTTGTATCAGGGATATAGAGAACATGCTGTCACTCATAATCTGAAAATTTCAAAAATCTAATACCACTCCATTTGTTTTAAAGAGCTGTGTGGTCCCATAGAACTTTCCTGATTGGCTAGAATAGGGAAACCAACATAACAGCATATATGAAAGAAGCATAGTCTTTTTTGCTCAAGAATGTTAGACTATGTACAGTACAAGGGATACTGGTTCTTGGGATTCTAGACTATAGAAACCATTTACATCACCTACAGTGATAGCAGAACACACTACTTGCGTTGAAAACTGAGCCCCACCTAAGTGTTTCTTTAGCACCAAAGGTCATCTTTTTTTTTTTCTTTATTAAGCATACAGGATGTATGTGCCATAACTTTTAAAAAGTAAAGTACTGTCTGTTAGGATCACCTTTATTTTTTAAGCACTAGGAGGGAACTTAAACCATGTATTGACTTTGTTTTCATTTGACTAGATAAGGTTTTTGCTGGGTCCTAAGTGCTTAGGATCAGATATGAAAAGTGGTGGGTGCAATGGGGAGGTGAAGAAGACAGTTCAAGTGGGTAGAATGGCTGGAGGAGACCAGGTGTGTTATGCTACAGCAGGTCTGAAAGGGATACCCTATATAGTCGGGGTATGACTAGCTATGCCGTGTGGGTTGGAGAATCTACCTTTAATCAAGAAGCAACAAGCAGAGATGGAAGTTGTAGAAATTAAATGTTGAGGTTGTCACTGAAGGTAACGAGGAACTGCAAATGTAAATCAATTTGGAAAGAAAGCAAGGGAAGGTTGTTCAGGCACAGGAAGAGGAGGGAAGACTATGTCAGGAGGGGATGTTAAACATGGAATCCCCAGGTAGGATGAGGAGAGGAAGCTTAGCAGAGATTTATGGATTCATCAAGATAAGATTTGAGGAAAGTGTGTTGACAGTGGATAGAAGGAAATGGAAATGATGGTCCTCTGTGGCGACCCCTGAATGGGAGAAGCCGAAAAAGGTTTTTCCCATCCTTCCTTATTCATCTGATAGAGCTTTAGTTGGTAAGCTCTCTCTTTGCTATATTAGTTGAAGAGAGTTAATGTTCTATGATCCCCTTCCCTTACCCATTCTTCTGCAATTGACTATCTGTTGATAAGTAGAGGAGGGGTGTGTCGTCTAGGTTTGCTAAATCACTTAAATTGAGTACTCCCCATGGAAACTTTTTATCTTACCATTTGAAGGATTGTTAGGCTCACATAGAATGAGTTACTGGCTTAACGATCATAAGGTCGACTACTGTGTATTTGGGGAGTAACAGTGTGACCCTTTCATTACATAACCGAGGGTAGACTATATGATAGGGAAGGAATCTAGTCATTTTGAGAGCCTGTCTGCTTTTAGATATGTGAATCTGGGTAATTTGGTAAGGGGATAGGTATATTGTGCCTCTCCTTAGTAATATGGAGATAATTGAGGTTTTCAATGAAATTTTGATCACAGATGAATAATATCAAAGTCAAGTGTTCCCGAGATAGGTGTGACAATCCAGCTAACTGTAAATGGAATCACAGTGATTGTTTTGCTTCTTGGGCCAGGGCTTGGGACCCTGTCGACTATTCTATTTGTATGCTGTGGATCCATTCTGCTTGTAACAAGCTCGAGAAAGAATGCCACATTTCTCCTTTCAGTGTGGGTGAAAGCATGTGCCAAGATCACTGGGCCTGCCGAGTGTTTACCCTGTAAGGATCTCTGGGATCTCATCTGACCCGCAGTTGCAGTTAGGGATTTTGGAAAAGGAGACTAGGTAGACCAGGCCCTCTTTCAAATTATAGATTTTGAACTGGAAAGTGCGATGACTTTACTTCGGGGCTCTACAGAGGAGCCTTCGATCTTCCTTGTTAGGTATCCCTTGGTTGTTATCCCAATGGCTAGTTTACCCACTAGATGAGCTTCAACCCATGGTTCTACTGGGCATGTTACTAGTCCACCTGCATCTTCTGTGGACACCTTGGTTTTCTCCAAGATAGTCAAGCCTTTGATGCACTCCCTCTACATTCAGCCCTCTCAGAGAACTGCCATACCAGGGAGTGTTTGCCCTCCATCCTAATCCATTCGGTCCCAGTTCGTAGATCTGCCAGTGGCTGAACCCTTTGCTTATCAGGCTCTTGGAAAGGCTCTAGTTGGGGCTGTTCCTTCTGAGCCAAGTCATGAACCTAGTGGGAAACACTTGGCGATCCAGTGATGCATGTGCCCTTTGGCCTGAATCGAATGTTTTTTGGCATAGGAGTATGGATCTTCCATTCTATAATATTGAATTCCTGAACCTTTCAGCTTTTCCCGAATCATGATGGAGGTTTAAAAATCCATCTCTTAAGGCATGTCCCCAGGTAACCCCAAAAAAGGTTATCCTGATAAAATGATGGGAAAGACTGTGCCAAGCCACAAAGGTCCCTTTTTGACCTAAGTGGTTAAGATGGCATTTGAATTCGTGGAGGGAGGTGCTGCTTAAATGAAATTGTACCTTGCCCAAAGTAAGTATCCCCTTTTGGATGCTATATACAAAAGAGTTTGATGGATTTATGGAACCGAAAGGTTTTTGTGAAGTTTGTCTCCCTAAAAAATGGGATGCTCAAGTATATACCAACCAATTGGGTGACCATTTTAGGAGTAGATTTTAGTGCCCTACAGTCTATTTAACTTGGTGTTTGGCACGTCCTCCTTGGAAGCGGGAGCTCTAGGGCAATCCCTGTTGGCCACTTCTGCTGTAGCAAAGCTACTTTTAAGCCTCCCTATTTCTTTTGTAGTTTGATGTTGTATTGGATTCCTTGTTTTAGCATTTTGCAGGAAAGTCTGGGAAGGCCACACAGCGCACCCTCCCTTAAAAAGGTTTTCCCTTGATAAAACCACTATTATATAAAACACTAAATTCAATTTAACCCTATCAGTATGAAACTTCCTAAATGACTAGCAGTGGCAGAAGATTTACTATATCAAGTTTTAATTCCACGTTAACTTTAGTAAAATGTTTAGATTGAAATTTATTTGTTTCTATTGTTGTCAACTGGGTAATCCGTTAAAGGAGTTTACCAATAGAAAGTTGACTTCGATACAATGTTCCTTCGATACAACGACAAATCACAAAATAGCGAGTAGATCACTGCAAAGTCTTGCCAGGATTTAGGTTGCAGGAAATGTTGGAAGTTTGAGTACAGTATTGAGCAAGTCAAGTATCTAATTATTTTATTCATGTATTTTACGTAGATATCTGTAACTATTAACTTTGATAGCCATATATTATCAAATATAAGCTCTGTATGCTTGTCCTTTTAGTGTTCAGAAACTTTAATAGTTCTACGGTATACAGTATAGAATACACGTTGGATAACATATCCCTGATATTTAAAGACAGTAAATCATTAGTATTCGGGTATGATTTGTATTTTCATTAGTAGAGTATATTGAATTTACATTTCGAATATATAAGCTGGCGATCATAGCTTAATCCGAGTTTAATTTTAACTAGTGATCACTGCTTAATTTCAGCTTATAAGATTGATTTTCTAATTTCAAAAATATTTTTTTCAGTCTGTCCTTAATGATGATGACTCCAATATGTCTATAGACGAAGCGTACCCAATTCCTGGTTTAAATGCAGAAATGAATGGTACTCAGGTAATTATGAAATGCATTTCTTATTTTATTGATGATCTCAAATTTTGCTGGATAAAAGTTCAACATGTAATAACCTTCTAAGCAGTTCAATATGTATAGTATAGTATTGCATTAATATTTGCTATAACATTTATAGAATATGAAGAAGATATAATTTTAAGATCTTGTTTTCAATGTAAGGTTTGATCAAGCATTGGTTTAGTGGGGTTTTATTTTTCTCTGCTATTCCTATTGCTTATTGCGTGTGACTTACTTGCTCTATTTGAAATGCTGAGGCCAGTTATGAGCTTCCGTAATAATTTTATTGTATGTCATTTCCTAATCTGTTTATTCTATTTTGTCACATTGGCTGTCAGTTGTGTGGAGGATTACTTTGCAAGTCAATGGCCTTTTAAAGTTGATCCGTAAGGATATTTGTACATTTTGAATGGCGATAATCTTATCAATAATTACCTCTGCCAACAAAGTTGGAAGGAGGTTGTTTTACCTCCTGTAAGTGTGTTTGTTTGTGAATAACTTCCAATTTAAATTGTAGAGTAATGAAATTTGTTGGAATGACTGTAATTGTTATGTAAAAAGCTAGAGATGATTAAATTTTGGAAGGTGAAGGTCACAATCAAGCAAAATATCCAATTCAGCCATAAGTTTGGACATCATTGTCACGAGACTTTAAACTTGGTTCATATTGGAGTGTATGAAAATCCACGCCAATTAATACATGCAAAGGTTAAGGTCGAGGAGAATTAAACAGATATGTTATTCAATATATTAACCCTTTTTCCCCCAAAGGACGTACTGGTACGTATCACAAAAGCCATCCCTTTACCCCCCATGGACGTACCAGTACGTCCTTGCAAAAAAATGCTATAAATTTTTTTTTTCCTATTTTTGATAATTTTTTGAGAAAATTCAGGCATTTTCCAAGAGAATGAGACCAACCTGACCTCTCTATGACAAAAATTAAGCCTGTTAGAGCAATTTAAAAAAAGTATACTGCAAAATGTGATGGGATAAAAATAACCCCTTGGGGATTAAGGGTTGGAAATTTCCAAATAGCCTGGGGGTAAAAGGGTTAACAAACATGGTAAATGAAACAGGGAAGTCTCACAATTTTCTGGTGATGGTCAGTAGTCTAATTAAGAGTTTGATACTAATGATTTGTCTCAAAGATATTTTAGGAAGACGTCAACTTATTTTCAGAATGAGTTCATGGACTGGTTTTACACCTACAGATTACTGATATCCAAACTGTATTTGTGGTATTAATGAAGTCATTCATTACCTTTCAAATTTATGCAGTCCCTGTTTATTAAATTGTCTTTTGTATACGAGATTCATTTAATGGAACGATAGTATATAGTCTTTGCTTTTTAGATGGGGTGTGCGAGAGGTTTCTACAGAAATTCTCTGATTCTAACTCCATATTCCAAACTTGTCTATAAACTCAATGCAGTTTCTTGACACAGGTGTTGATGTTAGCGCATATTGTTACTTTCATCTGTGAATCCTACTATTCTCTTTCATGATGTACAGGTATTTTGTTGTGTGGAAATGTTATAGAAATAATAGTATTCTAGTAGATTGGATCTAATATGTTTACACTTTTAATAGTAATTTTATATATTTTTCATCTGAGAAGTGCAATGGAAACTACACTCACCGAAGTGCCAAGTATACATCATAGATTATGCAATTTAATCCTTTTAGGGATTAGATGCTGTGGGGTCGTCAGTGGTCTCCAAGGACTTGAGTTTAAAGGCATCCAGTACGACATATTATATCATAGAAATATTAGTATTTCCTACCAATAGGTCTAATGTATCTAGATGGAAGTCACAGACTCGATTTGTAACAGGAATTAGTGTTAATACATGCTTCACTGGAGTTTTGATGGCTTTATGTCAATGATTAATGTTTCAGTTTTGTATGGTTCTCATTAACTTTTGCCATTGAACTTGGTTTTGTTAGGCTTTTCTTTTACATAGATTTGGATTTCATAGACATGTATTGGATCTATTGCAAATCAGGATAAAGGTTGATTAGAGTAGAAAGTACAATTCTATGCGACCTTTACATTGCCTTTTGATAAGTAGTACAGATATTTTCGTAAATAATATTATCTGATTACCAGTAACCTGGTAAATATTAACTACATGGGAGAGAGAGAGACACACACACTCTTCCCCCCTTTTACACAGAGTAGTTTTGTGCCATTTTGTGCACTTGTTTACAGAAAAGGGGACCATTATAACTAAAAGGATTTTTTACGTATTACGGTCATGCAATATAGCCCCTGTATTAAAGCTAAGTCAACGGTTGCTTTTTCCTCCAAGTAGCTCTAAAGTATTTAAGCCTACTCCTGTTTGCTTCAATTGTTAACCCAGTTCTGAAGACAGAGTTGGAATGCCATGATTGGGTTTGGAGGAGAGCAACTCGAAAGAGGCTTTGAGATAGACATTTCCAGCTACCCCTCTTCTGCTTAAGACTCTGTCAGGCCTATTGATCTATTCTCTGCTAACCATGAGTCTTCATAGTGACTTATTTAAGACAGGTTTGGAAAGTCACGCATAGAAGACCTGTTTGTTCCAACACGAATACTTACCGAGAACTACTTTCTTAGGAGTTACCTGTAATCTCCTCTCTACCGACCAGAGTTTTGTGTAGTATACCCTATACCCGTTTTCTATGGAGGGCTAACCCGGGAGTGAGAGAACGTGCCCCGAGGGTAGCCTTTGAGCTAGGTCGAGATCCGCTTGGGTCCCGTGAGTCAGTAAGTTCTCTGGTCGCGACGTGATACCATACTCTCACGTCGCTCTCGTCTCTCTCGACCCTTTGTGTCCACCTCGTGTGTCCGCGTGGTAGCTTTGTGCTTATCCCTTGTGTTCTTGCGTGTTCACTACCCTTCCTTGTGCTTCCCAAGTGTATCCCTTTGATTCCCTTCGTTCCTGTGCCTTGTGGTTGTGTGCTATGGAGCAGATCCGCCGTTGTCCTGGGCCTAGAGCCGGAAAGTCGTGTGGAGCGTTCCTCTCCAAGCCCGAAGTAGACCCTCACTCCCTTTGCTCTTCCTGTAGGGGCAGGATGTGCTCGCCATCGGATACGTGTTTGAGTGTGTTAGTTGGAGTGAGATACAGTGGGTGCGATAAGGCACTAAGAAAAAGGAGTCGTCGAAACGTTCGCCCAGGAAATCTAGCATCTCTTCGCCGCTATCGTCACCCAGTGAACGGTCCGATGGGGCTTCTGTCTCGCCTTCCCCTACCCAGAGTAGGGGACGAGGTAAGTCCGTTGCGGGGAAAGAGCCGAGGGTTCTTCACCAGGAATCTAATGTGTGTGAAGTGGGGGTTGCTGGGACTTCTCAGGCTAGTGGGGAGCCTGGTATTGTTGTCGGGGGGTTCTGGAGACTCTGCCCTTGTGCTTGGGCGGCACGTTTCCTCCGACGACCCCTTATGGTGTAGTAATGTTGTACCTGTTTCTTCGCCCCCTTCGTGGGCCTGTGTTTCAGGTCCTTCGGAAAGTGAGTCCTTCGGGTGGAAGCTCCCTAAAACGCCAGGTAGGTCCCCAATGCGGATGGAAGAGGGCCTGGATACCTGGTTCTCTAGTGTAGGGCGTCAACCCTCTTTTCCAGCTCCTCTGACGGCGGTTCCAGAAACCTTCCTGCAACCCTCTACCTCCGGTACGCAGAGAGTCGCGAAGCCCTCCGTAGCCCCCGCTTCTGCCCGTTGTGCGGGTGGTACAGTTTCGTCGGGCTCTTAGGATGGTGGGGCTTCGTTCTCTTCAGAAGAAGAAACCAGGAGGAGACATCGGCGCCGGAGGGAGCGGTCCAGGAGCAGGCGTTCCCGCTCAAGATCCTGTTCGAGGTTCAGCAGGAGACGGTCCCGCTCTCCACGGAGGAAACACAGGAGGAGTAGGTCCCCCGATGGTGATTAGATCTTCGTTCCCCGTAAGTCTGAATTGCAGTGTTCCCCGGACCGGCAATCCAGGGATTTCTCGCCATCCTCCAGACGAAGATTTGACCCTCGCAGGGAGAAATGCGAGAAGGCCGCTTCAGGCAGGCGTAAGGCCGCGAAGCTTCCGGTTCACCCCGCCCAGCGGGGGGAACCGTGCTTCCTTACGGGCAGCCTGGCCGAATCGGCACAGCTGGTTCGGCCCTCGGACTTTAAGGAACGGTTCCCTCCATCGGGTCAGACCACGGGATCCGCGTCCTCGTCCCCCAGAGAGATTACACGAACGGTAGTCCTCGCCGGCACGGCGATGCCAGTTCTGACCCCCGAACCTGGTGCGGAGGTTTCCACCAGGGAAGACCGGTACCACTGCAGGGGAGTGCCTGTTGTTCCAGAACCGAAGCGCCCGGTGGGAGTGCCCGGTGACCCGGCTCCTTGGGATCAGACCGAAGGTTCTGCTGACGGTAGAGAAGGTTCCCCGACCGAGGACTCGGCCTATCGGAAGGTTATAGGCCTGATTCGAAGGCATCATAGAATTGAAGAACCGGTTACAGCCGATGAGGACTACTGGAGATCCAGCCTGACCCGCTTGAGGCAGGCACCCGTCCAACAGAAAACCTCCCTGGCCCTACCTGTGGCCCGAGATCTCGTCCTGGGACGGGCTCATGTCGATAGAGTTGTGGCAGGCAATGCCGAAGCTCCCAAAACGCAGAGCTCTTCGAAGTTGCTCCAAGGGCTCAAGTCACAGAGTAGGGTTTATGTGCCAGAGGGACAGCGACCGGAAGCCTGCAAGGTGGAGCCTGCCCTCGACGTTCTGGGACAGGGTGCCTCAGAGGACAGCCTCTTCAGCCCCGATTTGTTTTTCGCAGTCGCAGACTGCGATGATGGAGGAGATGTCGAAATACTTAGTTCACGTCTCCTCTTGGTTGGACTGGTGGGCTTCCATACTGGTAGGCGTTCAAGCCACATATGACTTGACGGACCCGGAACAGCAAAGCCTCCTGAGGGAGCTTATCATCTCCGGGGGCAAGACCCTGAAGTTCCTCACGTATCAGTCCCTTGCCCTGTCAGCGAATTGGGTTCTTCGCAAAAGGGACACTATTCTGGCGAAGCTTTCCCGGAAGGTCCCAGACAGGGAGGTGAGGGCCATGAGGAGCCTTCCAGTGTGGGGTGACTCCTTGTTCCCCTTGAAAGAACTAGAGGAGATCATGGAAAAGGTGGCTAAAAGAAAAGAAGTGAACGGTCCCAGGCCTCAACCGGTAAGGAGGCCCCCCTACAAGAGGTCAGCCTCAGACGGTCCCTCTACTTCTCAGGCCCCGCCTAACCTGACAAGGAAAGAAGCCCCTTCCTCGTGGGCTTCAGCGCCTCAGCCCCCCCCCCCCCCCCCTGTAGAGGAGCTCCAGCAGCGTCGGCCTTGTTTAGAACAGGGTATTCTGCCTCCAGGAGGAGGTAGAGTGGGAGGCCCCCTACTCCTGCCCAAGCTTCAGGTTGTGGGATGCCTCAGACTACATTGGCAAGCATGGAAGGCTCACGGAGCAGAGCCCTGGACAGTACCGTACTGAAGGAGGGATACAGGTTACCGTTCTTAACAGAACCCCCTCCTTTAATTCCGGCCAGCCTGTCGGAGTGGTTGGCACCCAAGGACCCGTTGAAGAGGGCGACTCTTCAAGAAGAGGTGCCCACGATGTTGGAAAAGGGCGCCATGGAGGAGATCCTGCACCCAGGGCCAGGTAGAAAAGGCGATGGGGGCGTGGAGACCGGTGATAGACCTGTCAGCTCTCAACAAGTTTGTGCAAAAGACAGATTTCAAAATGGACACTCCGAAGTCAGTCTTGCTGTCCTTGAGGGAGAAAGACTACATGATGACCATAGACCTCAAGGACGCATACTTCCAAATCCCGGTCCATCCCTCAAGTCAGAAGTTTCTCCGGGTGATATGGGGTACCCAGATCCTGCAATTCAAGACCCTCTGCTTCAGGTTGTCGACAGCTCCCCAGGTATTCACGAGAGTCTTCACGACAATCTCTGTGGGCTCACGAGCGGGGCATTCGCCTCATCCGGTACCTGGATGACTGGTTGCTTCTTTCCTCCTCGGAGGACGTTTTGAAGGAGCAGGGTATAAAACTTCTCCAGTTTTGCAAGGGTCTGGGTATCATGATCAACCCAGAAAAATCGAACCTATCTCCCTCCACCAGAATGACCTATTTGGGGATGACACTGGATTCCCTACTAGTGAAAGCTTTTCCGTCCGGGGAGAGGATAAGCAATCTTATGAAGATCCTTCTTCCTTTCCTGTCGGGGCAACCCAGGAGGGCGAAGGACTGGCAAAGGCTAATAGGTCATCTGGTGTCGTTGGAGAAACTGGTTCCCCAGGGGAGACTCTGGGCCGTCCAATGGAACCTGAAGAGCTTTTGGAACCAACTGGACTCGCCCCAGAATTTAATTCCAGTCCTACCAAACACACTACCCTCCCTGGAATGGTGGCATTGCCGGTCGAACTCGCTCAAGGGGATGCTCTTCGCGACCGAACCTCCCGAGTTGCTCCTATTCACAGACGCCTCCAACCAAGGATGGGGAGCCCATCTCCTCAACGGGACGGCGAGAGGAACTTGGATGGACGGGGAGAAAGGCCTACACATCAATGTCCTAGAGTTGAAGGCAGTCCAGAAAGCTTGCCTGCACTTCATCGATCTAGTAAGGGGAAACACTGTGGCGTTGATGTGCGACAACGCCACAGTGGTAGCATACATAAAGAAGCAGGGAGGCTTAAAATCAAGGGAGTTGTGCGATCTTGCCCTAGAGATCCTAGATTGGGCGGAAGCGAACCAGATAGTGTTATTGGCAAGGTTCATCCCCGGGAAAAAGATGGTCTCAGCAGGATGGGTCAGATAGTAGGAACAGAATGGTCCCTCCTCCCAGAAGTAGCCAGGCTCATCATTCAACGATGGGGTTCCCCGGTGATGGACCTCTTTGCAACTAAGCTGAACGCACAACTTCCCGTGTATTGTTCTCCTGTCCCAGACCCAAAGGCAGCCTTGGAGGATGCCTTTCAGCACAAGTGGGACAACCTAGACGTGTACGCTTTTCCCCCTTCACGTTGATCAGGCAAGTGCTCAACAGAGTAAGGGCTTCCCGAAACTTAAGGATGACTTTGGGAGCGCCCTGGTGGCCGGAGAGAGAGTGGTTCGCAGACCTAAAAGACCTGACGAGCCATCCTCCGAGGCCACTCCCCAACAGGTCAAATCTACAACATCCACACTTTCTCAGGTTCCACGACAACCCACAGTCTCTACGCCTTCACGCCTGGAGACTATCGGGCGACTCCTGAAGAAGGAAGGATATTCGTCAGGAACGGCCAAGATATACCTGAGAAGGTCCTCAGCAGCGGTCTACCAAGCGAAGTGGGCCTCTTTCACGAAGTGGTGCTCTTCGAAGCGCATAAAACCCCTCAGAGCCTCGGTCCCAGATATCGCAGACTTTCTAGTATATCTCAGGGACGAGATAGTGATGTCAATCCCAGCTATAAAAGGAGTATGAGCAGCCTTGGGTCAAGTCTTCCTTCTGAAGGGCATCGACCTGGGCTCCTCTAGACGCATCCCTATGCTTGTCAGGAGTTTTGAACAGTCCTGCCCCCCTCAAACTGTTAGGGTGCCTCAGTGGGACTTAGCTAGGGTCCTGAAGATGTTAAGTAGCCCCCCGTTCGAACCAATGAAGGATATTGTAGACAGGGATCTCCCTCTCAAGACAGTCTTTTTGTTGGCCTTGGCCTCTGCAAAAAGGGTAGGAGAGATCCATGGGCTGTCTTATGACGTCTCTCATTCGAAGGGGTGGAAAGAGATCTCTTTCAAGTTCGTCCCTTCGTTCGTGGCGAAAACCCAGAACCCAGCAGTCTGGGATCCTAAATTCGAGGGGTTCTCTCTGCCAGCTATTCCAAGGACTGGGAATCCTGAGGATTTGAGGTTATGCCCTGTCCGTGCCATTAGAAAATACCTTGAGAGGACTGCACATCTCCGGCCAGGCATTAAGAGCCTTTTCATCTCCACAGGTGTTAGAAAGAAGCAGGTACCGAAGAATACCATATCCTTTTGGTTGAGACAAGTTATTGCCAGGGCCTACAAGGAGGGGGGACTAGCCTTGCCAGGTACTCCCAAGCCCCATGACATCAGGGGTCTGAGCACTTCCTTAGCCTTTGAGAAGAACATGGCAGTGGGCCAGATCCTTCGAGCTGGCACCTGGTCGAACCAGTCGACTTTTACTGCCCATTACCTCAAGGATTACTCAAGAAGGTCCTTAGACGGTTTCTCCATTGGGACAGTCATCTTTGCTCTCCAAGTGATTTAACAGTGAAGCCCCAGGCACAACCGTGGATAGCAAAACCAGGAGACACAGGTTCGTTCCTTTTCACCCTAATCCCCGTTTCCTATTCCTATCGGAGATAACCACACTTATGTAACCATTGAAGAACACGTCTCTGCAACTGTATTACTGGACTCGGCATCAGAAGAATTTTTCAAAGGGTGAGTACTTACACACTAACGTGAGCTCTTTGTGTAGTTTACCTTACCGTTCGTTTTCCCAGTTTGTTTTGTTTTAGAACCTAGTTCATATCTAGGCTTCTTGGCGTTCGCTTGCGGGGTATGAAGGTCAGGAAGTCACTCCCACCTCCTAAAGTATAAGTCTCCTAAGAAAGTAGTTCGAGGTAAGTATTCGTGTTGGAACAAATCAAAAATTTTAAGTAATTTTTTATTTTTCCTAACATACTTACCGAGAACTACTTTCGGGTAATGGCCCTCCCTTCCTTCCCTGAGTGCCTTTCTGCCCTTGCAGTGACTTTTTGCAACATCCGAGGAACTTACTGACTCACGGGACCCAAGCGGACCTCGACCTAGCTCAAAGGCTACCCTCGGGGCACATTCTCTCACTCCCGGGTTAGCCCTCCATAGAAAACGGGTATAGGGTATACTACACAAAACTCTGGTCGGTAGAGAGGAGATTACAGGTAACTCCTAAGAAAGTAGTTCTCGGTAAGTATGTTAGGAAAAATAAAAATTACTTAAAATTTTTTATGTTTTTAGGAAATCGTTCTCTCTGTCTGTAGTATTTTACAAAAATTTTCTGTAACTGATAGAGGTTTTCCTATTATTAAGGCAGTTCAATCTAAAAAGGAACTTGCAAATAAAATTTTCATTAACAACCAGAGAGCAGTATGTTGTCTCTAAAGAGGGTAATCTTATTCAAAAACTTGGACGGCAGTAATCCTTCCAATTATGAAGTGCTTTTGGGGGGAGAAATCTATTCCTCACTCCAGTCCATCTATCAAGCTCTCTGATTGGTAGCAGATGTATTGTCCATGCAGGTGACCCTGGACACAGACCTCAGATATTATCTATTTTTTCCTGGAACTTCCTCTCATGAGGAGAGCGAGTTGACCCTTTTGTCATACATTCGCATAATGAATAATTCATTTACTTAGGAATGTATAACTTTGCCTTTGTGATGCATGAGTCCACATTATTGTGCTCTGATACAGTATTAGTCCTTGGGGACGACACACATATAACTTCAAAAACTAGAGGTGCTGCGTAATCCCCGAGATCCTCTTGCCTCCCTAGACTCATGATGGGAAGTGGGTTATAACCAATACACAATTCTGGGGGGGGGGGGGGGGGGGAAAGATGTCTTAATGTAATAAACAAATATCCTGCTAAGCTTTGTCGTCCACGTGAGTAGCGATGGTTCTCGTACAGCATTGTGGTTGCTGTGACGGATTCAGTAGCCTTTACAAGAGTGTCCTTTTGGTATTATACAGCACCTCTCCAAAAACAGGTTTTGTATTTGTAAAGTCCCCTTCCTTGTATGATATATTAATTACTTCACCTTTATCCCTAGTTCATTTCTACCATTCAGTCTCCATTTATAGCTCATGCACTGTGCTGAATGGCTTTCTCGGCTTTTTCATTTTTTTTCCTGATTCCGGACTCTTTCGTATGCTGCTCTTTGTACATCGTACATATTTATATATTTTCGAATTAGTTTCGTTATTTTAAAGAGGTTTTCTTTCTCTTTCATTGCAGCAGTCCGTATCCTTGTCCAGCTGAGGGTAGCAGAGTGTGAGAAGAAATTTGTAAGTTGTGAAATACCAGATGTTACTTATCAATTTCAATGCTTTTTCAGATGCCTTTAATTGCACTGCTTGCTTTGCATGGCTGCATTCCTTGTCGTTGATTGCTAATGCCTTGAATGCATGGTGGCTTCGGAACTGTTTAACTGCCAAGTCTAATTCCAGAGTGTAACAAAGCTATAAGTAACAGAATTCCGTAGAATACGCACACCAAGTTACATGTGATTACATTTGTTTCCCAGTAGATTAACTCTGATGTTTTTCTAATGCTTAAAGTGCTTTTTTTGTTGTAGATACTTTACTGTCTTGGTGTATTACACTTTTCATTCTCGGTATATTACTTAGAAGCTTTGTGAACAACTCTTCTATATTTTCAGCATGATGTACAATGAGGATTGCAGTATTACGATGTTTGCTTTTATAGTGCTTTCCTACTCTTCACTCTACTGGACTTGATTTGTCAGATACAAATTTTCAAATATTTGTAAACTCCACTTTATGCAGTTTTTTTATCTATGAATTATTGTAACCAGGCTTTTCATCCTTGAAAGCTGTCTGAAATTCTAGTAAAACGAGTACTATTTTACAAGCCGCTTTCTCCTTTAAAAATTACTGTGCTTTCATATCACACATTCAAACCACATAACTACATATTCTGAATGTGAAATTGCTTAGACTTTCAAATAGATTTTGATCAGGCTTGTAGGTGATGTAAGTGAAGGAGCCAGCAGACTGATTTAACATCCCATTCAGTATACAGTAGTTTAGCTTTCTTTTATGATAATGTTCTTGTTTTATGATGTGTACTCAGATTTAATTAAATTTTTGACGTTCAAGAATTTGTTATCCTCTTCTATACAGTATTTGCCTTTTGTACTGACAAACTGGAATGAACGTATATATTTTGTTTAGTCAAATTTGTCCGGCTTGATTTTATGTCTTTTGTAATATCCTATATATTATAGCTGTATTAGAGCCACACTTCAGATATTCCTATACAGTACTATTTTTTTCTCTTGCCAAATTTGTTGGTCTTGTTTCCATGTTTTTTTTTTTTCTTTAATATACTATATACTGTAGCTGTATTAGAGCCACACATCAGATGTTCCTAAATGTAATATAAAACATTGACTTTTGGTAGAAGTATGACTTCAGCAAAATTAGAACGGCCAATTACAAGGACTTCCTTCCTCCTATAGGACGAGTCTCCTATTAAAGGTTGATGGTTTTTTAAGGAACAAATGACAAATTTTAAAAGCAATTTGGATTTTTCTTAACTATGCAAATTTGAGTCCTTTAAGTTACACTGCCTGCCTCAACCACCCCAAATGTCCTAGGTAACAGTCAAAGAGAGGGTTGCTCCACATGTTGGGTGGCCATTGGCGACCCCCTACCTGAAGAGCGATTATGTTTACTCCCATTAGAAGTTTAAATGGTCTCTCAAGCTTTGCAGAGTTCATACTCCTATTAAAGGACTCAGATTTGTTTAATTAGGAAAAAGACAAATTACATTTTAAATTTGTGACTTACAGCATTGCCGCCTATCGGAACTGTGCGATCGGATGCCTTGCCCCTGTTTTTCAGTGATTTCCAGGTCTCCAAACTTAAGTCATCTACTTCATTCTAGCTTTTCCTGTGCAAAGTATCATTCTTATTGTTTGTATGGGCTACGTTATCTTTGCTTCCTGATTACTGAGGTTTCCTTGTACTCTTTCCCTTCGTGTTTTGTTATCACTAGAATATTTTGTCTTTTGAGTTATCTTATCGAATGGTTGATCCTGTTGTCTTGAAGGAGGCAGATGCCCCAAGAAAAGTCTGGAGTACCCTAAAGGATTGATAGATACATCAGCAGCGAGAGTCTTTCCAACAGGCGATTATATCAACAGACCTGGGTAGTAGTGCAAATATTTTTGACCGGTCAGTGACTAACATCTTTTGTGATTGGAAAACTTGTGCCATAGGGGCACCTCCTAGATTTAGCTATAGTTATGTCTAAAGCGCTACTGGTTGTCAGTTTTCAGTGAGGTACGATGTAGAGTGGTGGCTCAACAAGGAAAACCTCGCCAGGAGAGTTCCCTTTGACTCCCCGCTTCCCAAAATACTGCTGATCACAGACGCGTTAATGGATTCTGGTATGGCGAATGGTACTTTTGTCTCTAATCTTTCCAACCGAGTGTGAAAGGGCACTCAGTAGCATTGATGAAGGACATCACAACAGCAAAGACTTACGTCAACATGCAAGGGGGAACTGTCTCGCAGTCCCTTTAAGAGTTGGCCAGGCAGGCACACGGGTATTTAACAATGCATTTGAGCTGTCAGGGAAGTTTATTCCAGGCAAGAGGAATGTACCTGCAGACACGCTTAACCGCCAGGATCAGGTGGTAGGAGCAGAGTGGTTACTACCCTGCATTGTAGCAAGGTCTCTTACCCTTTGGGATTCCCTATTGATCGACTTGTTTGCTGCTGATGAACAAAAAGCTTAGTGTTTTGTTCCCTAGTCCCATACTCATTGACATGCCTTTCAACACTTTTACGTGATATGCCAGGTCATCATCAGAGTGTTGATGACTCCGGTTATCAGGATGACCCTGGTGGCTCCCAAATAGCCGCCCACTGAGCGGTTTCTGGATTTTCTGACGCTCCTCGTCGAGGTGCAGATATTTTGTTGGTCCCATATGCAGAGATACCACAGCTCAATGTTATTCCTGTCACTTCACATGTGACTACTATCCAGCATCTCCTCCACACAAAAGGCTTGAGGCATTGCAGAAGAGATATCTAGATGTCTTCAATAGCAGTCTACCAGGGAAAGTGGACCATTGTCTGCAATTGGTATCGTGAATGTGATACGTCTCCAGTTGGAACCTCTTTGCAATTGAGAATGCGTTTCCTTTTCTACTTTCTTGGAGAGTGATGATTATGCATTTAGTGTGCCATTCTTCCATTTAGAAATAACACATGTCCATGCATTTCTTGGGTGGAAAGAAGTTTGGCATAGTTGTGTAATATTCTCGTGTACTGAGATGATCTTGAGGAAGGCTAAAGAAAGGGAGGGCTCATGGTGATGGCAAATAAAAGTTGAGTGATGGTGTCTTTGTAAAATTGTAGAACAGATTCAAATCTTTGAAAGGTGTGATTAGCTGTTAAACCAAGTAACTAATTTTAGATATTCAAGAACAGGATAGAAGAACAACAGAAATATTTTTTTTTTTGAGGGGGGTTCCTAAATATTTTAGGTAGATGTAATCTTCTAATGGAGACTTTAATACTCTTCAGTATTTCCTCTTGTCAATGTAAATTACTGAGTCAATGATTTTATGAGGTTATGTGTTTAAACAATGTGGTAATAGTGTCATTTCTTGAAATTACAGGAAGCATATTTTCCTTCAGTTTTATATTAAACCAACTTAGTTGCATCCTTTGTGAGTTGTTTTTTTTTGTTTTGGGATTATTTTTCAGGCTTTCTGTTGCAGATTGTAAAGACGCCATATGGAGCTATCAGATGCCATAATTTTTTGGGGGTCTTGGACTAATGCCTTATGTTCTGTAGCTATTATAGATAATGACCTTTATATTTTTCTTGCTGCAGAGGTCTTCAGTGTGTATGTTGGTTACTGGCAATGAGGACGGTGATTCATTGGCCATTTGAGTCCTGGTAAAAAGTAGTTAGAAAGCCTTAGTGTGCGTTCATATTGCAATTAAACTTTACATTTCAGTGTTAATTGAAATTATTTGCTACAAAACCAAGCTTTGTGAAGTTAATTTTTACATATTCTATAATTATTTTTTTCTTTTGAATGAATGCCGTATAGTTTGTGTGTGCACCACATCATCACTGTGTCAGCCAAAGTGCTACTGGTGACCTCGGTTGCGGCAGTCATGGTGGGGGACGTAAGGGTGGTGGTGATTGCACCCCTTCCGCAACAGATAACATATCCCGAGCTTTGCAGAATCTGGTTGTAAACTATAAATGTAACGATTTCCAGAAAGATAGTTCTTACCCTTGCTGTACTCCCTTAAACCCCTCCAATCCAGTTTTGCATGGATATGATTCTTATAATTATGCCTCCCCAAGCAACTTTTTTTTTCTTCAAACACCACATCCTCCGTTAAATGTTTTATCATACAACGGTTCCCAAAATACTCGACCTTCTTCCCCATCGTATCAGGGACAAATGTTGCACCCGTCGCAATCCACAGGAAGACCATCTCGTTTTGGAACATACACTCCTCCTCATCATCAGGAACACCAAGATTTTATTACAAACAGTTTTTCTAGAAGATTTTATGATCAATTGCACTGTCCAGTACCTTATTTTCAACCCCGAGGATCTCATAACCAGCAGTTATATCCACCCTCCCCCTTGCCGAACTTGCACTTACAACATTCTAACCGCAATCAGAGCAAACCCTTTTATCCACACACACCTAACACCAGTTGCAATTTGAGAGATTACCCTGTAACACCATCCCCTCCATTTTCTACACCGCCACCGCCACCACCTTCACATTGTGTTTCTTCAGTAGCACCGCCTACAGCTTCATCACGTCCCGAATTGCTGCCGTTACCGATTCCCCTGAAATCAAGTTCACACCATCCTTCCTCCTGTCCTCGTCCATCTCCCCCATCTCACGTATTCATGCCCGATAACTCCTCTCCTCCTTGTACTACGCATTTGCAGCAGTACTCGAGTGCCAGTAACTTACAAAACCCCCAGACTGGTGTTTACAGTCATGCACACAAATATCCTGCAAATAAAGTATCATCACGTACATCATCCCGATCCGGTAGCCATCATAAGTCGAATGTATCCAGCACGTCATTTTCCCCACCCGTTCCGTTGTCTGGTCACCAGAAACCGAGTAGGTCAAATCAGCCTCACCACCACCCTACCCTTAAAAATGTCCACCAAAAGAGTCGCAAGAGTCCTTCCAGTGGCTCGATGTTTGTTACGCGTTCCACTGCCAAGACTGCGCCCCTGGTTCTAGCCAAGCAGGTCTGTTAAATATTAAGAAATTCTGGCATTCATATTACAGTACATAGTTGGTATGGGTAAACAGTAATTCTGCTATGAAATGGGAGTTATATTACTTGTAGAATATATAGGGTTTGTAATGCTTGTGATGTAAGTCATTAGATTTAGAAGTGCAGAAGTATAGATTATATAATTCTACGTGTAATTCGCTTCATTCTATCAAAACATCTTTGTTATATCTTAAGAAATATCATTTGATAGAAATAGTCCCTTATCTTTTGTACAAATGGTGGTGTTGGTGCACACACAAGTATTTAGTATCCTTAAATAGATGTATTTGTAGATCTTTTGAATAATTCTCTATCTCTCTTTGTATATCTTCGTAAAGGCTGATTCTGGAGAAGGAACAATACAATAATCACTGACCTATTTATACTTTAAATTATGATATAAGTATAAATTCTGTTTAAGGAAGCTTCCCCTATGTTAGTTTCTGCTTCACTTATCTGGTTTTCATTCATTTTCTCTCAGGACATATCAATTCCCTCTGAAATTCCAATTGCTCTCCTTTTATAAATCCTTTATATACATTCCTCTATCATATTTGATCTATATATTCTGTTTCTAATTTCCATCATCCAAACAGATTCCTCTTATTTACCCAAGAATCAATGAACTATATAACTTTTAGTATGGTGGCCATTGTAACTTTTAGAGTCAATCAGTTCCTATAACTCTACCAGTGCATTAACTTAATTGAAACTTTAAATTCTTACAATCAATTTCAAATTCTATAGTTAGTCCTTTCAGATCCTCTCCCCTGACATTTGCATTCTCGGCTACTCCACATTATTCACACTTCTTCCTCTGACTATTCATAAGAATTTAATAGCCTCAGAGATAACACAGTCTTGTTTTGGACCCACTTTTACTCCCATCTGTAATATGTACTTTGCTGTCCTCTTAAAATTTGGAATTACCCACTAAACTGTCGTTCCTTAACAATCTCTATATTGTATCCTTAACATTTCCTTTATGACAGCTCTTTGTGGTTCCATATATGACTGCATTTTCTCTCCCCTCCAACTTCTCGTACAATTGTTCCAGGAGGAACATTATATGTATATTGTATTGTTTCCCATATCAAATCACCATAACTCTTCTCCTATCTAACCTTTTTACATGTCTTTATTTATCAATCACTTTTACTTGTACAAGAAAAAAATTCCCCCTTGACCATTCTTCTGAAACGTTTCTTTTGACCAGACATAACCATTTTCACAAAGTTTCCTCTCAATCTCCTCATTAATCCCATTTATCAACCACTTAATTGCCTTCCTTACATCCTAAGCAGGTACTTTTGCAATATTTTTAAAATTTGCTCTTAATCATTCCATCCTTGCCTCATGTAGATCGCCTTTCTCTACCACCATAGATTCAAGGTTTTTAAGACCGAGCAATTGTAGAAGTTGAAGCAGTAAGACAGTAGTGGGAAGGATTAAAGGTGCTGCTCTTCGTAAGGGTATGTTGAATCTGCATGTGTCTAAGAAGGAGACTTGAAAGGACAATGTGTAATAATTATGATAATTAGATGACTGAGTTCCTGAGGTTGAATCAAGGAGTGCGATCTGGTTGAGATGGTGCGCCAGCCTTTAAAGAAAAGATGCAAGACAGTTATAAACTTACCGACACAAATTCCAAGATTATCAGTGGTAAAAAGTGCTAGAGAAGACCTTCAAAATGAATAATTTGAAAACTATTGCAAGGCGAGTTTATTCTGTGAATTACGGTAAATGAAGCTGGTGTAGAAGTTGAAAGAGTTTTTGTCATGTAGGTATTAAGGGAAATCAGAAAGTTGATAAGAGCCAATGGAAGCTTTTCATGACTATCAGATACAGCCATTCCTGTCAGTTATTTAGTACTGCAGACCGGCCATTCAGAACCTGTTTACGGCCACAAGTGATTTAAAAGAATGATCTGTCGGAATACCATCTTCTTTTGGCAATGGGAAACGATCAAGAGTTTAGGTAGAGCGACCCCCTACCACTATTAAGGCTCACAAAGCAAGATGGGGTAATGGCCATTAGGAAGAACAGGTGCTGAAGCCAGTAGTATTGGACAGTTGACCCTCATGGCACATTATCAGCAGAAGGTTACACACAGATCTCTGGACACCACCTTTGGTGCCAGTTGTAACTGCTCAACAAGTAATTTAGGTCCTCGTTCAAATTGCTTCTGAACCTGGACATAGAGTGAAATTGTGTACATAGCGAGTACATTTTGTTATTCTCCCCTTTTCCTCCTCCTTCAAGGACACACGTTCTTTCACATGGGCAAGAAGCATACCAGTTGAGTCTTAGTTTCAAGCAACAGTCTACTCCTTTTGAGGAGTGAGGAGGTTAGACTGGACGAACTATATTACTTGGATTTGTAGAAGGATGACACCATCCAATTCCAAGGATTCTCCCTCCCCTTTCAGGGGTAGCCTGTACAGAGCTATGTCTAGGTCTCACCTCCTATTGGATACCGGAAGAGTGGACCAGTCCTAGAAGTTTCTCAGGGTCAGTTTTGGCAGGGTTTACCACCACCTAACTGTGAGGCTCCTATTTGAAGTACGAGGGGTTGTATTCATGTTGGGATAAATCACAAATTTTAAGCAATTTGAATGTTTCGTAACCATGCAAATTTGAGTCCTTTAAAGGTTTAATTTCCATCTTGCCACCCCAGAAATCCAGGGGCTGTTGGATCAGAATGGGGAATCTGCCCATGCCCTCCTCTACACTCCCGCACAGAATGTTCTTGTTTACCCAGCCCAGAGTTTTGTTTACTCCTTTTTAAGATATATTTACTCATATTTGTATAGTCAAGAGAAATATAAATTACTTGAAACTAATTTTTATTGTGGCTTTCTTTTCTGGTTATGTTGTTTGTTTTGCTTTCTTAATAGGTTTGCCTAGTTTTTCCACATTCAAAATAATTGCTCTCTAGTTAGTTTTCCTTATTGTTACTTTTAACCTACCTACAACCTTAATTAATATGTTGGAATGATACAAGCCCAAGAGGTCTTGCATATTTTCATTGTCAATAATTAAACGGTTCTCTTTGGATATGTCTTCATATTTTAAATATAGTAACCCATTGTAGTTCTGTATGATTTAAATTTAGTGAATTATCTTCATACCAGTCACTTTTGATTTAGCAAAAGGAGGATTTTTTGGCCGGTTATTCTATACATACAGTATCGCAAGTTTTGTACCCTGCCAAATTATGGTTGTTGGATCTGCATCGTTGAGCTTGTTGCTCAGTTATGTCTTTCCTTGGCAAAGTATTGTTCTCATTATGATTGTGACACTTGCCAAAGTGTTCTGTGAATGAACTTCCATTTCTGGGAAAGTAGTCAAGTGTCATGTTGTTTAGTGCCTTAACTCATGCTAGTTCAATTTACCTAACAGTAAAACTTTGTGGGGGTTCCCCTCTATTTGTCCTGTAAGATTCTCTGTCGACAGTTTCTTCTATATCTATTCTTTCATTACAAGGAGTAAATTCTCCTCTTCTATAGGTGCAATTTCTATTTCATTTTCCTTGTCTTCTTGCTTTATAGTGATTTCCATTTCCCCTTTCCTGTTCAAAGTTAGTTTCAACTATCGAAGTGGTCTCCTGCAATTTGGCCAGATGTGTAGTAGACATCATTGACAAGTTGGAAACATACTCCGTGACTATTTCCCTTTATATTTAACCTTCTGTCCTTACAATAAGAATTGACTCCATATGTTGCTTTGTCTCAAAGGAAATCAAAGCTCTAGCGGGAAATGCTACTTCATGGAAAAGTAAAAATGGCACTTGGCTTTTCTTTTCCAACAATTCATTGTTTAAATCTAGTTCCTACAATGTTAATCTGATTAGCAGTTATCCCCTTAAGCAGGGGCTTTCTTCTGCTGTGAAGAGGAAACAGGGCATATAATCTTCTTCTCATGTTGATGGTTTTCCTTGTCACAGGAATAATGTTCACTGAGCCAGTAAATGTTATGGTTGCTCCTCACTGATGGGATATAATTTATATCAGGTGTGGTCTCCTTATCGGATAAGCATTCTCCCTCCGTCGCCTCAACTTTTCATCTTTTGATGCACCAAAAAATGAGGGTTTTCAATTTTTTGACAGATCAAGAAATTAGGGTTTTTCATCTTTTGACACACGAAATATTTAGGGTTTTTTCATTCTTTGATGCACCCCTTAAAAAATAAATAAATAAATAAATAAATATCATATGGGAGACTAATATTGGGTAGAACCCTTATACCCTTGACTGATACAACTGAATTAAGGTAATTCAATATATAAATTATGGATTTGTATGAAAGATTGTATTGTTTAATCAAATGACTTTTTTATTAGACCATAATACATACATATTGGTAATAGCTTTCCTTTAACATTGTAGTATGTAACAGAAAAATTGGTAGTTGTCTACTGGGAAACATATGTTGGTAGTTAACTGCTAATAAGTTTCCTTTACACTCTTGATTTTTGAATAGCCAGATTTACTAATGACTAATATTTTTCATCCTTATACTGTACTGTAAAGGGTTAGTTATTCTAGTTTATGAATATCATAAGGTTTAGTGGTCAAATTTAATTTTTTGTTGTTATCAGTTTTGTTGTTCAGACTGGGAGGAACGTAGAGAGGAGAGGTCCCCTTTTATATATTTTTCCCCCCCCCCCCATTTGTTGATGTTGGCTACCACCCAAAATTAGGGGAAGTGCCTTGGTATATGTATGTATGCATGTACCAGTGTACTGAAATACTGTAACTATTGATGAAAATATTTTTCGTTGTGTGCATAATATGGTAAGAATTTTTTGTCCTTGAGAAAACTAATTTCAATAACATCTATTTTTTTTTGTTTCAGAAACTATCATGTGTTGAACTTCACGACATCATTAACCCAGACCCCCCAGAATTGACTGCCTGTAAACAGAAATTTGTTATAAATATTAATTAACATTGAATGAAGGGGATTTAAACAATTTTCGTCTATGTTATGGCGGCTGAATAACTTAAGGAAATGTATTTTAAGTAAGCAAAGGTGATGGCTGATATCAAAATCTTACTTAAACAGGGCTGTTTTTTTATTGGTAAATGTAAGCGATATTTAGAATGAATTGGTCGGTCACATTTTTTAACAAAATGTATGGTTAACAGCATTTCGTTTTTTTAATCAAGTCGTTATTTCTGAAATTATTTGTTTGCTGATTGTAATGTGAAAAGTTACAATCAAAGGTCATTTTACTTTTCATAAACTTTGAAAAGTGATTCAAGACAGCCCCATAGTTTGCTCACCTTCAAAATCTAAAATACTTTGTGTTTAACAGGTAGTGTTATATGAAATACTTAGACGCTGAGTTTCGGGGGTTTGAGTGAGCTACTGAAATACTGTGTACTATATCACTCTTCCATATTGGGCTTATGTTACCGAATTTCGGGAGAGTCGTGTATTATTTTGCATATTTATATTTATGCCCAGTATGAATCCAGTTGTCATTTCATAGAACACAAATCACAATCTTTTGTGTCAAGTAATTGGATGTGATGATGATGAACGTGACGAGGAAGAAGAAGGAGAAATAAGTGCATTGATTGCAAACATTTATGTGTTCTTCAAGTCTACATGTAGCACTTAGGGATTGGTAGCAGCAGGAAATATCTTTACTTATACTTTATTATTCATTCCACTATTCTTAGTACATACAAGCATTTATCATTCATTTCATGGTAGTAAGACATGGTGAAGTACAATTATCCACATTTTACCATATTTTTGGAGTATCATCCTTCGGATATGGTAGAGGGGTCCAATTAGAAGAACAGTGTTTTTAAATACCTGAAAGGCTGTCATTCTGGTCATTTTTATTTTCATGATTTGGTTGAAGTGTCATCCTGAGAGCGTAACTTTTATTTCATAAAAGACTGAAATATATCACCAGTTCAATTTATCAGACTTTGGAAAAGTAAAGAAAAAGGTAGATCATGCTATAAAGGATGCATACAATATGTTTTGGGATTTTGTCAAATTTATGTTGGGAAAAAATAACTATTTTTTAAACTTCCTTTATCCTTGACTATTCCCCTTTTAATTATGTGGGTTCAATGAATCTAAAACATTTTTTCCTTTTTTTTTTATCCATTATTAAATTTAGGCTCATCTTTGAAATATACACATTTTGAAGCTTTGTTGATTTGCCGCTTTGTGGCTTCGTGCTTCTTGTGTCTGGTAGCTTGTGGTCTATTCTAGCCCTTGCACCTCTAGATTGTTTATTGACAAATATTTTTTTAATACTTGATAGCAGTTTTGTGCTTTATATATGATTCAAGAAGTCCAATAATGTGTGGTTGATGTTTTTTTCTGGATGTTGCTTATTAAGGAGCAATTTTATGGGTGAGATGTGTGTAAGTGTATCTGTTTCACGATAATGTTTAGGGACTTTGTGAGTTTCAAATCCCCATGGACACTTAGATATAAACTCAAAATCAGAAATATAGATTTTGGCATAATTTCAATTTGGTCGAATAGCTGTATAATAGCAAAGGTGAACAGCATCCAGTGCCAAAAACAGTATCATGAGACCTGCGGTTGTTGTTATAAACTGAAGTCTTTATTAAGGGCGCAAAAAATACCCTTTCTAAGAAATGCAGGCTTCAAATATAGAAGATTTATGTGGAATACAGTTGTCTCCTTAGCTCTGCTGCTTCCATGTGTTGACTACAGTTCAAGGACAATAAATAAGAGGAATTTAATATATAACTGCTAAAAGACACTGTGTGGCCTCCAAAGACACAGTGCTTATATTCCATAAACAAATCAGTCAACCATAACTGCTAAAAATTGAAAAGGCTCTGAAACTGGGCGCTTGCAAGAATTTGCTCCCAATTCCCCCTTGAGCTTAATTTGCATATTTAAATGTTAGGTGTGACATTTCTTCTCTCATGTATTATCCCGAGGGGTAATTAATAATATGGACCAAACCTTGAAGAGAAGTCAGTTTTTTATCCTCTTTCTCTATTGAAACTACCAGGTGCTACTTGCGGAACGTATTGGAATAAACGATCGAAAAACTATACTTTTGATTAGGAATATTTTGGGACAGCCAATGTGTTTCTAAAGGGTGAAAATTTGTGGAACCATACGGAGTATTTTTATAATGATAGAATGGAAGTAGAAGGCCATATAGGTGGCACTTGGTTCAGTAATTAGGATACCAGATGAAGTTCACTATAAACATGCATTTAGGACTTAACGATTTGGTCACCATGTTTACCAGAAATACAAGTGTTGGGTACACAGCTAGATCCATTAAAATGATACTGATGATAATTGCATTCTGATCCTTTTTAAGGTTCTTCGGAATAGGTAAGCTAGCTGTTGTTGATTTTCTGTTTATGACAGTGCATACCTGAAGATGATCATCTATCTATATGAAGGTCGTAATTTGTACTTGATGTAGAATCGATACCTCACTTATGAATGTTAAAATGCTAGTGTAGTCTGTACATTGTGCTGCTTGCCCCCTGTGCTATGATGTCATCCTCATATTTCAGTTATAATTTGGATATAGGAGTAAGGGTGATGGGCTTCAGATGTGTTTACATTTAAGAGCCATTGTCATTTGAAAGTTAATATTTTCTTTATAAAAAATTTAATGTAGTTTACTGAACAACATGAAATTTATAAAGGAAAAAGTCTACTCATTCATCTCTCTAAAGATAGCATGGTGAAAATTTAAAGTTTGGTAGAAATTTTGTACAATCTTTTCCATGTGCAATCACATGCTATACTTGATCTGTTCTCAATGACAAATATTTGTTTCTTTAGCAACTGGTGTACTTGTATATTTATGTAGTGGCAACATTGTATTCCGGAAGAAATTAGCGTGTACTGCGAGTAGTGGTGAAATATTTTATACTCAGTGATGAAAGCCTTCCATGGCAAAAACATTTATTTTTCAAATGTTATGACAAAAGAAAATAGCAAAAAATAACAAAAGAGAAAATGTAAAATAAAAAACATAAAAGATAAAACATTACTATTTTGTTTTCTTTGAATTTCTGAACATTATTTTGATTATTTAATATGTTTCTTTGGAGAAAAAGTGAACCCTCTAGCAATTGAATGTTTAATATACTGCATGGTGATAAATCTAGTAGAGCACAACTGCTTTAACCGATTCACAAAACTAATATAATGTTACCTTGGCTTAGTTTGGTGGTGGCCTATTGAAAACAACCCAGCAATGCCTTCTGCTGGACGGGAGATCAAGTGCTGCTCAAACTTTATAGTTTCTATTAGAGTGCCATCTCCCCATCCTTGTAAGCTATGGGAGTTTGGGGTAACCTGTAGGTCTACCTACCGAGTCATCGCAGCCATTGTCTGGCCCTCCCTAGTCGTAGCTTGTGTGGAGAGGGGCCTTGGGCTGTGGTAATATGGCTATATGGTCTGTGTAGGGCATTTTCCTGCTAGCTGGGGCAGTGTCACTGTCCCTTGTCTGCCAGTCATGAGTGACCTTTAAAATCTTGTCCTTTGTTTTCTCTGAAATTTTTGCTCTTTTATGATAGATAAGATTGTCTTTAATATTGAAACACTGACCAGTTGGATGCCTCTGGATTTGAGTCATACAGTTGACATTGGGGGAGAGGGAAATTTTTTAACTTCACCTTCACTTCTTATTTTAGTTGATTGAAGAGTCTTGAAACACTGACAGCCAAATGTATTTCTAAGGTGTTAGGCCTAGACAAATATACTGTACAGGGAATTAAGACTAGCATATTAAATCCTGGGAGAGCCACTTTTATTCAATTTTTTCAATGATGACATTGTTTAAAAAAAAAAAAAAAAGCATTTAGATAACTAGTCAAGGCTGAAAACACTGCGCATTAACATTTTGAAGATGAAATATAGTGAATAATTAAAATACTTATGGAAAAAAGTTGCTGTAATTAAATTCTGGGGTGCATTATGTAAATGAGTTTCCATTTACTTTCAGCATTTCATTATGGCTGCTTGTATTTTATTCCTCCATAAAAGAATGTCTTTATGGTTACAATGGATCTTGCATTAAAGCTGGTCAGGTTTAGGAAATTATTCTTTCTTGATCATATCTCCATGTCAAGTATAAAGGCTAAACTTATACAGAACATTATAGAGTAGAAAAATGAAACTTACAAAACAATGAAAATCAATTTCATTTGTACTCTCTAATTTCACTAAAGTTGTGTGTGCTACTGATAACATGGCAATTTATTTACAGACATCTTGGTTATTATTATTATTACTTGCTAAGCTACAGCCTTAATTGAAAAGCTGGATGCTATAAGCCCATGGGCTCCAACAAGGAGAATAGCCTAGTGAGGAAAGGAGATAAAGAAATAAACTACAAAAGAAATAATGAACAATAAGAAATATATGAAGAACAGTATCATGAAAATAAATATTCCATTTATAGACTAAAAACAGTGGAGGACCATGGTACAGAGGCTGTGGCACTAAGGTTAGGGAACAATAGTTTGATTTTTGAGTGTCTCACCTAGAAGAGCTGCTTCTATCCTTACTAAGAAGAGTGTAGCCACTGAACAATTATACCGTAGTAGTTAATCTCTTGAGTGAAGAAGAATTGTTTGGTAATCTAAGTGTTGTGTAGTGTATGACAGGAGAATGTGGAAAGAACAGGCCAGACTATTCGGTGTATGTGTAGGCAAAGACAAAATGAACCGTAACCCAAGAGATGGATTTAATGTAGTAGTCTGGCCAGTCAAAGGTCAAAATAACACACTTGCAGTAGTATCTCAATGGAACTAATAGTGGTCCGTGCTAAGAAATTAAGTTTTAATCCATTGAAAATCTATGTTAGCACCAACAGCTAAAGTTCAGTACAATTGTTTGACTAGACCTACCAACAGTCAGCTTAGCATGGTTTATATGCCAGTTAAAATTCAAGTCTACATTTAAGTTCCAGTTACCATGCACCAACGGCTTGTTTGTTCCTACACATATACAAACCCTTCATCCTTGAAAATAGGGAATGTCTTTAGCAGAGCTGAAACTGCCATTTAAATAAATGACGAGTAGCGGGGAGCAGGGACGTGTGACCCCAACGAACAGGCTCTCGAATATGCTTCACTTTTGTCTTTGGCCACGACTATGGACTATCCAAAGCTGTTTAATATTCTCATACTTTTTAGTTTCAATGATTGAGGGCTTATTAATGAAGCAAAACAAGAATGGAAGAGGTAGTTCTGAGTAGCCTAGCAAACCCTTTACTTCTATGAAGTACGAGGGTATTTGTTATTTGGAACCAACAGTCGTAGTATTCCTTTATGGATGTTCTTAAACACTTGATTAGTGCAATGAACTTGGTGAGGCAACTTAGGTACCAACTCCAAGTAGGACCTTAGTCATTGTTTGCCACTTTGGTGCTCCTCAAGTGTCAAGGCCTTCTCTGATGCTGCCATTGTTGGATCTTGCTAGTTGATCCAGGATTAAGTTGATGAGCAGATCTGTAAACACTCGCTTCCAATCATCCAAACAAGAACCTGCCACACTCTCGGGACAGTGAAGGTTCTATGTACCAGAGTCAGCTGCACCATCACCTCTCCAGGTTAATGTATCGAGAGACTATGGTCAGAAGACACCTCTTTCTCTACCTTTGAGTTGCTGGCCATGGCAACCCTCCAAGCTGTCTCATGGCTTGACAAGTAGTCAGGAACAGAATGTACTTCACGAGGACAGTAGGTTTTTTATCCTGAGACTTTGGAGCAGTACACATGTTTAGTGCTCTTCTGCTTTTTTTCTTTCCTTTCCTTTGGGAATGAAGTATTTGTAGTGTTATACATGCTGGATCTGACATTGATGCTGCTGAGTTATATTTCTGAGCACCATTCCTATTAGACTGGATCTGTAAGTAGTAGTTGTGCCCCATCCTCTTTCTATAAAGGGAAGGATGGTGGAATGAATACCTATTCTGTGGCCATAATGCACCAGGTATTTCATATCTTCCTGTTTATACATATGGGATGTGCCAACGATTGTTCAAAAACTATCATAGTGAGTCCTAAAAATTCCCAAGACATATGGACCCAGCTATGCAGGTCTTGTTGGGGTGTGGATTGTATTTCCACAAATCAGGCCACCAACACAAGACAACAGTCATGCTTACGCAAGTCATAAACATGTATGTAGCTATAGCATGTTATGAATGATGTAACAAGTCGATAAGGGCAATACACTGGTGAACGAGAATATATTTAAAAGGAAAAATAAGTGGTGATTACGTATGACTGAAGCTGTCAGGAGCAATATTTGGGAATATGTGACCCCAGCTTTGTTAGGTAAGAATGCCTTAGAGAAGTGAAGTTTTAGCAGGATTTTTTTTTTATAAGTAGGCTGGAGTGTATTCATAGGGAAAAAGAGCAATAGCTAGAGGTCACGTTTCCAAGTCCTGCACTGATACTTGGATCATCACATGATCTATAGCTTAGCACCGTGGATCTGAGAAGATAAAAGACCAATTAAGTTCATCTTTCTCTGCAGTCAGTGTTTCCTTTAGGTAGAGTGATGATAGCCAGTTAGCCCAAGACATATAGTTCACAAAACCACACAGAGAATGCCTTTCATTCCTCTGGTCAACCTGACAGAGCACAGGCCAAGTGTCCTTTGGAACGGGTACTTGTTACCTTCTCTGGACCCCAATCTTGCAGACTGACAGTGTTCATGAACAACATCCAGTCTCAATGCTGGCAAACTTTTCTCAGTCTCCTTCCTTGCTGGAGAAGTTCATTCTACTGGGGTGCCTCCACTAGAGATCCCTTCAACATCACTCATTTTTTATCCTTGAACCTTGCTTCAATTTCCACTTAATTTTCAACATCCTGCTGTAAGTCATTATTGACTTCTACTTCTTAGTGCAGAAAGGTGATTAATTCTTTACGTACTTTTTTTAATTTTTCTTATGAATTTCCAAATTCATAAATTCAATTAATTCCATATGTGGATGAGATTATGGTGAGAGGTAGATGGAAATGGTTTGGGCATGCTCTTGCACTCTCAAAAGAGATTAGTTTACCAAACTTTCAACTGGGCTCCACAAGGCTCCAGAAGAGTTGGAAGATCCATGCCCACATGGCTAAGAACTATGAAGCGTGAAGTAAGAGATGATGAATGAGGAAGTGTTGAATTAAAAGCTCAAGATAGAGACGACTGGCGAAATCTAATCGAGGCACCTTGCGTCAATAGACGTAAGAGGAGATGATGACGACGATGATGATGATGATGAATTTGTGGACATACAACATAATTAGTGTAAATTCTATTATCAAGTTGAATTAACACATGCGTGTGTGTGTGGACTTCTGGTACTAAGAAAAATTAATAGCTTGTGGAATTATATTATGTGTCCAAATGAATCTATGACCATGAAACAGAATTACTATAAATTCAGGTATGTAGTAATCATATTGGAAGTGATTCATGGTAAGAGATCTCTGGTATAAAGAAAAACTAATATCTAGAATCATATGATAATACTGGTCAAACCATCATACTTATTCCAAAGGCTGTCTATTATTATTATTATTAATAATAATTAGAAGTTTTGGAAAGAAGTGAAGAGAGTAAGGAAGGCCGGCGCAAGAATTGAAGAGTCAGTGAAAGATGGAAATGGAAGGTTGTTAAAAGGAGAGGAGGCAAGGAAAAGGTGGGCGGAATATTTTGAAAGTTTGCTGAATGTTGGGGATAATAGGGAGGCAGATATAATTGCTGTTCCAGGTGTTGAGGTGCCAGTGATGGGAGATGAGAATGAGAGAGAGATTACAATAGAGGAAGTGAGGAGAGCACTAGATGAAACGAAAGTAGGAAAAACATCTGGTATGGATGGTGTGAAAGCTGAGATGTTGAAGGAAGGGGGTGTGACTGTACTTGAATGGTTGGTGAGATTGTTTAATATGTGTTTTGTGTTGTCAATGGTACCAGTAGATTGGGTCTGTGCATGTATCGTACCACTATATAAGGGTAAGGGAGATGTGCATGAGTGTTGTAATTCAAGAGGTATTAGTTTGTCGAGTGTAGTTGGAAAAGTGTATGGTAGAGTACTGATTAATAGGATTAAGGATAAAACAGAGAATGCAATCTTGGAAGTACAGGGTGGTTTTAGAAGAGGTAGGGGTTGTATGAATCAGATTTTTACAATTAGGCAGATATGCGAGAAATACTTAGCAAAAGGTAAGGAGGTGTATGTTGCGTTTATGGATCTGGAGAAAGCATATGATAGAGTTGATAGGGAAGCAATGTGGAATGTGATGAGGTTATATGGAGTTGGTGGAAGGTTGTTGCAAGCAGTGAAAAGTTTCTACAAGGGTAGTAAAGCATGTGTTAGAATAGGAAATGAAGTGAGCGATTGGTTTCCGGTGAGAGTGGGGCTGAGACAGGGATATGTGATGTCGCCGTGGTTGTTTAACTTGTATGTTGATGGAGTGGTGAGAGAGGTGAACGCTCGAGTGCTTGGACGAGGATTAAAACTGGTAGGCGAGAATGATCATGAATGGGAGGTAAATCAGTTGTTGTTTGCGGATGATACTGTACTGGTAGCAGACACGGAAGAGAAGCTTGACCGACTAGTGACAGAATTTGGAAGGGTGTGTGAGAGAAGGAAGTTGAGATTTAATGTGGGTAAGAGTAAGATTATGAGATGTACGAGAAGGGAAGGTGGTGCAAGGTTGAATGTCATGTTGAATGGAGAGTTACTTGAGGAGGTGGATCAGTTTAAGTACTTGGGGTCTGTTGTTGCAGCAAATGGTGGAGTGGAAGCAGATGTATGTCAGAGAGTGAATGAAGGTTGCAAAGTGTTGGGGGCAGTTAAGGGAGTAGTAGAAAATAGAGGGTTTGGCATGAATGTAAAGAGAGTTCTATATGAGAAAGTGATTGTACCAACTGTGATGTATGGATCGGAGTTGTGGGGAATGAAAGTGATGGAGAGACAGAAATTGAATGTGTTTGAGATGAAGTGTCTGAGGAGTATGGCTGGTGTATCTCGAGTAGATAGGGTTAGGAACGAAGTGGTGAGGGTGAGAACGGGTGTAAGAAATGAGTTAGCGGCTAGAGTGGATATGAATGTGTTGAGGTGGTTTGGCCATGTTGAGAGAATGGAAAGTGGCTGTGTGCTAACGAAGGTGATGAATTCAAGAGTTGATGGGAGAAGTACAAGAGGAAGGCCAAGGTTTGGGTGGATGGATGGAGTGAAGGAAGCTCTGGGTGATAGGAGGATAGATGTGAGAGAGGCAAGAGAGCGTGCTAGAAATAGGAATGAATGGCGAGCGATTGTTACGCAGTTCCGGTAGGCCCTGCTGCTTCCTCCGGGGCCTTAGATGACCACGGAGGTAGCAGCAGTAGGGGACTCAGCAGTATGAAGCTTCATCTGTGGTGGAAAATGTGGGAGGGTGGGCTGTGGCACCCTAGCAGTACCAGCTGAACTCGGCTGAGTCCCTGGTTAGGCTGGAGGAACGTAGAGAGTAGAGGTCCCCTTTTTTGTTTTGTTTCTTGTTGGTGTCGGCTACCCCCCAAAATTGGGGGAAGTGCCTTGGTATATGGATGGATGGATGGATTGTTATTATTGTTATTATTAGCTAAGCTACATCTCTAGTTGGAGAAGCAGGATGCTATACGACAAAGGGCTCCGACAGGGAAAAATAGCCCAGTGAGGAAAGGAAATAACGAAATAGATAAAAAAAGAGAAGTATTGAACAATCAAAATTAAACATTTTAAGAACAGTAACAACATTAAAATAAATATTCTATATAGAAACTATAGAAATAGAAATGAGACAGAATAGTGTGCCCGAGTGTACCTTAAGCAAGAGAACTCTACCCCAAGGCAGACAGTGGAAGACCACGGTACAGAGGCTATGGCGCTACCCATGACTAGAAAACAATTGTTCGATTTTGAGTGTCTTAGAAGAGCTGTTAGAAATAAAGATAGAATCGGTAACTGTAGAATAACCAAAAGTAGATTTTGATGTATTATAGTTTGAGATCTATCCAACAGGAATATTATATGGTGTGCTTGCTAGTGAATGCATTGCAAGTACTAATATATGAGAGTAGTAAATGGCGAAAGGTTAATCATTGATAAAAAAAAAGTACAGGAGCCCAAAGAGGAAATCTTATTTAGAACAATCTTGAAATCTTCAATATCCTGTATGGGAAAATTGCTACATTTCATAAAATTGTTATCTTTGGTCATATAATTATTTTCTTACTGTAAACATGCAGTTTACTCTTAATTATAATGCCTCTGGGTGACATTATATATATATATATATATATATATATATATATATATATATATATATATATATATATATATATATATATATATATATATGGGATAAAAGAATGGTAGATTCGGATTAACAGAAAATCAAATACAGTATTGTGGAGAATTTTTTTAATGGTTACGTTCTGAGTGGGAACTTAGTCCGGGAAAGTCTCCTTATAACAGTTACATAAAGTTCAACAGGGGAGGATAGGAGCACTTACTCTCGGGGCACAAACACCCTGCTAATACTTTACTGTCACAATTCACTAACCATCACTCACATACAAAAGGGAAATTTTACTGTCCAGAGGCCGGAAAACTCCACACAATTTTGAAATAATTTATGGCCTACTCTAGCTTTGTCAGGTCTATAGTCATTTCATTCTCAGGCTCTGTTCCGGCTCCGTCCCAGCTACCCCAATGAAATGCTGGACAGTTATTTTACGTTAATGTAATTAAGACAAAATCTAAAAATGGGAGCAGTGATGTAAAGTAGTTTAAAAGTTTAAAGATAAGGATCTTTACCTTCGAAGCAAATATATTAATGCAAAGTACCTCGCTGGTACCACCTATAGACTTACTTAGGTTTTCTCTTTAAATATTGGGTACTTTGTCCCGTGATCAACTATTCATTTCACACATTAAAATAAATGAGGGAGCAAAAATACTAAGGAGGTTTAATTAACCTAATATTGATTTATTTCACAAATTTACATGAAAGAAACGGACATCTTAACAACACAAAAATGGAATAAAAAGAGATGCAATTCAAATAATGAAAATGATGAGTTAGACACGTGGTCTGCAACAATCAAAATAGGGTCTGGCACGTGGCCCACGTGACCCAGAGACTATGTTAGTCTCAAAAGGCAAAAATTTGTATAGAAAAAATATATACACACAATCCCACCGCACACAGTCCGAATAGTGTAATTAGCCAGGTACCCTATCAAGTTAAAATTAGTCTAAGCTAATAAAAAATGGGGGAAAACTAAATGGCCATTGATGTAGTACCTGCACTCCTTTGAAGTTTAGTCCTATGCCCGAGATAGCTGTTGACCTGGTTGTTGCACTAATTGGCACGCTGCACTCTTGCCTGGCTCACCCCAAGAATTCTCACTGTGGCTGCAACTAGGTACACCAGGGACCTCTTCTCAATCTCTCCGACCGGCAGCAACAGGACTCGTTGGTGAGACACGTTTTGGAAGAGAGAGTGGGGTGAGCCAGAATTGGCCGGGTTCAATGACCAGGCAGGTCAGCAGGCCAGGGCAGCTCCTCGTAGAATCTGCTCGACACTACGGTCGAAGAGATCACCTGGCTTCACCTTTCCAGACAGGTGAAGAGCTTGATGCGCATGGTAATCCATTGGGGTTGCCATATCGGGACTTCAGGACAGGGCAATATATTGTTGAAAGGAGTGCAGAGGAGGCAGGATTTTGTACTAACTACTCAGATAAATCTTGCTGCTCTGAGGGAGGTTATATAAACAACAATCCTACCTATTCTGGCTTGCTAAAAATTAATATTTAAAATGATTAATTAGCAATGGACTGGTACGATGGGCATACATCTTAAAATTAACAAACCTTAATTGGTATTGAGAAATATAAGATGCATTAATTCAGCAGTATTGGAATTTATATAAAAATGTAGTTTAGGAATTTTAATCTCGACCCATGTAGTTTAAGGAAAGAACCAACATACGCCGTGGTTACACTAAGGCCCTCTAACGTGCGTATCTACGCTGTGACGTCACGAGCATGGCGTGCGTCACTGTCAACAAGTTTAAGTTAGTCCTCCCTATGTTTCGTTAAAGAAAACTAGATGTAGGAGAGAATTTTTAAGGGGTAGCTATAGTATTAGTAGAAGATATCTAAAAATACGATTAAAAGAAGAAGAGTGAAGAAAATTCTTCACAAGTATTGTATATCTCCTAAGCTTCACGTTTAGATTGAACTAAACAAAATTATATGTTTCAGTGGATGAATATGCAAACAGCCCATTACCTTACAGTAGTAACAAAGAAATCTCATAAAGAACTTCTATTTTAACTTTATATATTTCCATATATCTATGTATGTTTCAGCCACACAAGGGAGATGAAGAAGAATGCAAGGATTTTACATTATAACTATTTTTTTTTCATAAATTTGTCAAGTTTATAAGTATAAGAATATTAGAGGCTTTATTAAAAGCTTATAGTACTATATCATGGAAAGAGATATTAAACTCCAACAAACACAATAATTAAAAATGACTAAACAAAGAGAGAGGAGTTCCATGGAATGGAGTCTTCAACTACTACTATTAATACCTAAGAGGAGCCGGACCAGCCGGTCCTTAAAAAAATATCTTTAATAATCTTAGTGCAGTTATATAATATTATATTCATTTAATGTAGTGATACTGTGATTAAAAATGCCAATTAAAGATTATATCGTAGATTTAATTGGCTTAGGAGCTACTGCAGGCATTAGTTATGGATTATACTGTTTCCTGCGAGCTAGCAAGAGCACCTTGGAAAATTTAAAGGTGAGATTACAGGTCTTACAGGTCTTACAGGTCTTGCAGGTCATAATCTGTATTCGTTATTCATAGCATATAGGTATATAGGTAAATCTTTGCTCACCTATATGAAAACCTACTTTTCAAACAGATGTAAGAACCCCTGCTAACCTAAGGTTCATCACCTAACCTAATGCAGGAGCCATAACCTTACCCTGCGACACCACTCCTTATACTACCGTATTCTTAGCTTAACCAGGGTGTATGTAGGATAGCAGCCACCTGTATATATTATTATGTCTAACTTAGAATACGGCAGTGAAGTTAGAAATGGAGTAAATACTCAAAACTGTCCCTATTTGGTAATTGTATATATTATGGACACTTTTGAGTAATTACTCCATTTTTAACTTAGGGTTTCATTGTATATTATTCCATACTAATGTAACCTAGGGAAAAACTACTGTTTCTTATAGAAAAAATTTCGCTCTCTTCGAAAATGACACTCGTTCCCGTCGCAAATTAATAGTTTCAGAAATAAATATACATCTATATCCTCCAATAATGGGGGACCCCCAGTGGGAACTCGGGGTTTTGGGTGGGGAAAACATACTGGGGAATCGATATATAAACGTAAAAAAAGCCTTTTCTTCTCTATACATTACCTTCTTGAAATTATAATAACTGGAGGAATATACAAAACAGTATATCTGGATAAACTTTGGAGGCGCCGTTACAAAGATTGTGTCATGAAAAAATACAGTAACCAGTGCTGCCAACGTCCGACGTAGATCAAATGTTATTTTGTGACCTGTCATACTACTAGGCTAGGTTAGGTGGGTTTGTTAGGTTCTGTGCCCTTTTTGTACATTTTATATATTGAGTAAAACTTATATGGAGAAATTATTTAATATATGGAAATATCTATCATTACTATCTTTAGTAATGTCAACGTGCCGTTGGTAACTCTGGTACACATACGTTAACGTTGGTAACACTGTGTATTATTGGTAACGTTGCTAATGTTATCGTTCGTTCGTAAGAGAAGTGACATCGTGCATCTTAAAGTTATCCGAATTGGTTGATCTGTTTGTTTCCCATTGAAATGAACATCAAATTCGCTTAATTCACGTTATTTACTATAGGAAAACAATTATATTTTGTTTCCCCAGTATGTTTTCCCCACCCAAAACCCCGAGTTCCCACTGGGGGTCCCCCATTATCGTAGGCTATAGATGTATATATATTTCTGAAACTATTCATTTGCGACGGAAACGAGTGTCATTTTTGAAGAGATCGTAATTTTTTCTGTAAGAAACAGTAGTTTTTTTCCTAGGTTACATTGCCATGTAATTCACTACAAAAATACCGTGAATTGTATATATTATGGACACTTTTGAGTAATTACTCCATTTTTAACTTAGTATATATTTTGAATATATATCAAATGTACGCTGGCATCACGAACTATAGTTTGATTGACTATGTTGACGATGTCAGTTCCAGGTCGTTTAGTGAGGAAACCTGGCTTTTTATTTCTTATAATTCTATAGTTTTTCATAATTTTTACTTGTTTCCATGTGGCAAATTGTATTAAATTATGAGAAAGTAACAGAGGAAAACAATGGCTTTGCATAATTGGGCAGTATACGGAGAGCTTGGTCTTGTAAGCAAATACCACAAAAACAAATGTCATATTTAAATGTAAAAATAAAAGATTTTAGTAACTACTGATGTCCTTTATCATTCAAGTGAACTTGGCGTAGAAATGTAACAGAAACTGCCTCATTACGGCCAAGAACTGCCTTAAGGGGACAATCTCAGGGTTATATGATGAAAAATAGGAATATTTTTTTATTGTCTTATGATAATGAAATACCCTTCTCAAACGTATTCCCGATGTCGGTTGCCGTGGTAACGCATCGGTGCCAGGCGCACGGACATTTAATTGCGTAATACAGTGAACCCTCGTTTATCGCGGTAGATAGGTTCCAGACGCGGCCGCGATAGGTGAAAATCCGCGAAGTAGTGACACCATATTTACCTATTTATTCAACATGTATATTCAGACTTTTATAACCTTCCCTTGTACGTAGTACTGTTAACAAACTACCCTTTAATGTACAGAACACTTAATGCATGTACTACAGTACCCTAAACTAAAACAGGCACAAATATTAAAGGTGATTTTATATCATGCATTTCCTAAACACGCTAAAAAGCACGATAAAAAATGGCAACCAATGTTTTGTTTACATTTATCTCTGATCATAATGAAGAAACAAACTGGAGGTAGAGCTTTGCTTATTACCCAGACATATTTCCCATACTTTTCCCTTAGAACTACATCACATCTTCCTACTTTAGATATATATATATATATATATGTGTGTGTGTTTGTGTGTATATATATATATATATATATATATATATATATATATATATATATATATATATATATATATATATATATATATATATATATATATATATATATATATATATATACATACCTACATATATACATAAATACATGCATATATATATATATATATATATATATATATATATATATATATATATATATATATATATATATATATATATATATTACTGTATATATATGGGTTATGGAAAAAATCCGCGAAGTGGTGAATCCGCGATGGTCGAACCGCGAAGTAGCGAGGGTTCACTGTACTCGTGGATTTAAATGCCCAACTGCAGCTGACAGGGGGTGTAATTTTACCTCTTTATTTCAGATATCAATATCTCAGCAAAAAATTTAGATATTTTCAATCTGTTTGTTTTTGCTGATAGTACAAGCTTTTTCCCTTCTGCCGGCAGCATGAGCTAGAACTGTGCTCTTGGCGTTCTCCCTACAGCCGCCAGTAGCCTTGAAACATGAGTGAGGAATGGTGTATGTCTGGTTTTGTCTGGTTTTCCCATATTGTTTAGGTATATAATCATGATTGTGAAGCTGGGGCATTTTAGATTGCAAACCCAGCTACAAAGAGTCTGGTGGTGCCAAATGATACCCTCCAGATACATATTATCACCTAATAGTATACTAAACACGAGCTAGGTGGGTGGGAGGGGACTGGGTACCAACAATCCTTCTACAAGGTTGGGGCTCATTATGATATATTTTTATTATTTTTATCCTATTTCTACATTTTAAGGTTACACATCATAGGAAACAAGATAAATTACCAATAAAACCAATAAAACATTATTTTCAATATTAAACTTACCCGGTGATCATGTAGCTGTCAGCTCTGCTGCCCGACAGAAAAACCTAAGGACGAAATACGCCAGCGATCGCTATACAGGTGGGGGTGTACATCAACAGCGCCATCTGTCGAGCAGGTACTCAAGTACTTCATGTCAACACAGAACCAATTTTCTCTCTGTCGTGCCACCGGCAAGACCTACTAAATACGCTGTTGTTTCTGGATTGATTTTCACGTTATTTGGTGAAGTATTCTTTTCTGGATATTAGCTATCGCTGTGCAGAAGTTATCTTCAATACTTCCTTGCATTCTTTTATTAGATTTTGGATTATTTGTTGACGACTTGGATAGATTTTGAATTCCCCCCTTTTGACTAATTCAAGATGTCTGACCCTGCTCAAGTCCCCAAGTACAGGAAGTGTAGCGCTAGGGACTGTTCTAGGCGTCTTCCGAAGGCCTCTATCGATCCGCACACCGTTTGTTCCAATTGTAGGGGTAAAGCCTGTCAATTGGAAGATCGATGTGAGGAATGCGTTGGGCTTTCGGAATTCGATTTTCAAGAATTCCTGAAATATGCACGTAGGCTAGAGAAGGATAGGATCAGGAGGAGTTCGTCTCGCTCAATTGATTTTTCCTCTCCCCATGCCCCACAACCTATTCCTTCCCCTGTAGTGGTTGCACCCGACCCCCCTGCTAGCTCTCATCAACCTTCGATGGCAGATATGATGCGTGCCATCCAGGCTCTAGGTGAGAGAGTCGAGTCATTGGCGAATGACCGCAATCAACTCATGGTTGACGTCAGGGAGTTGAAAGGTAAAAGTGCAGTGGGAAGTGAAGTGAGTGTCAGTGCAGTGAAAAGTGTCAGTGTTATGCATGAGGGTGCGTCTGTTCGTGCCTGTCGTCCTCCCAGTCCGGGACCTCTTGCAAGCTCCCAAGCCCAGGGGAGAAGCAATGTCGTACGACCAAAGGGTTCGACAGGCTTTAATCAGCGGACAGACGTTCCCTCCGTGGTTTCGGACGTATCTTGCCTAGATCGTCCCACCCACAAGAAGACGAGTGAGCCCGTTCATTCCTCGTCTGCGGAAGAGGTTTCTCGCCAGAAACGCTGGATCAAGGTCTCACGGCCTCTTAAACGCAAGGTCCCTTCCGAGCAAGTCCAACGGCCCAGGTGTAGCCACTGGGTCAGTTCGGACTCGCTGCAGTCCTCCGACGACTGCACACCTCCTAAGAGAGGCAAAGTGGTACCGCAGCAGGCAATAACTCCGTCTGTTGCCGCACCAGCTGCTGTAGACCCTAAGTGGTCTTTGCTGCAGTCTATGCAGACTCAGCTAGCTTCCTTTATGCAGGAGTATCGTGCGGAGAAGGTTGACGCTGCACCCGTTAGCCTACAACCAGCCACGGTTGTGCGCCCAGCTGACGCTGAGGCTGCCTGCTCCCACACTCCGGCTGTGAGAGCTCCACCACCTATGCGCATTCGACCCTGCCAGACGCAAGTTGACGTTCGCCGACGCGCGGAACCCTCCGTTGACGTGCGTGAGCTACCACAACAACAGGAGGGTGGAGTTAAGCTGCCGTGTTTTGACGCGGTGCGTCAGCCTCCGCAACCCACGGCGGTCTCCACTATGCGCCCCCACTCAGCTATGGTTGTTGCCAGTTCTCAGACTGACCAACAGTGGCATGACGTTGGATCCAGTGCAGCCACGCATGCACCCGTGCTGCCGGACTCAGCCGTCCAGCTTTTATCTACTCCTTTGCCGCTTCCTCCTCAGCATTCAGACGATGGACTCTCTGATGATGACGAAGCTGCTCATCTTGACGACCAACACTCGGACATCGACGAACCCAAGACCACGCCTCCCTCCTTAGACTTTAGGAAAGTGCTTGCGCTGTTCAAGGATTTATATCCGGATCAGTTTGTGTCTGCAGCTCCACGCTCGCCTCCCTCTGAGTTCGCTTTAGGCATGCAGTCAGCAGCTCCTGCCTTTACGAAGCTCGTACTCGCTCGCTCGTCCAAGAGAGCTTTAAGGGTACTGGGAGAGTGGTTGCAGTCCAAAAAGCAACTTGGGAAGACAACCTTCATGTTTCCCCCGGCCAAGCTTGCTTCCAGATCTAGCATCTGGTATGCCACGGGAGAGGTTCTCGGTTTGGGAGTTCCTGCCTCTGCCCAGGGCGACTTCTCAAGTCTGGTAGACTCTCCCCGCAGGCTGGCTATGAGACGCTCCAAGATTTGCTGGACTCCTTCGGATATGGACCATCTTATGAAGGGAGTTTTCCGTGCATTCGAAGTCTTTAACTTCCTGGACTGGTGTTTGGGAGCGTTGAGCAGGAAGACCTCCCCTTCTGATAAGGAAACTTCCATGCTCATTATGTCCTGCATGGACAAAGCCATACGGGATGGTTCTAGTGAGCTTGCGGCTTCTTTCGTGTCCGGGGTCCTCAAGAAGCGGGATCACCTTTGCTCCTTCTTGTCAGCTGGAGTCACCCCATGCCAAAAGTCGGAACTTATGTTTGCTCCGCTCTCGAAGTGTCTCTTCCCTGAAGAGTTGATCAAGGAGATTGCTGCCTCCTTGATCCAGAAAGACACTCATGACCTGGTGGCGTCATCCGCACGCAAAGCCACCTCTTTGCCCTCCGTGCCTAGACCCAGGATGGACACTCCAGCGTCAAGGTTCATTCCGCCCTTTCGTGGCAGAGCCTCCAGCAGAGGAGGTGCTCGGGCCGAAAGTCAACGTGGGAGCAAGAAGAAGGGTTCCAAGTCCTCTAGAGGCAGAGTCTGACTGTCACCTTCTTCAGACAGCAGTGGGAGCCAGGCTCAAGAACTACTGGCAGGCCTGGGAGAACAGGGGCGCAGACGCACAGTCTGTGAAGTTACTCAGAGAGGGGTACAGGATTCCATTCTTGCGCAAGCCCCCTCTAGCAACAACTCCCATCGACCTCTCTCCCAGGTACAGAGAGGAGGACAAGAGGCTAGCTTTACAGCAAGAGGTGTCTCTCTTACTACAAAAGGGAGCGGTAGTCATAGTCCGGGACCATCAATCCCCGGGCTTCTACAACCGTCTCTTCTTAGTGGCGAAGAAGACAGGAGGTTGGAGACCGGTGCTAGACGTCAGTGCTCTGAATGTCTTTGTCACAAAGCAGACGTTCACCATGGAGACGACAAAGTCGGTTCTAGCATCGGTCAGGAAGGAAGACTGGATGGTCTCGTTAGACCTAAAGGACGCTTACTTTCACGTCCCCATCCACCCAGATTCCCAACCTTTTCTAAGGTTCGTTTTCGGGAAGGTTGTATACCAGTTCCAAGCCCTGTGCTTTGGCCTAAGCACGGCACCTCTAGTATTTACCAAACTGATGAGGAATACAGTATTGCCAAATTCCTGCATTTAGCAGACATCAGAGCCTCCCTCTATTTGGACGACTGGCTTTTAAGAGCTGCGTCAAGTCGTCGCTGTCTGGAGAATCTAAAGTGGACTCTGGATCTGACCAAGGAATTGGGTCTCCTGGTCAATATGGAAAAGTCACAACTCGTCCCATCCCAAACTATAGTATACCTAGGAATGGAGATTCAGAGTCAAGCTTTTCGGGCTTTTCCGTCGGCCCCCAGAATCAGTCAAGCCCAAGAATGCATCCAGAGCATGCTGAAGAAGAACCGATGTTCAGTCAGACAGTGGATGAGTCTGATAGGGACGCTTTCATCGCTGGACCAGTTCATCGCGTTAGGGAGACTCCACCTCCGACCCCTTCAGTTCACCTAGCTGCTCACTGGAGAAAGGACAAGACGCTAGAAGCGGTCTCGGTTCCTATTTCCGAGAAGATGAAGTCTTCACTGACTTGGTGGAAGAACAACATTCTCCTCAGGGAGGGTCTGCCACTGGCTGTTCAGACCCCCGACCACCTTCTCTTCTCGGACGCATCGGACACGGGCTGGGGTGCAACACTGGACGGTCGGGAATGCTCGGGCACGTGGAATTCGGATCAAAGAGCGCTGCACATCAACTGCAGGGAGCTACTGGCAGTTCATCTGGCCTTGAGAAGCTTCAAGTCCCTCCTTCTAGGCAAGGTGGTGGAGGTGAACTCCGACAACACCACAGCCTTGGCGTACATCTCCAAGCAAGGAGGGACTCATTCGATGACGTTGTACGAGATCGCAAGGGACCTCCTCACCTGGTCAAGAGATCGAAACATATCCCTAGTAACGAGGTTCATTCAAGGCGACATGAATGTCATGGCAGACCGCCTCAGCCGGAAGGGTCAAATCATCCCAACAGAGTGGACCCTTCACAAGAATGTTTGCAACAGACTATGGGTCTTGTGGGGTCAGCCTACCATAGATCTGTTCGCTACCTCGATGACCAAGAGGCTCCCAATTTATTGCTCACCGATTCCGGACCCAGCAGCAGTTCATATAGATGCCTTTCTTCTGGATTGGTCCCATCTAGACCTTTATGCGTTCCCCCCGTTCAAGATTGTCAACAGAGTACTGCAGAAGTTCGCCTCTCACGAAGGGACAAGGTTGATGTTGGTTGCTCCCCTCTGGCCCGCGAGAGAATGGTTCACCGAGGTACTGCAATGGCTAGTAGACGTTCCCAGAACACTTCCTCTAAGAGTGGACCTTCTACGTCAGCCGCATGTAAAGAAGGTACACCCAAGCCTCCACGCTCTTCGTCTGACTGCCTTCAGACTATCGAAAGACTCTCAAGAGCTAGAGGCTTTTCGAAGGAGGCAGCCAGAGCGATTGCTAGAGCGAGGAGGACATCCACTCTCAAAGTCTACCAGTCAAAGTGGGAAGTCTTCCGAAGCTGGTGCAAGGCGAAATCAGTATCCTCAACCAGTACCTCTGTAACTCAGATAGCTGACTTCCTTTTATTCCTAAGGAAGGAAAGATCCCTTTCAGCTCCCACGATCAAAGGTTACAGAAGCATGTTGGCAGCAGTCTTCCGTCACAGAGGCTTAGATCTTTCCAACAACAAAGATCTACAGGACCTCCTTAAGTCTTTTGAGACCTCGAAGGAGCGTCGGTTGGCCACACCAGGTTGGAACTTAGACGTGGTTTTAAGGTTCCTTATGTCAGCAAGGTTCGAACCGCTTCAATCAGCCTCTTTTAAAGATCTCACTTTGAAGACTCTTTTCCTCGTCTGCTTAGCAACAGCTAAAAGAGTCAGTGAGATACACGCCTTCAGCAGGAACATTGGATTTACATCTGAAACGGCTACATGTTCCTTACAGCTTGGTTTTTTAGCCAAAAACGAACTCCCTTCTCGTCCTTGGCCCAAATCGTTCGAGATTCCAAGCCTGTCTAATTTGGTTGGAAATGAACAAGAAAGAGTCCTATGCCCAGTAAGAGCTCTTAAGTACTATTTAAGACGTACTAAACCATTACGAGGACAATCAGAAGCTTTATGGTGCGCTATTAAGAAACCTTCTTTACCGATGTCGAAGAACGCAGTTTCTTATTATATCAGACTTTTGATTCGAGAAGCTCATTCTCATCTGAATGAGGAAGACCATGCTTTGCTGAAGGTAAGGACACATGAAGTTAGAGCTGTCGCAACTTCAGTAGCCTTCAAACAAAACAGATCTCTGCAGAGTGTAATGGATGCAACCTATTGGAGAAGCAAGTCAGTGTTCGCATCATTTTACCTTAAAAATGTCCAGTCTCTTTACGAGAACTGCTACACCCTGGGACCATTCGTAGCAGCGAGTGCAGTAGTAGGTGAGGGCTCAACCACTACATTCCCCTAATCCCATAACCTTTTTAATCTTTCTCTTGAAATGTTTTTATTGTTGTTTTTGGGTTGTACGGAAGGCTAAGAAGCCTTTCGCATCCTGGTTGATTTGGCGGGTGGTCAAATTCTTTTCTTGAGAAGCGCCTAGGTTAGAGGTTTTGATGAGGTCCTTTAGTATGGGTTGCAACCCTTCATACTTCAGCTCCTAGGAGTCGCTCAGCATCCTATGAGGATCGCGAGGCTCAGTAAGGAAGACGTACTTAAAAAGGCAGAGTAATTGTTCAAGTCGACTTCCTTACCAGGTACTTATTAATTTTATGTTTGTTATTTTGAATAACTGCTAAAATGAAATACGAAATACTTAGCTTTTAATGTTAACATGTATGCTGGTCTCTACCCACCCCCCTGGGTGTGAATCAGCTACATGATCACCGGGTAAGTTTAATATTGAAAAATGTTATTTTCATTAGTAAAATAAATTTTTGAATATACTTACCCGGTGATCATAAATTAAAGGACCCACCCTTCCTCCCCAATAGAGACCCAGTGGACCGAGGAGAAAATTGGTTCTGTGTTGACATGAAGTACTTGAGTACCTGCTCGACAGATGGCGCTGTTGATGTACACCCCCACCTGTATAGCGATCGCTGGCGTATTTCGTCCTTAGGTTTTTCTGTCGGGCAGCAGAGCTGACAGCTACATGATCACCGGGTAAGTATATTCAAAAATTTATTTTACTAATGAAAATAACATATTAGAACACATTAGAGGAAAAAATGGTTAAAAGAAATGAAATTTACAACATTTAATCTTTAACTGCGATTATCTCAAAACTTGTTTTTTTAACTTTAAAGTTATACAACTCGGTTATTTATAAAGATAAAACAGTTTTGTTAAATGCAAAATACTTCTAATGCATGTATAAAATATATGGCCTAAATAGAATTTTTATTATTTTTTTTTTTCATAATATGTTTTATGAAAATTTTTCCAAAATTTTGAGTGTTTTTCAAAAATTAAAAAAAAATGAAGCGTGATTTCTTTCAAAAATGTGTTAAGATATCTTTTTTCCATTTAATGCATATAATAAGGGATTTGAATTTGAATTTTATATTCCTTATAGTTTTTGAGTTCTATTGCTTTGAAAATTGCAAAAAAAACACAATTAAAAAAAAAAAACTCTATTAAATCAAAAAATTAAAAAGCTATAGTAATAAAATTTGGGGAGAAGCTTTACTGTAAGGTACTTAATGTGTGTATCAAATCTCATTTAAATCCGAGCATAAATACTATAACCCTCAAATTGTCCCCTTAAGTAGGCCTAGGCCTATGACCTATCCCTTTATCAACTATGGGAGACACTTTTCTCGCAGTTGTGCACATCACATTTGCGTGTATTATGGCGGAATGATAGAAATTACCATTTATATTCTATAGACTTGATTGAAAGTAAACAAACTGATACAGTAAGATCGAATGTAAGATTTACCGGGTTTTTTACTTATTTTACATCGAATTTCATTCAGCAAAGTACTTTTATAAGCAAAGGTGACTACCTCTAGTGAATTTGAATTTGTGATCACTCGGTGAAATGGACTTTTCACACTATTATTGACGGAAAAGCTGCTCGGGTGGAATTTTGCTGTTTATTAGCACCTTACCTTTTGGGAAAGTTATTAGAGGTCAGAGCTGCAGTGAAAGGTTTTAAAACATGACAATGATTCAAGATTTAGAGGATGTAAAAAATCAGAGTGCCAAGGAGATATTTACTAGCCCCAAAATCATAGCATTAACCTTTTAAATAGCTGCTGAGAAGGAAAATTATTAATTGGTTTAATCTAGCATTAGAAGATATACATCATGACATAATTTTTGAGTTTCTATCAACCAAAAAGGTATAGTACCCCAAGTCTGTTTTACTAAGAATTGTTCTCGCTACGATGAAGTTCTTATTAGGCATAGAGTAGGCAAAATTGCTAAAGATGATCAGGTCTGGCAGAATAACTGGTTGTTCACTCATCTTGATATATTATGATTACCTGTTTTTCAATATTAAACTTAGCCGGTGATCATATAAGCTGTCAGCTCTGCTGCCCGACAGAAAAACCTAAGGACAAAATACGCCAGCGATCGCTATACAGGTGGGGGTGTACATCAACTGCGCCATCTGTCGAGCAGGTACTCAAGTACTCCATGTCAACACAGAACCAATTTTCTCTCTGTCGTGCCACTGGCAAGACCTACTAAATACGCTGTTACTAACTGGATTTGTTTTCACAACTATTTGGTGAAGTACACTATTCTAGTTTTGAGCTTTCGCTATGCAGGGGTTTTATCTTCATCTCAAAACTTGAACTCGTTTTGGATAGATTTAATTATGGTGACAAAGAGAGTATGAACTCTCTTTCACTTTTAAATGGCCGACCCTTCCCTTAGACGGAAGTGTGTTTAGGTTTTTAGTAATTTTGCTTAACACGTTATAGATCTTTATATTTTATATCTCTCCGCCTTTATTAGGCCTCTTCGATTAACTTTCCATTTATTATAAACATATAAAAAATAAATTTTTATGTTTTGTTTATATGCGACCTTTCCTGATAGTAGGCGGTCCTAACTTGGAACCGAAGTTAATCAACATTGAGCCCGTTATATCGTATTTAGCCTTTAAGGAATTTAAAACTTTTTAAATTTAATGTTTTATGAAAGAATTTCTTTGATAGTCTTCGTACTGTTTTCAAAGATGAACTAACGTTTAGTTTTTTTAGACTACACAGTTGTTGACGTTCAGGACGTTCAACATGCGCTCTATCGTTACGATAGAGAGAGAGTGTATCACGGTTTCACTTTGCAGTAAGAGTAAATCGATTCTGACGTTTTGTTCATTCTTTCTTAGCTTAAATGTTTTAAATTCTAAATTAAAGGAACTTTTTATTTGGAAAACCTTTCAGTTTTTTTCCTTTAGCCAAATAACATGTTTTTTTGACGATATATAATTGGGCTCTTCTCTCAGGTGCGAAATCAAGAGAGAAAGAGAGAGAGAGATAGAGACGGAGGGAGAGAGAGGAGAAAAAACGTTCCGTTCAAGCGGGTAACGTTGTTCTCGTGTTACTCTCCTCCCTAGTCGCTGTACGGGGAAGAAGGTAAAACGTTTCTAGGGTTTTATTCTTGTCCCCAGGCTATGTGCGGTGAGAGTTTGTAAACGTAGTTTATTTGAACTAGTGTTTAGTCTCTTTCCCAGCCACTGAATTCTTTATCTTTATATATGTTTTCTGTTTTTGCTAGTATTAATGAGCTGCATTATACGACTGATTTCGCAATTACTACCTTTTAATGAAGGGTAGAATTGCGTGTTTCAGGTAGAAATCAGTAAAAGTTTCGATTTCAGTGAAATAAGTGCAAAACAGAAAATCGAAGTGATAAAGTGATATGCGCAAAGTGTTACAGTGTTGCGTCCGAGGGTTCGTCTGTTCGTGCCTGTCGTTCACCTAGTCCGGGACCTCTTGCAAGCTCCCAAGCCCAGGGGAGAAGTAATGTCGAACGACTTATGGGTTCATCAGGCCTTGATCAACGAACAGACGTTTCCCTCCGTGGTTTCGGGCGTATCTACCCAAGATCGCCCCACCCACACAAAGACGAGAGAGCCCACTTACTTCTTGTCTGCGGAAGAGCTTTCTCGTAAGAAACCATGGACCAAGGTCTCGCAGCTTATTAAGCGCAAGTCGGTCCCTTCCGCGCAAGTCCAACGGCCCAGTTGTAGCCACTGGGTCAGTTCGGACTCGCTGCAGTCTTCCGACGACTGCTCACCTCCTAAGAGAGGCAAAGCGGTACCGCAACAGGCAGTAACACCGTCTGTTGCCGCACCTGCTACTGTAGACCCTAAGTGGTCTTTGCTGCAGACCATGCAGACACAGTTAACATCTTTAATGCAGGAGTATCGTGCGGAGAAGGTTGACGCTGCACCCGTTAGCCTACAACCAACCACGGTTGTGCGTTCAGTTGACGCTGAGGCTACCTTCTCCCGCACTCCGGCTGTGAGAGTTCCACCACCCATGCGCAGTGTACCCTGCCAGCCGCACGTTGACGTTCACAGACGCACGGAACCCTCCGTTGACGTTCGCGAGTTACCACAACAACAGGAGGGTGGAGTTAAGTTGCTTTGTTTTGACGCTGTGCGTCAACCTCCGCATTCTAGAGTTGTTTTGACTGCTCAGTATAGACAGTCAAAGCAGTCTCGAGTGAACACTGTATGTCCTCACGCACCTGTTGTGGTTGACAGTTCAGTTGTTGACAGTTCACAGACTGTCAACCAGTTACATGACGTTGCCTTCTGGTCTGCTACTAATGCACCAGTGCTATATGTCCTCACGCACCTGTTGTGGTTGACAGTTCAGTTGTTGACAGTTCACAGACTGTCAAGCAGTTACATGACGTTGCCTTCTGGTCTGCTACTAATGCACCAGTGAGAGACTCACTGAGATAACCTAGCTTTTATCGGACAAGGTTCCTGTAGATGAGAAAGTGCTGTTCTCCCTCCTACTGATATTCCTTTGAGGATTCTGTCATTTGGAGAGGAGCCTTAAGCTGCTTAGCCTCCTATGGACTTTAATTAAATCATGATAATTTTTTAAGGATCTTCGTCCGGATCTTGTAACTGCTGCTCCTCGTTCGCCTAAACGTCAGAGCTTACACTAGGCCTAGCTACTTTGAAGCCGTTGTTGTTAAGCTAGTGCTCTCTCGCTCTCCTAGAGAGCGTTACGTTGGCTAGGCGACTGGTTTTTGCACCAGGAGGAGTTTTAGGGATACAACCTTTGATTTCCCTTCTTTTAAACTGGCTTATAGAGCGAGAGTCTGATAGGACACGAGAGAAGTTCTCGGCTTGGGAGTTCATGCCTCTGCCCAGATAGACTTCTCAATTCTGGTAGACTCGCCCTGGCGCCTAGCCAGGAGACGCTCCAAGTTGTTTACAGGTCAACTTCTCAACTTTTGTCGAGCCTTTGAAGTTTTGCTGTTCTATTATGTCACACATAACAAGGCTTCCAGGGATGGTAAATGGTTTCGCCTCATTCGCTAACCCCGTCTGTTGCCACACCTGCTCCCGTAGACCCTAATGGGCTTTGCTGCAAGACATGCAGTCCAAGCTTGTGTCCTTGATAGAGGACTTAAATGCGGAGAAGAACCTTCTGGCCAACAACCTTCCAACCGGTTGGTTGTGCGCCCTGTTGACGCTGAGATATCCTACTCGCGTCTGCCAGTTGAGGTGGTTCCTCCACCGATGCGACCCAGTGTGGGTTGCCAGTCGCACGTTGACGTTAAGCGACGCTCGGAGGTGGTTGTTGACGTTCAGTGTGTCACTAGGAAGACGTTCAACAACCAGCAGAGGTGACTTGTTGTGACGCAGTGCGTCAACCTCAGCAACCCGGTAGGGTGTTGACTGCACAACCCAGACAGTCTAGACAGTTCGGGTTGACGCTGTACTTCCTCGCGCACCCATGGTTGTTGACAGTTCACAGACTGTGCAGCAGTGCCATGATATTGCGTCCGGCTCCGTCACGCATCCACCAGTGCGACCGGATTCAGCGAGTCAGACGTTGCCCACTCCGTTGCCGTTTCCTCATCAGATTCGGATGAGGACGTTGCTGAACAAGACGATCAACCCTCAGCCCTGCTATCCATCCAGAAGATGCTGAAGAAGGAACGCTGCCCAGTCAGGCTGTGGACGAGTCTGGTAGGGACACTGTCATCCGTGGATCAATTTGTGTCACTAGGAAGACTACACCTCCGTCCTCTTCTATACCATCTAGCTTTTCACTGGAAAAAGGACAAGACGCTAGAAGCGGTCTCGATCCCGGTTTCCGGAAAGATAAAATCTTGTCTGACTTGGTGAAAGGACTATATCAACCTTAGAGAGGGTCTTCCCCTGACTGTTCAGACTCCCAACCACGTTCTCTTCTCAGACGCATCGGACGTAGGCTGGGGTGCGACATTAGACGGTAGGGAATGCTCGGGATTATGGAACTCGAATCAAAGGACAATGCATTTCAACTGCAAGGAGCTACTGGCAGTACGTCTGACCTGGAAAAGCTTCAGGTCTCTCCTTCAAGGCAAAGTGGTGGAGGTGAACTCGGACAACACCACGGCTTTGGCGTACATCTCCAAGCAAGGAGGGACCTACTCTCTGACATTGTACGAGATCGCAAGGGACCTCCTCACCTGGTCAAAAGGTCTAGACATTTCACTAGTTACGAGGTTCATCCAAGGCAACTTGAATGTCATGGCAGATTGTCTCAGTCGGAAGGGACAAATAATTCCAACAGAATGGACCCTCCACAAGGATGTATGCAAGAGACTTTGGGCCACCTGGGGCCAGCCAACCATAGATCTCTTCGCAACCTCGATGACCAAGAGGCTCCCAATATTTTGCTCACCAATCCCGGAACCAGCAGCAGTTCATATAGATGCCTTTCTACTAGATTGGTCACATCTAGATCTATATGCATTCCCTCCGTTCAAGATTGTCAACAAGGTACTGCAGAAGTTCGCCTCTCACGAAGGGACAAGGTTGACGCTAGTTGCTTCCCTCTGGCCCGCGGGAGAATGGCTCACCGAGGTACTTCGATGGCTAGTAGACGTTCCCAGAACACTTCCCCTAAGGGTGGACCTTCTACGTCTGCCACGCGTAAAGAAGGTACACCAAGGCCTCCACGCTCTTCGTCTGACTGCCTTCAGACTATCGAAAGACTCTCGAGAGCTAGAGGCTTTTCGAAGGAGGCAGCCAGAGCGATTGCTAGAGCAAGGAGAACATCCACCCTTAGAGTCTACCAATCGAAGTGGGAAATCTTCCGAAACTGGTGCAAGTCCGTATCCGTATCCTCGACCAGTACCTCTGTAACTCGAATAGCTGACTTTCTCTTATATCTGAGGAAAGAACGAACTCTTTCAGCTCCCACTATCAAGGGTTACAGAAGCATGTTGGCATCAGTCTTCCGTCACAGAGGCTTAGATCTTTCCAACAATAAAGATCTACAGGACCTCCTTAAGTCTTTTGAGACCACGAAGGAGCGTCGTTTGGTTACACCTGGTTGGAATTTAGACGTGGTACTAAGATTCCTTATGTCAGACAGGTTCGAACCGCTACAATCAGCCTCCCTGAAAGATCTCACCTTAAAGACTCTTTTCCTGATATGCTTAGCCACAGCTAAAAGAGTCAGTGAGATTCATGCCTTCAGCAAGAACATCGGATTCTCATCCGAAACGGCTACATGTTCTACAACTTGGTTTTCTAGCCAAACACGAGCTGCCTTCTCGGCCTTGACCAATATCGTTCGATATTCCAAACTTATCGTATGGTTGGAAATGAACTAGAAAGAGTCTTATGTCCTGTAAGAGCTCTTAAGTTCTATTTAAAACCTTTACGAGGCCCGTCTGAAGCTTTATGGTGTTCAGTTAAGAATCCATCTTTGCCTATGTCAAAGAATGCTTTATCCTATTTTATCAGACTGTTAATACGAGAAGCTCATTCCCATCTGAATGAGGAAGACCAAGCTTTGCTGAAGGTAAGGACACACGAAGTTAGAGCTGTCGCAACTTCCGTGGCCTTTAAACAAAATAGATCTCTGCAAAGTATAATCGACGCAACCTATTGGAAAAGCAAATCAGTGTTCGCGTCTTTTTATCTTAAGAATGTCCAGTCTCTTTACGAGAACTGCTACACTCTGGGACCATTCGTAGCAACGAGTGCAGTAGTGGGTGAGGGCTCAACCACTACAATTCCCTAATTCCATAACCTTTTTAATCTTTCTCTTGAAATGTTTTATTATTGTTTTTGGGTTGTCCGGAAGGCTAAGAAGCCTTTCGCATCCTACTTGATTTGGCGGGTGGTCAAAGTCATTTCTTGAGAAGCGCCTAGATTAGAGGTTTTGATGAGGCCCTTTAGTATGGGTTGCAACCCTTCATACTTCAGCTCCTAGGAGTCGCTCAGCATCCTATGAGGATCGCGAGGCTCAGTAAGGAAGACGTACTTAAAAAGGCAGAGTAATTGTTCAAGTCGACTTCCTTACCAGGTACTGTACTTATTTATTTTATGTTTGTTATTTTGAATAACTGCTAAAATGAAATACAAAATACTTAGCTCATAATAATGTCAACATGTAATGCTGGTCTCTACCCACCCCCCTGGGTGTGAATCAGCTTATATGATCACCGGCTAAGTTTAATATTGAAAAATGTTATTTTTATTAATAAAATAAATTTTTGAATATACTTACCCGGTGATCATATATTAAAGGACCCTCCCTTCCTCCCCAATAGAGACCCAGTGGGCCGAGGAGAAAATTGGTTCTGTGTTGACATGGAGTACTTGAGTACCTGCTCGACAGATGGCGCAGTTGATGTACACCCCCACCTGTATAGCGATCGCTGGCGTATTTTGTCCTTAGGTTTTTCTGTCGGGCAGCAGAGCTGACAGCTTATATGATCACTGGGTAAGTATAAAATTTATTTTATTAATAAAAATAAAATTTTTCTTAACAAGCATAAATAAGGCCTTGGTTAAAGTAGGCTAGCCTGTAAGTGGCCAGGTATGGCTTTAGGCACGTAGGCCCCAAGCTAGGCCTAATCGCAGTAGTCTATATTTCCCGGTTATAAAAGAAAAATACGTAGACCATTCTATGATTTTTCTTTAATTATTAAATGAGATTTATTGGAATCTATAAACTTTTTACATTTAATTTATCAAGTTGTTGCAAGCTGAATTTTTGTCAAACTGTTACATCCTTTAAGATGATTTGCTGTAGCATATTAATGATTAATGATACTGTAGTTTGCAAATTATGGCAAATCAGAATAAGTCTGTCATACTGAGTAACATTCGTAATTCAGTTAAACTTCCATAAAAATGGATGGGACTTCATCGCTAAGTGATGAAGGTTGTGATACCCGAATAATCCAATCAATAATGTGAATAGGTATATAATTTGGTCATACATTCACCAAGCTATGAATTTGTATACGCTATTTACACTTGTATGGATGGAATGAAGAAAGCTGTAGGCGTGTAGGTGATAGGAGGATAGATGTGAGAGGCAAAAGAGCGTGCTAGAAATAGGTATGAATGGCGAGCGATTGTGATGCAGTTCCTCTGGGACCTGCTGCTTCCTCCGGTTGCCATGGTGACCCTTGAGGTAACAGTAGTAGGGGATTCGGCATATGAAGCTTCATTTGTGGTGGATAACGAGGGAGGGTGGGCTATGGCACCGAAGCAGTACCAATCAAACTCGGGTGAATCCCTCATCCAGTTGGAAGGAGCTAAGAGAAGAGAATTCATCCTTTTTTTTTTTATGTCAGGTGCCCCCAAAATTGAGGGAAGTGCCTTAGTAGTTAGAATAGATAGTTGTTCCATAACTGAAATACAAACCACGCTATTTACATTGGGTTTACCTTTCGGCATAGCTGAAATTGACGAGCCAGTAGATTTTAACGAGGGTTAACTACCCCAGCGCTAGTTAGCAGGGGTAGGGGAAGGGGTAGCTTGCTACCCCTCCCCCCCCCACACACCGGTGATTTGCTTCACTTCACTTTTGGCTCGGACGATGTACAGACGTCTCTGTCTATCGTCCTCGTTTTTGACAGCCTTAATCTTTTCTTTGCTTTTCCTCAGCTTTGTGTGTTTGAAGTTGGCCTCGCCCTTTGCTGTTCATCATGCGTAAGTGCCCTGGGATTGCCGGCCGCCCTTGTGGTACTCTCATGTCTGCGTTGGATACCGATCCTCACACCCTATGCCCGCAGTATCGAGGCCGACGGTGTGATAGTGAAAATACATGTAGTGAGGGTAGGGAGTGGTCTGCCTCCCAGTGGGAGAGGTTTGCCTGCCGGCGTAAGAAGAAGTCCAAGAGAGACCGTTCTCCTTCGAGGGTTGCCTTGAAGGAGGAAGGCTCTCGGGACTCTTCTTCCGACGCCCAAACCTCCTCCGAAGCTCCCCCTCGTCCGGCTCCTAGTGAGAGGCCGCCGAGTGGGAGCGCAGGCCCTAGTTCTGTTTCCCAACCTAGGGGTGCGGGAGAGGGCGTCGCCTCCCATAGCGAGGCGTTTCCCCTCCTCCTCCGGGGGAGGATTTTGATAATGTTAACTCTATGTATAATGATGATCTTTTTCAGCTTTGGGGTTCCTTGGGGCTTAAGGGCTTGCCCTCCAAGGAAGCCCTGTTTGACCTTATTCAGTTGGGGGCAGCTGTCAAGCAGTCGCTGGTGATAGCAGAGGTAGATCCTCTGTCTATCGTCGATGTCGTGGTGGCAGAGGCTTCCGACGAGTCTGGTCAAACCTCTGCGGCTCCTGATGGTGATGACGTTGCTGAAGGCTCTCCTCCCCCTTCTGTACATCCTTCAGAGGGGGAAGGGGTTCTTACGGGCTCTCCTGCGGCTAAGTCTCTCCCTCGGGAGAGCACTCTGACTGAGACTTCTCTTCAGAGGACTGATGATCCTGACGACCTCCCTCGTGGCCGCCTTCGCCGTAAGGCTCATCGTCCGCTTCGCCGCAAGGGGCTCCCGTCTCCCTATAAGGGTGTCAAGAGGCGCCTTTTCGAGTCTTCTCCTCCTCCATCCTCCGATGGGGACTCTCCTCACTAGAAGCAGTCTGTAGCAGCCGTGTCCTTAGACCTCTCCGGGGATCGTTCACGTTCTCCTACGCCTTCCAGACCTTCTACTTCCTGTGCAGACGGCCAGCAGTCTGATCTCGTCAGCCGACGGGCACCGGTCCCTTCGGGGCAAAGGGATGTCGTCCACGGCGTGGGCGCTTCCCTTCTGCGCATTCACGCGTAGTTGCACACCAACGCTCTCCTGCTCGTCAGCGCTCTCCTGATCGCCAGCGCTCTCCTGCTCGCCAGCGCTCTCCTGCTCGCCAGCGCTCTCCTGCTCGCCAGCGCTCTTCTGATGATCAACACCCTACTGCTTGCTAGCGCTCTCGTAAGGACAACGAACATCCTCCTGTTCCTGCTGCGCGCCCAGCGCGCCAACGGTCTCCTGAGCGCACTAGATCTCCTGCTCGTCAATACGCACCTGCGCTTCCAGTTCCTGACACGAGCCCTGTGCGCCCAGGCCCGCCCACGTGCTCTAGAACTCCGGTTCAGGACTTGGGCAAGGACTCAACTTCTCCTCGCCCTCGCGATCCTGCTCGTCAGCTTTCTCTTGCGCAGCAACGCGCGCGGTCTCATGCGTGTACATTTAGAGTTCCTGCACGCTTACGCGCCCACGCGCCTCCTCTTTCTGAGCCCACTTGCGAGCGTTCGCCTTTGCGCGTCGCGCCGACAGTTCCTGCGCAGCCTTCTACGCGCTGTCTCCCTGCTCGCCAGCGTTCTCTAGCGCGACAGCAATCTCCGACGCGACAGCGATCTCCGACGCGTCGGCGTTCTCCTGCTCGTCAGCGATCTCCTGCGCGTCAACGATCACCAGTGCGTCAGCGTTCCCCTGAGCGCCAGCGATCTCCAGATCCTCCGCGTGATTCATTGCCTGCGCGCAAGCGCTCTCCTACGCGTCAGCGCCCAGCAGATCCGGAGAAACATAGGTCCCCTGCGATCAGCTCGCCCACGCGCGGTCGCTCGCCTGCGCGTTCTACACGCCTTTGTTCGCCAACGAGCCATCGCTCGCCTGCGCGCCAGCGTTCGCCAACGCGCCATCGATCGCCGACTCGCCATCGCTCGCCCACGCGTCACAGGTCTCCAGGACACTATCGGTCCCCTGGCCCTCAGTGGTCTCCTGAGCGCTCTCGTTCGCCCACGCGCCAACTCGTTCACTCGCCAACGAGCTCACTCGCCAGCTTGCCCACACACCTGCTCGCCCGCTCGGCCACGCGCTCACTCGCCTATGCCCCCCCGCACCTGTTCACCCGCGCTCGTTTGTCTCCGTGCGATTACGCGCCCACGCTCCAACAGCCCCTCGCGTGCGACTCGTGTCACCCTCGCGCGAGCGTCAGCACGACCCCCGTTCGCGTCGGGTTCTGCAGCTCGCGGCAGCAGCAGGGACGCGTGTCGTCAGGTCTCAGTCAGGATCACCTCCACCTAAGTGCAGGTCTCTTTTGCAGGACAAGGAAGGACCTTCGGAGAGGTCAAGGCAACTTTCTTCCCCTTCTTTTTTGCAGGCAGGTCCAGTGGTGTCCACTCCGAAGGATCGCCCGATCCCCTTCCCTCCAGCGGGAATTTCGGACTCTGTGTCCGTGTCTCGGCAGTCCTGGTTTGGTCCTTTGATGCAGGTGTTAGTGAAGGCTATGAAGCCGGCACTCGCCGATCTAGGACACAAGCCAGCGACGGCCTCGCCCCTGCTGAAGAGGAGAGGAGTGGACTTCGTGGTGACTTCTCCCAGGGAGAAGTTGGTTCCTAAGAGGTCCGTCAGGAAGGCCCCGTCCCCTTCGCAGTCGTTTTCTCCTTCTCCCGTAGACGAGGCTTTTCCGTCCTCGGGAGAGTCCAGTGAGGCGGCGGTCTCCCCCTCGGCACCAAGGGGGGAGTCACCTCCTCGTGGAGGAGAATCGTCTCGCGCGGAAGGTGCCTACCAGACAACTTTGCTGGAGTCTTGTATCCCTCCCAGGAGGAAACCCAAGGACTCCAAGATGTTGCCGAAGTCTTCTGCACGTATTCGTCAGGAACCAGCTAGACCCCGGGAAAAGGTCCACGTGTCTCCACAGGAAGAACTTCCGGGGACAGGAGACTTAGCTGCCAGTCTGCAGGGAGGAGAGCAGCAAGAGTCTGAGCATGCCTTCTGGCAGGTCTTTGGCCTGATGAGACAGCTCAACGGGTTCATGGACCCTGTGATCGCCCCCCGTGAAGGCAAGGACATGGTCCTGGATCAGGTTTATGCAACTCAGAAGCCCCCAAAGGCCAGCGTGGCTCTGCCCTGGTCCCAGGGGCTGAAGAGTGCCAAAGCCAGGGGCAACGCTCAACTCGCAGTACTCGCTACCTCCAGTCATTCCTCTGCCGGGAACAAACTCCTCCCACCTCCTCGTCTCCAGCAGAGGAGGTATTTTGAGATCATGGGGGAATCTAGTCTCGCTCTTCCCCTCCACCATTCGGTAGAAGAGCTGACTAGGGGAGTTCTTCTTGAGAAGCTCTCCGCCCGGCAGGTGACGTTCTCGGCGTTGGAGATTCTAAGCCATGAGAAGGTCGCGAAGTGCGCCATGCAGGCCACTTTGTGGCTGGATGTCTGGCTAGGTTCTCTGGGCATCCTATTGCGCTCTGAGGATCTGTCTAAGGAGAGCAATAGGAAGGCCCTGGAGACCTTCCTCCTCTCGGGCACTCGCTCCATCGAGTTCCTGGCGCATCAGGTTACCAACCTGTGGGCCAACTCGGTGCTCAAGCGTTGTGATGCGGTGACCGAGAAGATCCATCCGAAGGTCCCCGCTGTGGACGTCAACAGGCTCAGACACGCCTCCCTCCTCGGGGGGAATTTGTTTGAGCCCCAGGACATGGAACGTACAGCTGAGAGGTGGAGGAAGTCAAGTCAGGACTCCTTCCTCCAAAGGGCCCTTGCATCTCGGCCCTACAAGCCTCCAGCTCTGCAGCAACATCAGCAGCAGCCTCGCAAGACACCGAAGCAGGCGTCGGCAGCTAAGAAAGTGGTGTCTAAGCCCCAGCCCTCTCCTGCCAAGGACAAGAGGGGCGGTAAGTCCTCCAGGGGAGGCAAGACTCCTAGAGGGAGCGGCTGCGGCCTCAAACGCTAGGAGTGGCAGTCCCCCCGCGTGTCCACCTATGAGGGGATGCCTTCAAAGTTGCGTGCACAGGTGGCAGCAACATGGGGCCGATGCTTGGACGGTCTCCGTGATCGGCCAAGGGTATCGCGTCCCATTCACGACATCTCAACCTCCCCTGACAGTGAATCCAGTGTTGTTGAGCTCCTATGCCATGGGATCGGTAAAGGGGCTAGCCCTTCGGGCGGAAGTCGAGACCATGCTCAAGAAGGATGCTCTCCAGGAGGTCGTCGACGGCTCCCCAGACTTCTTCAGTCGACTCTTTCTTGTAAAGAAGGCGTCTGGAGACTGGAGACTCGTCATCGACCTCTCAGCTCTGAACAAGTTTGTCAAGCAAACTCTGTTCAGCATGGAGACAGTGGACACGGTCAGACTTGCGGTGAGACCACAAGACTTCATGTGCACACTGGATCTGAAGGACGCGTACTTCCAGATCCCAATCCATCCGTCTTTCAGGAAGTACTTGAGATTCAGCCTAGACAGCAAGACCTGCCAGTTCAAGGTGCTGTGCTTCGGTCTTTCCACAGCACCTCAGGTGTTCACCAGAGTGTTTACCCTGATTTCGTCTTGGGCACACAGGAACGGCATCCGTCTCCTCCGTTATCTGGACGACTCGGAGTTGGCCCTTCTTCGACACCGAGACAGGCTTCTGGGACTTTGCTAGGATCTGGGGATCGTGGTAAATCTCGAGAAGTCCTCTCTGCAGCTGTCCCAACGACTGGTTTATCTAGGCATGTTGTTAGACACCAATCTCCACAAAGCCTTTTCATCAGACGACAGGATAGCAAGGCTGAGGAGGGTGGCGGAACCCTTCCTCAGGCGAGAAGAGCTTCCTGCCCAATCGTGGTTGCGTCTCTTAGGTCACCGGTCCTCCCTGGCCCGTCTGGTTCCAAACGGCCGTCTCAGGATGAGATCCCTGCAATGGCGGCTCAAGTTCCGATGGAATCAAGGATCCGATTCCCCGGACTTCCTGGCCTCGATAGGACCTTCGGAACAGGCGGACCTGCGGTGGTGGCTGGTCGACGAGAACCTGTGAAAGGGAGTGGATCTTCTCGTCCTCCTCCCGGAATTGACACTGTTTTCGGACGCGTCAAAAGAAGGGTGGGGGGCGCGCATTCTGAATCAGAGGACCTCAGGCCTTTGGTCAGAATCAGAAAAGTACCTGCACATCAACCTGCTAGAAATGAAGGCCGTTTTCCTGGCTCTTCAACAGTTCCAACGTACCCTGGCGGGTCACTGGTGGTGATGAACGACAACACCACGGTAGTGGCTTATATCAACAAGCAGGGAGGTACTTTTTCGCAGCAGTTATCCCATCTTGCAGTAGAGATTCTGAGGTGGACCGAAGTCCACTCGATAACACTATCAGCTCGCTTCATTCCTGGCAAGAGGAATGTGCTCGCCGACAGTCTGAGCAGAGCTTCGCAGATAGTGAGTACCGAGTGGTCTTTGGATCCTCAGATAGCCAACAAAGTCTTGACTTTGTGGGGTTCCCCGACCGTGGATCTGTTCGCGACAGCTTTGAATTTCAAACTGCCCCTGTACTGCTCCCCAGTCCCGGACCCCAAGGCATTCTGGCAAGATGCTTTCCAACAACGGTGGGAAAACATCGACGTGTACGCCTTCCCACCGTTCTGTCTGATGAGAAGGGTGCTCAACAGGACCAGACTATCGGTCAACTTGTCGATGACTCTGATAGCTCCGCTGTGGCATCACGCAGAATGGTTCCCGGACCTTCTGCAGCTCCTGACGGAGCTCCAGAGAGAACTTCCCCCACGACACAAGCTACTCAGACAACCACATTGCAACATCTTCCACAGAGTCGTAGCCTCGCTTTGGCTTCACGCCTGGAGACTGTCCAGCGTCTCCTCACAGAGAGAGGCTTTTCGCAACAGGTTGCAGAGAGAATGTCTCGGCACCTGCGAAAGTGCTCTGAGGGAGTCTACCAGGCGAAGTGGAGAGTCTTCTTTGGTTGGTGTCGTGGGACGGGTATCTCTCCACTCGATGCCACTATTCCAGCAATAGCGGAGTTTCTCGTTTATTTGCGGGAGGAAATGCGCCTTTTGGTCCCAGCGGTGAAAGGCTGTCGCTCAGCCTTAAGCTTGGCTTTTAGGCTGAAAGGAGTGGACATTTCTTCCTCGCTGGAACTCTCTCTACTCATACGTAGCTATGAGCTTACCTGCCCTCAGTCGGAAGTGAGACCTCCTCCTTGGAACGTGGTTCGGGTCCTCAGGGCTCTTAAGAGACCTCCCTTCGAACCATTACGCCAGGCCTCTGATCGCCACCTGTCTTAGAAGACGGCTTTCCTGCTCGCTTTGGCCTCTGCCAAACGAGTTAGTGAACTTCATGGTCTCTCGTACGACGTCACACATTCAAGGGGATGGGGGGAGGTAACGTTTAGGTTCGTCCCTGAGTTTGTTGCCAAGACTCAGAACCCTGGAGTGCCGGACCCACGTTTCGACTCTTTCAGGGTCGCGAGTCTCCGTTCTGTAACAAGCGACCCAGACCAGCTGCTATTATGTCCAGTGAGGAGTCTGAGGTGTTACTTGAAGAGAACAGCTGCAGTTCGTCCTCAGGTGCAAGCATTGTTTGTTAGCACAGGCAGGACGAAGAGGAGGGTCATCAAGAACACCATCTCGGCTTGGATTCGAAGGATTATCCATCACGCTTTGAATCCGGACCCTCCTCCGTCACGTTGCCCTAGGGCACACGACGTCAGGGGCATCGCAACGTCCCTGGCCTTCAAGAGAAACTTCTCTGTGACGCAGGTACTTCAAGCTGGGGTCTGGAAGCGTCAGACGACCTTCACAGCCCACTACCTGCAGGACGTGACCCACAGGAGCCTTGATACTTTTTCTATCGGCCCTGTGGTGGCTGCACAACAGCTGGTCTAGCCTCAGGCTCCTTTATGGACAAGTAGCAGTAGGTTTAGGGCGTTGTTACCCGGAACAAATGACAAATTCGGAGATAATTTGTATTATTCCTAACCATACAAACCTTAGCTATTTACACATATTTGCCCGCCAGCCCTGTCCCCCAAGTCAAGTCCTACCTCTAAGTGAAGTGAAGCAAATCACCGGTGTGTGGGGGGGGGAGGGGTAGCAAGCTACCCCTTCCCCTACCCCCGCTAACTAGCGCGGGGGTAGTTAACCCTCGTTAAAATCTAATGGCTTGTCAATTTCAGCTACGCCAAAAGGTGAACCCAATGTAAATACCTAAGGTTTGTATGGTTAGGAAAAATACAAATTATCTCCGAATTTGTCATATTTACTCTTGACCTGGATTAAATGAAACTTCACTAACAGATGCTGACAGTAAATCTTTAGTTAATAGTAATCATACTTTTGCCAATATACATGACAAGATTCTTACATTACAGTATAGTCAAGACAGTATAGCTGAGAGTATCATTCACTCCCCATTCCAATACCACTTGAGGAGAGAAAGGTGGGAAGACTTGCATATGATGAAAACTTAGGTAACTTTATTTATTATAAATGTAAGTTCAATGGTGAACTCCAGAATTGCAGTCTTCGTGCAGTATGTAAAACTAGTTGATAGATCTTAATAGTACAGTAATTTATTTTTTTACATGGTCATTTTACTTACTGAGGTGTCGTGTCCTGAACGTTGGCGGTTGGTATCCTCCGCATCTCCCTGTCTGTAGCCATGATTTGATCTAATCAGTTATCAACTTATAAAACATCTTTGCCTTACATCGTTTTACCAATGAATATGCTGTGAAGAGATCTGAATGACAGCAGCTGGAAAATTTATGAAGGTTTTACAAATTTTAATACTTTGGTCATGAGGTGGGAAAAGAAGAAGAAAGCAGTTTATTATAAAAGGAGTAGATAAAGATGTAGTGAAATTATGACCTGGGAAATTAGGGATAAAGGTTATAAATGGGAGAAACTGGAAATAGTTCTTTAGGGGCTGTGGTAGTATATTTGAAACCTGTCCATCTTGCAAATTGTGTGTGGGGAGTTCAAGCCTTGCTCAAGGTTGATAGTTTCCAGTTGACTGCAATTGTGGTATTAATAGAATGAAAAATGTTGTATCTAATAAACTAGAAAATTGTTTGATAAATCTTTGATACATCACAGCAGACTATGTTTACATTAATTGTACTGCCTTTCTAGTTATGACATTTTTTCATTTCCCATGTATTTTAGGAGACACCTGAGCTGGATATTAATACAGACCTTGTGTCTCTTGTATCTAAAAATGGTGGGAGCATGCTGGCTTGTGTTCGCGGAGTGGTTCAAGCAACTGATGGGTCCATTCGAAGCCTTGCTCATCCAGAAGTGACCGGCGTGATTTGGAGACACACCATCAAAGAACACCTCATTGCGCAGGTTATGGGAGTTTGGTAAGCTTTTGCAGTGATGCTGTTTGTATCATTTTTGGCATGCAGCCAACTCTTGCCTTTATAAGCTTTAATTCTAAAGTAGTCCGCTGGTCTTTTTTCAAAATTTGGGCTTCCTTCTAATGTTTTAATATGACTCATATAACATCACCCTTGTTTATTGATTTTCTACTTCTTACTGTATAGATATGTAATCTTGTTTGGTATAGTTGATTGTCTTTGATTTATTAGCAGGCTGATAAATCTACGTGTACATTTCATATCTGTAAATTGCAATTGTTCTGTACCGAAATACAAACCACGCTATTTACATAGGGTTTACTTTTGGCGTAGCTGAAATTGACGAGCCATTAGATTTTAACGAGGGTTTACTACCCGTGCGCTAGTTAGCAGGGGTAGGGGAGGGGTAGCTTGCTACCCCTCCCCCCTCACACTCCGGTGAAATGTCTCACTTCACTTTTGGCTCGGACGATGTACAGACGTTCTGTCTTTGTCCTCGCTTGGAAGCCATTTTATGTTTTGTCTTTACTTAATCATTTACTTTTCTTATACTCTATATATGTAAACATATTTTCATATTTATGTATATATTTGAGTATAGAAATCAGTAATTGTTCCGTAACCGAAATACAAACCACGCTATTTACATTGGGTTTACCTTTCGGCGTAGCTGAAATGCCGAGCCATTAGAATTTAACGAGGGTGTATTACCCCTGCGCTAGTTAGCAGGGGGGTAGGGGAATGGTAGCTAGCTACCCCTCCCACCCTCACACACCGGTGAACTGCTTCACTTCACTTTTGGCTCGGACAATGGACAGACGTCTCTGTCTTTGTCCTCGCTTGGCAGCTATTGTTTGTTTTGTCTTTACTTAATCACCTTTTACTCAGTATGTATGTAAAAATTTTTTCGTGTTTATGTATATATTTGAGTATAGAAATCAGTAAGTTTCCTTTTCAGAGTTTGTGCTTGTGTGTGCAGTGTACGATATCTCCGTGGAGCCCTTGGCAGTTAGGCCACCATGATGTAATTTCATGAGTCGCGATTGAGTTTGACTACGGTCTTTCTCTCTCTCTCTCTTTGAGGTCGTTCGCCCTTTTACTACATTAATTTTACTACGTCTGAGTATCTTCCTTCCCGTGTGGGTGGGGTTGCTACGCCATACGTTTTGTCTCAATTAGTTTGTGAATCTAATTGTATTTGTTGATTTTTCAGCTTTTGTAGAACAATTCCTTTCGGGGTTTTCGTTCTTTCTTTAGTGTTCATTCATTTTTAAATTACATAATTACAGTACATAGTTACATTATTATAATTGTTATAATTCTGTGTTGGTTACAGCTCTCCTTCCGTGAGTGTAAGTGGTTGTGAGGGCACGTGCCTGTTGTGTAATTCTTGTGTTCCTTTTCCTCGGGATTCCTCTTCAGAGCCTTTCCGGGTGAATGAATGTCAACTAATGATTTTTGTTTTTATTTTTCACAGTTACCGATCTAGTTCATTTCTGTAATGTGACAACGGAGTGAGCTGTATTGTTGAGGCCTGGGGATTTGGCTGTTGCTGCCTCCCCTGTAGATCTTCATCAGTGGCGTGTCTCCTTCTCCTGGAAGTACTCCCGTGATGATTGACAGATCTCCAGTTCATTTTAGAACACTCGGGAGGCTCGCCTCCTTGGGTGGGTAACTTTCCTTCCGAGGGAAGTTTTCCTGTCCAGGGTTGAGTTTTTCTCCTTTGGGGGGTTCTTCTCTTCCCTTTTTTTTTGTGCGACTATGCTCTTGGTGCTGAGCGGTCGCACCTGCAGCTACGCTCAAGGGGCTAGGCAACTGCAGGAGCCCCTTTTCGGAGGATTGCTCTTTTTAGGTCACTTGCTGACCCATCTCTTCTACGAAGTGTTTCTCTTTCGTTCACGAGAGGGTACACTCATAGAGACTCCTCTTCGGAGGACTCTTCTGCTGTTGTTGCAGTTGTTGCTGAAGGCTCAGTCCCCTTCGGGGGGCATCTGAGCCCTACGGTCTCTCCTGTGAGTGCTTCTCCCCCGGGGGGGAGTTCACCACAGAGACTCCTCTTCGGAGGACTCCTCCTGCTGTTGTTGCTGTTGTTGCTGAGGGCTCAGTTCCCTTCGGGGACAGCTGATGCCAGCGGTATCTCCTGCCAGTGACTCTTCCCCTCGAGGGAGTTCACGATCAGAGACTCCTCTTCGGAGGTCGGAGGGTGTTGCGCCTGTCCGAGATCGTCTTCATCTTCATTCGACATTCTCCGCAGAGGACCCTCCTCGACGAGTACCGACCGTTGCAGCAGCTCTACTCCTGCCCGACCTTCTAGTCTTCATCTCCGTTCCTGGACGCAGATGCGCAGTGGGCGCCAACACACCCTGTTTACAATGGGCACTGGTCCCTTCGGGGCTAAGGGGCTTATTCCACAGTGTGGGTAAGTCCATTAAGTGCCAGGTTTTTCCTGCGCGCCTACGATCTCCTGCGTGCCCGCGCACAGTAGCACTCTAGCGCTCGCCTGCTGTGGACCACGATCGCCGGTAGTTGAGTCTTGCCGTAGATCTTCTCCCTGCGCGCCAGCGCTCACCTATGCTGCTGGCCTTCTGTGCGCCAGCTCTCTTCAGCTCGCCAGCACACAGCTGCGCGCCCTTTTCTGCTACGCGCCATGAGCGCCAACGGTTTCCTGAACGCCCACGATCGCCTGCTTGCCAGCGCGCATCGGCGCTCCCCTTCCTGATGCACCTGCACGCCTCCTGATTAGCTCGATGCGCGCCAACGATTCGCCCTCACTCCCATGATCTACCAGATCTGGGCGCAGGCAAGAAGATTTCCTTCGCCTCCTCGCCGACGATCTTCTCTAGTCTCTTACGCGGCAGCGATCTCCTACGCGCAAGCGTTTTTAACGCGCAACCGCTCGCCAATGTGCCATCGCTTGCCAACGCGCCTTCACTCGCCTACGGGCCATCGCTTGCCAAGACGCGCCATCGCTCGTCAGCGCGCCATCGCCCACCTACGCACTATCGCCCGCTTACGCGCCATCGCCCGCCTACGCGCCATCGGTCTCCCGGCCTCCTGCGCTCACCCTCTCGGCCGCACGCACATGCGCTCCCATGTTCGCCTGCGCGCGAACCAACGGTTTTCCATCGCACGAGCGCCAGCGCGGTTCCCGCGAGTGAGCCATCGCTCGTCAACACGCCGTCGCTCGCCTACGCGCTATCGCTCGCCTCCGCACCTTCGGATTCCGACTACCAGCGCTTGCCCTTCCTACCGCGCTCGCCCCCACCTGCGCTCCCTGGCACACTTTTGACTGCGCGCTCTCGCGCCTGCGTGCCGCGCACGGGCGCACCCACGTTCGCCCACGCGCGAACCATCGATTTTCCATCGCGCAAGCGCCAGGGCGATTTCGACCGCAATTCCCGTTGGGTTTTCGCAACACGGGCAACCTGGCGAGTCTTCTGGAGCGCGTACTTCCAGAACACGATTTTCACCCCGTAAACGCAGAGCATGGCACGTGCAAGAGCAGGAAGATTCTTCAGGGAGGTCTGAGCAACATTCTTCTTCTTATTTTCAGAACCTGGTTTAGCCCTTCCTCCCCACCATTCCGTGGAAGGGGCTTGCCAGGGAGTTTTATTTCGAGAAACTCTCCGCCCGGCAGGGGGTGACTGGTCTAGCCCTTCCTCTTCACCATTTCATGGAAGGGGCTTACCAGGCCTTTTCCTCTCCGATTGCGACCCGAGGATTTGTATAAGGAAGCTCCAGGAAGATCATGGGAGCTTTCCTTCTCTCGGGCTCAAGCACCTTTGCATTCCGTTGCCAAGTTTCGAGCTGGCGGACAAACTTGATGTTGAAGCATCTAGACGCAGTGACCGAGGGCTTCCTCTCGGAAGTCCCATCTGTGGATGTTGGCAAACTCAGACACTCTTCCATCCTTGGGAAGAGCTTGTTTGAGCCCAAGGATGGAGAAATGGACAGCTGGTGTGCGGAGGAAGTCGAATCTCGATTCACTCTTCCAAAAGGCGCTTAATTCCAGACCCTGCAAGCCTCTGACGCCTCATCAGCCTAGGTTATCAGAACCTGCTCCAGCAGCTAAGACAAGGAGTACAATAGCAGTCCCCTTCTGTCAGGGACAGGTAGGACGGGAAGTCCTCCTGGGGAGGCAATAATCCTAGAGGGAGCGGCCGAGTTCGCAAACTCTAGGATTGGCACCCCCCTGCAGGTCTCCCGCTGGGGGGATGCCTAAAGGTTACTATTTCAGATAACAACATCTCGGTGCCGATTCCTGCACGATCTCCGTGATCAGCCAAGGATATCGCGCCTCGCTCTCAACATCTCTCCTCCACTGACAATGAATTTAGTGTCGCTGAGCTTCTATGCTATGGGATCGGCAAGAGGTTTGCCCTTCGGGCAGGAGCCATGCTCTAGTAGAATGCCCTCCATAGGGTCGTTGTCGGCTTCCCCCCCCCCGGCTTCTTCAGTCGATCCTTTCTTGTAAGGAAAGCATCTGAGACGGGAGTCCTGTCATCGACCACTCAGCTCTGATCAAGTTTGTCGAACAAACTTCGTTCAGCATGGAAAAGCAGAATCGATCAGACTGGTAGCGAGACCACAAGACTCCATATGCGCTGGATCGGAAGGACGGGTACTTCTAGGTCCCATTCCATCCGTCTTCCAGGAAGCACTTGGAATTCAGCCTAGACTACAGATGTTCCAGTTCAAGATGCTGTGTTGCGATCCCGCCGCAGCATCGCAGGTTTCACTAGAGAACTCTCCCAGCTATCCTCATGGTCACTCAGGAGCAGGCTTCCGCCTCCTTCGCTTTCTGGAGGTCTGGCTAACTCCGGTAGTCTCGGAATCGACCTTCTTTGACACCGAGACAAGCTTCCGGGACTTTACCAAGATCTAGGGATCATGGTAATTCGCAGGAGCCTTCTCTGCTTCTACCTCAACATCTGGGATATCTAGCCATGATATTGACTCCTTCTCCAAGTCTTCCCATCAGTTGACTGTGGCAAGGCTGAGGAGAGTCGCAGAACCTTTCCTCAGACAAGGAGAGCTTTCAGCCCTATCTTGGTACGGTTCCTAGGTCTCCTTTCCTCCTTGACCCGTCTAAGTCCCGAACGGTCGCCTCAGGATAAGTTCCCTGTTAGGCGGCCCAAGTTCCGGTGGAATCAAAGCAACGATTAACCGGACTTCAGCGGAGCGATTAGACCTGCAATGGGGGTTGACCTACGGAACCTCTTGCATGGGAGTGGATCTTCTCGTCCTTCCCCCGCATTTGATGCTGTTCTCGGACTCGTCAAAGAAAAGGGGGGTGGGGGCCCATGTTCTGGTTCAGGCCTATGGTCAAGACCTGAAGGGTACCTCCACATCATTCAGCTAGGCTTAGAGGCCATAGTCTGGCCCTTCAACAGATCCAACAGATCCCGTCGAGTCGCTCTGTGCGTGACAACTCCATGGTACTGACGTATTCCAACTAGCAGGGAGGTACATTTTCATACTTTCGCATCTTGCAGTAGAGATACTGAGATGAACCGATGTCCACTCAATACCACTATCGGCTCGCTCATTTCAGGCAGAGGAATGTTCTCTCCGACAATCTGAGCAGAGACTCACAGATAGAGAGTACCTGGGGGTCTTTGGCCTCTAGTAACCAGCAAAGTCCTGGCCTGGGGAACCTGATCACGACAGCCTGGAACTTCAAGCTGCCGCTGTACTACCCCCCAGTCTCAGTCCCCGAGACTCTTTGGCAAGATGCCTTCCTGTAACGGTGGGACAGCATCGCCGCCTACGTCTTCCCACCATTTTTGTCTGTTGAGAAGGGGTATCAACGAGACCAGATTGTCGGTCAATCTATCGATGACCCTGAGAGCTCCGCAGCGACTTTACGCAGAACGGTTTCCGGTCCTTCTGCATCCCCTGGCGGAACTCCCGGGAGAGCTTCTTCCACGACACAGGCTACGCAAACAACCACACTGCTACATCCATCACAAGCTGTAGCATCGCTTCGGCTTCACGCCTGGAGACTATACGACACCTCCTCACAAAGAGGCACCCCGCAACAGTCGCGGAACTGAGGTCGCGTCGCCTGCGATAGTCGTCCGCAGGGGTCTACCAGGCGAAGTGGAGTCTTCTGTGGTTGGTGTCGTGGGAGAGGTACCTCTCCCCTTGATGCCTCTACTCCAGCAATAACGGAGTTATTGTTTATCGGAGGGAGGAAACTCGATTTCCGCTCTCGGCAGTGAAGCCTATCGCTCAGCCCTACCCTGGCTTTTAGGCTGAAAGGAATAGACATTTCCTCCCCGCTGGACCTTTCTTCGCTCATGCGAAGCTACGAACGTACCTGCCCCCAGTTGGAGTGAGACCTCCTCCATGGAACATGGTTCGGGCTCTTAAGACCCTTAAGAGATCTTCTTGTGAACCATTACGTCAGGCCTCTAATCGTCGCCTGTCTTGGAAGATGGTGCTCCTGCTCGCTCTGGCCTCGGCGCTCCTGCTCGCTCTGGCCTCGGCCAAGTGTGTAAGCTATCTGCATGGTCTCTCGTACAACTCCGCCCTTTCAAGAGGATAGGGGGAGATAACATTCAGGTTCGTTCCTGAGTTGGTTACTAGACTCGGAATCTTGGAGTCCCGGACCTTTGGTTCGACTCTTTCAAGATTTCGAGTCTCCGTTCTGTAACAGATGATCCAGACCTTCTCCTACTTGCCAGTAAGGAACCGGAGGGGTTATCTTTAAGAACAGCTGCAGTTCATCCTCACGTGCAAGCCCGGTTGGGAGCACAGGAAGGACGCAGGGGAGGGTCACCAAGTATGCCTTTTCATCCTGGATTCAAGGGCATTCATCTCGACCTGAATTCAGACCCTTCCCCGTCACGTCGCCCTACAGCCCACGATGTCAGATACATCGCAACGTCCCTGGCCTTCAAGAGGGACTACCCTGTGACGCAGGTGCTACAAGCTGGAGTCTGGAAGCGTCTAGCGACCTTTGCAGCCCACTTCCTGCAGGACGTGACCCACAGGGGTATCGATACGTTTCTATTGCCCTGTGGTGGCTACACAACAGCTGGTCTAACCTCAGGCTCCTTTTTGGACAGGTAGCAGAAGGTTGAGGGCATTGTTACTAGATTTTAGACTGCATGAACGGAAGAAGTATGTCTGGCCCTTACTTCTTTCTTCATCCTCCCCTCTCCTTGGGAAAACAGCATCCTGGTCTCTGCATAGCTGACCTCAAACCTCTGCAGGTAACCATGCTTCTGGAGAGGGAGGTCTCAACCTTCCGGACTCACCAGTGGTAGCTTATACACCCCCCCCCGGAACCCCCCCAAGCGACGGCGCAAGCCCTAAACCATGCCCCTTGGGCGGAGTTACCAGGGACGAGCGGGTTGACTCGGCAATGGAAGTCACATTTCTGAAGTTGACTTCGGCACAGAACGTTCTCCTCTTTCTCCCTCCCGCTGCTCCCAACATATAGTTGCCAGTTTTCATCATTCTGCACTCAGCAACCAGAGTAATATCTCAGCCCACGGCTTAATTATGGCTAGGCAAATTCTTACCTCCGTGGAGGTGCATCGGCTTAGCGAAGACTCCAGCGAAGAGGGGAACGTAATCAGTAACGAAAAACGAACACAATCGACTGCAGGAAGTGATATGCTTTCTAATTCTGATATCGTAAATATGTTACTCCAACAGAATCAAACACTCATGAAAATCATTCAGAAAAGGTAAGGTTTTAAATTCTGTTTACAACGAAAACGTCATATGGAAAGCAGCTGATTTAGACTAATGACGTCACAAATGCAAATGGCGGCCCCCATACGTAAGGTTGTTATGATTTGAATGCTTAAAGCAGGCACTTCCGAACATAGCGTAAGTAGCTTAAGCAAAGCATGTGCATGATTACAATACGATTAATTGGTGTAAACAAACTAAATACTTCAATTTTTATATATAACAAAATTATAATTAAGTATACAAAACAAATTGCTTGCCTGACACATCGAAAGCATGCAGCTTAATAGGCAGTAGGCTAGACCACAGGTAAGTTCGAGTTTACATTTCTCGCTTTAAACCTATCGACACTAGCCTAGGCCCTGGGGGCCGATCTGATAAGGGTTACATATGAGGCAGGTCTAGTTTACTAATTATAACAGATATAAACTTATCATTCACTTAAATATGGCACTGAATTAACCTAAGAGGGCTATTTGAGTCGTGAACCCCATTGCCTGACTTCAGCCTTCTAGGTCCGCTGCTGTCTATATTTACCATACCTGTTGAACAAACATTTAAATTAATCTATGGTAAATAAATCACTGATATTAAATATTCATCTCGGCAGAAGTGGTTCACCTGCTAAGAAGAATGAGGCTCCCCCTCCTACTAAGCGCTCAAGACGATCACCTGAATTACCTGAAAGTGCAAATTTAGACCTCTTTTCCTTTTATAATAATGGAGATGAAAGTGATTACGAGGATTTCAACCTTCTTACCTTCCATAAACCCATTCCTTCATATATTTCCACCAATTTCAAAGCTGAACCATCTTTTCATAGAGAAGGGAAAATTCAATTGAATAATTCACTAGTAGCATTAACTTTCAGTGAAGGCCATAGTGATAACCGGGATAAATTCTTTGTTAGTAGTCAAAATAAGGAGTTCTCAGACTTTTTCAAATTAATTAGTACTCCAAAGTTGAATTTCTGGCCTGAAGGTAAGGTATTTGATGACAGCTATAAGAGAAAATTTTTTTTATGACAGAAAATATTAAAATAAGCATTTCTGTCTTTCAAGGGCATGCAGCACTGGCACATATTGTATACCCCTCCAAAGTAAATGACATTGATTTTTTGTCCAAGATTATTATTGGTCCCCTAAGAAGGAGGATAGACCTCATACAAAATTCGATAAGAAATTTCAGAAGCAGAGCACTTCCTAGATACCTCAAGGAAGAAATAAGAGATCTTATAATCAAAGCAGACATTAAAGAAGTTTGGAATTTAACTGAAGACCAAAAATCAGCCATTGCTGCCTGCTTTCACAAGGGTCCCCTCCTCAGAGGAGGGGCAGCAAACTTCAGGGGTAGGAAATTCAACTTTGGGGGCAGATTTCAGGGAAGAAGGTTCAGTTTCCTCAAAGGTAACCCTAACTTTAGATTCAAGTCTCAGCCGCTTAGAAGAGGTAATAGGCGAGGTGGGTACAGGGGGGGGGGAGGGGGGAGGTCACAAAATGGACAAGCTAATAGTTCAGGAGCCAGAGAAAAGAAAGACCCTAGAAATTGAGCCATGCTCCGCACCAGTTCAAAGAGAGATTTTTTCAGCACCAGTATTCTATGCACCAGTTGAAAACGATGTTTACTCTGCACCAGTTAATAATGAGCTTTGCTCAGCACCAGTTAATGAGCTTTGCTCAGCACCAGTTAATAACGAGCTTTGCTCAGCACCAGTGGTTAATGAGCTTTGCTCAGCACCAGATAATAACGAGCTTTGCTCTGCACCAGACCATCATGACATTGGGCCAAATGCTATAAATCAAGATAAAAGTAAAGAGACCTTGCCTTTGGCCTCAAACCTAATGAATAACTCCTCCCAGAGCCCCCCAGAGAATAGGATAGGTAAGTCATTATTGATGAATATTGATAGTTGGAGAAAGCTTCCTAATGCCTCTTTTTGCTTGTAAAATTATCAATGAAGGGGTGAGAATTCCGTTTAATAATAAACTTAAAGCCCAGAGGTCATTAAAGAGAACAGGTAAAGATAGATTTTATTCAATTAACAAGCGTAAAATATTGGAAAGTGAATGTGACAGACTGCTAAAACTAGGTGTCATAGAGCAGATCCCCAGAACTTCCTTTTACTACTCCAACCACATATTTTATAAATTCAAACCAGATGGAACAGTACGACTAATCTTTAACATGAAGGTGCTCAACACCATGATTATAAAACCTTCTTTTACCATGCTCAAGGCCAATACTATATTTCCCTATCTACATCTAAACTCTTGGGCCTGCAAACTAGATTTAAAAGATGCTTATTAGCACATTCCATTACATGCAAGTAGCCAGAAATTTCTAACCTTCAAACTAGGTAAAAGGAAGTTCAAATGGACTGTGATACCCTTTGGACTAAAGACAGCACCTTATATTTTTTCAAAGATAATGTACACAGTGATCAAGTATATTAGAACTTCATATAACATCTTAATATTCAATTATCTTGATGATATTCTTATATTAGCAAAAGATTATGTAAAATGTAAAAATCACATTCAGCTAGTCATTAAGATCTTGTCAGACTTAGGATGGAATATCTCACTTAAAAAATCTACAATTGAACCGACTCAAAGAATTGAATTTTTAGGAGTGTATTACAATATGATTAAGAAAACTATGAATCCCAGTGGGAAAAACATAGAGAAGTGTGTCGAATTGGCCAAAGCTTTCTCCAACTCTGTTAAATCTGACCTGCATTCCTATCAAATGTTAATCGGAGCTTTAAATTTTAGTGCATCCTATACAAGCTTGGGAAGATTCCATCTTAAATATCTCCACAGATACCACAGTTATTTTAATTCAGGGTACAAAATCATTCCCCACACCTTCAAAAAATACCTAAAGCCATGGGAACAGAGACAAATGTACAGAGAGGTTAACATTCCAAAACCACAGATAGATGCAGAACTTTTCACTGACGCTTCCAACCAGGGTTGGGGAGGTGCATTAGTAATAGCGGGTAATATGCTCTCAATGAATGGAACTTGGACAAATGAAGAATCCTCCCTTCACATCAATGTAAGAGAGTTATTAGCTTGCTTCTATTCTTTGGAACACTTCATCACAAGGTTATACAACAAGGTAGTCTTAATACATGTTGATTCAAAGGTTACTAATTGTTGGCTAAGGAAACAGGGTAGTATCAGAAACAAGTTAGCTCATGAACTAGTCAGGAAAATACTTAGTACCATGAAGGATCACAACATACAGATAAATTCCAGATGGATCAGGGGAGTAAGTAACACCATCGCAGACTCACTTTCCAGGGACCTGGGTTCCATTCACACAGAAACTTCCCTCAGTGACAGTCTATTCTCCTTAATCTGCTCTGACTTCAATTTCACCCCGGAAATAAATCTGTTCTCGAATGGCTTCAATACCAAGTGCAAAAAGTTTTGTTCATCTCTTCCAAACCAAAAAGCCATCAGCAATAATGCACTTACGAATAGCTGGAAGGGATCAACACCTCTCTATGCCTTTCCACCAGGATTCTTACTACACAAAGTAGCTTTTAAAATCTATAAAGAATGCAATAATAATATGCTTTTCTGCACCATATCGCAGGGGACGGAACCATGGATTCCATTAGTGAAGTCAGTCGCGAAGCAGCACAAACGATATATTGTGAAGATCGAAGACTACCAGATAGTTCTCAAGGATTGTATCTCACCCTCAGCAAAGCTCCAATCAACTTTGATCGCCTTCAAAATTTAAAGGATCAGCTCCCTAACGTCTTTCCTCCTGAGGTTTGCTCCAAAATTGCTGTCAGCTTGAGGGACAGCTCCTTGCACAAGTATGAAAACCTATATAACATTTTTAAAAGTTTCATTCACAAGGAGTATGGAAGAGACAACAAATTCCCCCTGTTAGCAATTATTTTATTTTTCAATCACCTTATAGACAAGGGACTGTCTTACAATTTCAATCACCTTATAGACAAGGGACTGTCTTACAACACCCTGAGGAGCTACAGAGCAGCTTTAGGTCCTATCTTGTCAGGTTATTTCCCAGGTTACTGTCTTGCAGAAGACAAATATGTCAAAGCAATGATATCGGGAGTTAATAGAAGGAAACCTAGAAATTCTCACCAGTTCCCTGGCTGGGATCTAGACAAAGTAATCTCGTTTCTCAACACCACGAGAGATAATTCTACCTTACTACTGACATAGAAAACCTTGTTCCTAGTAGCCTTTGCTTGCCCTTTAAGAGCAAATCAATTTAACAATCTCTGCATTTCCAGGAGCACCTTCACCCCAGAACACATTGTCTTATGGAACCACCCTTCCTTCATGGCCAAAAACCAAAAGAACAACTACACGCCAATAGAGATCAGCTTTAGGAAGCTTCCTAACAGACCAAAAATATGTCCAGTCAGACAATTGAACTTCTATTTGGAATACACAAACAAAGTCTGTAGGGAAAGAAACATAGACAGGAAAGACCACATATGGCTAGATGAACACTTCAAGATAATGTCTCTACAAAAAATGAGACAACTTTTTAGGGAGTGCATTTTCAGAGCCGACCCAAATGCAACTAAACAGTCAACGAATTTCCACTCTATAAGGGGTCAAGCTTCATCAAGACTGCTATACAATAGAGTATCTATACAAGAAATCATGTCCAGAATGAATTGGAGAAGCGACTCTGTCTTCAGCTCTTACTATGCTCTCCTCGGCTTACAGGGAGCTTTCGATGCTGTGGTCGCTGGACTTCATCTTCAAGCCCCCTGAAGCATCTGCCTAGCTGCCACTGGTGAGTCCGGAAGGTTGAGACCTCCCTCTCCAGAACTGTAAGTTTACTTGTGAACGAAGGTTCTGGAGTGGGAGGTGAGACCTTCCGGACTCAAAGTCTGGTTCACCCTCCAACCCTTCCCCCGTGAGCCGAGGAGACCATGTACTTTAGGAGGGAATATTCTAACAACTTCATAATTCAACAGAGTAGGCTATATACAAGAACACACACATACAATCACTATTATTCCACAGAAAACAAACTAACTGGAATCTTTCAATATTCATATCAACCAAGAGAGCACAAGAAGATTGAATTTATTAGTAAAAAGACCTTTATGTCCAACAATTTGCACCTTCACAGTACAGTAATTCCTTCATAACTTGCACAACCAAGGTAAGCTGAACCACTTCTGTGTTATTTTTTGTTCTATTACAACTTCAAAAATGTGACTTCCATTGCCGAGTCAACCCGCTCGTCCCTAGTAACTCCGCCCGAGGGGCGTGGTTTAGGGTTCGCGCCGTCGCTTGGGGGGGTTCCAGGGGGAGGGGGGTGTATAAGCTACCACTGGTGAGTCCGGAAGGTCTCACCTCCCACTCCAGAACCTTCGTTCACAAGTAAACTTACAGTTCCTTGTGTTCCGAGTATTAAGATAACACCGTTGCGTCCCCCATACCCTGACGAGGTGGTATTGGGAACGTCCTAACCTAGAGTTCCATCTAAGAACTCCAGGTCAACTGCCTAGGACGAGTCACACTTTCTTCCTTCACACACAAGCTTATGTAGGCCACACGTTCCTTGCTGTGAGGTGCAGGGACTCCTTTTCTCGAGTGCGGCTCACTCGGATTCTGAGTCCCCGGGTAAGCCAAAGCCAGTATGGCTGGGGACTTTCCACCCTTCCTAAGGGGTAAGTCACCCTATGTAAATAGCATGGTTTTTATTTCGGTTACAGAACAAATGACAAATTCGGAGATAATTTGTATTTTTCCTAACCATACAAACCTTAGCTATTTACACATATTTGCCTGCCAGCCCTGTCCCCCAAGTCAAGTCCTACCTCTAAGAGAAGTGAGACATTTCACCGATGTGTGGGAGGGAGGGGTAGCAAGCTACTTCTCCCCTACCCCTGCTAACTAGCGCGGGGGTAGTAAACCCTCGTTAAAATCTAATGGCTCGTCAATTTCAGCTACGCCGAAAGTAAACCCTGTGTAAATAGCTAAGGTTTGTATGGTTAGCAAAAATACAAATTATCTCCGAATTTGTCATGCTTTGCTGTACTTGTATGTTAATTATCAAAACCACAATGACAAAATCTGTGAAGACAGAGGCCTGACTGTCTAGGTTCTTTTAGAAGCCGTAGCATTTGATGACATAGAAAATAAATTACTATCAGAACTTACCTGGCCAATCTATTTAGATATAGTTTTTAGATAATCTGTTGAAGACTGAAACGGAGATACTTCATATGAGTCAATCTCTTCTGTTTCTTCCTTGCCTTCATGATCATGCTTTAAAGAATATTCCAAATTGAACCATCACTGCTCTCTGTTTGCAAATTTTTACAACTGCGCCAGGAGTGTGACTAATTTCAGCCATAGAGATGCTAGAACCCACATTGATTTGAGTACGGAAACTATTAGATAAGCTAGTGGCTGAATCTCCACAAGGCTGATTGCCACTGCCTCTTGAAACAGTATGGAACCATTTCTCATCTCCAATCAAAGCTTTAAGAGAAGATTTTAATTGTGGATTCATATCCACAGGAACTATCCAGTATGGCAAATTGTTAATATATGTAAAGGGATGTTTTCTCATTAGTGTTTATTATTATTATTATTATTATTATTATTATTATTATTATTATTATTATTATTATTATTATTACTAGCTAAATTACAACCATAGTTGGAAAAATAAGATGCTATAAAACCAATGGTTCCAAAAGGGAAAAATAGCCCAGTCAAGAAAGGAAACAAGGAAATAAATAAAATACAAGAGAAGGAATGAACAATTAAAATAAAATTTTCCAAAAGGCTCTTTGGCCTTACGAGATTGCACAAAAGAGTGAAAAGCTTATGAATCTGGTAGTAACTGATATGGCATCAGCAGCCTCACTTTCATCGTAGACAACTAACCTCTCCTCGGTCTAATCCCTTGAATTAAAAGATAATTTCTTTTTATGACTTTAATTTTTAAAGGGAACTGCTACTAACTGGATACTGTATATTCCTTCATAAGGGGAGCCAAGAGAGAAGTACATTATTCACAATAGTTATTCAAATCCCAAACTTAGCCCTGGAACGAGACGTCCAGTAATAAATCCTTTGAACAACTCTCATAAGCAGACATAGCAAAATCAGAAGATATCTCATACTATAAAAAAAAGTTTTCTGCCTTAACATATAATCACAATCTGGGGCGTGGGATAAAACCCTAAGATAACTGTGAAGAAACACGAGAACTTACATGTAAAGAGTATGGTTACCAGACATTATTATTGCCATACACTGCCATATGGTTTCAATACTGTACAGCTCTATAAGGGTAGGACTATTGCGAGGAAAGAAAACGGGTCATCTTTTTGTTTTAAAAAGGATGTCAGCAAGCAGCCACCTTCGAGAGCAATGCAATATGAAAGCCGTTTATAGAAATAACATATCTATGGAATACATGAATTAAAAAAAAAGGTTTTAGTTATGTTAATAAATAATTGATTTTATTTGAGGTTTTTATATTTTTTCTGTCAGCTGTTGCATACTCATCTTCTATACATTTCAGGATGAAAGATGACCGTACAATTGACTCGACACTGAAAACAGTTCCTTTCATGTTAATGAAGAACGGAATTGGTATTCAGGTACAGTATACAGTACAATAGTTATGTATTTGATAAATATTCATAGAAATGCTATGTTATGTGTTATTTCTGAATTACAGTTTTTCAATATTAAACTTAGCCGGTGATTATATAAGCTGCAACTCTGTTGCTCGACAGAAAACTCTACGTTAAAAATCCGCCAGCGATCGCTATACAGGTAGGGGGTGTACATCAACAGCGCCATCTGTCGGGCAGGTACTCAGTACTCAATGTAAACACAGAACTCAATTTTCTCTCTGTCGGGCTACCGGCAAGACCTACTAATTCGCTGTGCTAACTAGATTTGTTTTCACAACTATTGGTGAAGTACACTATTCTAGTTTTGAGCTTTCGCTATGCAGGTGTTTTATCTTCATCTCAAAACTTGAACTCGTTTTGGATAGATTTAATTATGGTGACAAAGATAGTATGGACTTTCTTTCACTTTTAAATGGCCGACCCTTCCTTTAGACAGAAGTATGTTTAGGCTTTTAGTAATTATATCACATTATAGATTTTCCTCTATATATTTTATATCTCTCCGCCTTTATTAGGCCTCTTCGATTAACTTTCCATTTATTATAAACATATAAAATAATTTTAATGTTTTGTTTATATAGACCTTCCTGAGAGTAGGCGGTCCTAACTTGGAAACCGAAGTTAATCAACGTTGAGCCCTTTATATCGTAATTAGCTTTTAAAGAGCAAAGGATTTAAAACTTTGTAAATGTAATATTTTATGAAAGATTTTCTTTGATAGTCTTCGTACTGTTTTCAAAGATGAACTAACGTTTAGTTTTTTATGCTACGCAGTTGTTGACGTTCAGGACGTTCAACATGCGCTCTATCGTTACGATAGAGAGAGAGTGTATCACGGTTTCACTTTGCAGTAAGAGTAAATCGATTCTGACGTTTTGTTCATTCTTTCTTAGCTTAAATGTTTTAAATTCTAATTTAAAGGAACTTTTTATTTGAAAAACCTTTCAGTTTTTTCCTTTAGTCAATTAACATGTTTTTTTTGACGATATATACAGTAATTGGGCTCTTCTCTTAGATGCGAAATCAAGAGAGAAAGAGAGAGAGAGATACTGTAGAGACGGAGGGAGAGAGAGGAGAGTAAACGTTCCGTTCAAGCGGGTAACGTTGTTCTCGTGTTACTCTCGTCCCTAGTCTCTGTACGGGGAGGAAGAATAAAACGTTTTTAGGTTTTTATTCTCGTCCCCAGGCTATGTGCGGTGAGAGATTGAAAACGTAGTTATATGAACTAGTGTTTAGTCTCTTTCCCAGCCACTGATTTTTCTTTTTATCTTAAATATGTTTTCTGTTTTTTGCTGGTATTATGAGCTTGCATTATACGACTAATTTCGCAATTACTACCTTTTAATAAAGGGTAGAATTGCGTGTTTCAGGTAGAAATAAGTGCAAAACAGAAAATCGAAGTGATAAAGTGATATACGCAAAGTGTTACAGTGTTGCGTCCGAGGCGCAAAGTGTTACAGTGTTGCGTCCGAGGGTTCGTCTGTTCGTGCCTGTCGTCCTCCCAGTCCGGGACCTCTTGCAAGCTCCCAAGCCCAGGGGAGAAGCAATGTCGTACGACCAAAGGGTTCGAGAGGCTTTAATCAGCGAACAGACGTTCCCTCCGTGGTTTCGGGCGTATCTACCCAAGATCGCCCCACCCACACAAAGACGAGAGAGCCCATTTATTCCTCGTCTGCGGAAGAGGTTTCTCGTAAGAAACCATGGACCAAGGTCTCGCGGCCTCTTAAGCGCAAGTCGGTCCCTTCCGCACAAGTCCAACGGCCCAGTTGTAGCCACTGGGTCAGTTCGGACTCGCTGCAGTCTTCCGACGACTGATCACCTCCTAAGAGAGGCAAAGCGGTACCGCATCAGGCAGTCACACCGTCTGTTGCCGCACCTGCTACTGTAGACCCTAAGTGGTCTTTGCTGCAGACCATGCAGTCTCAGTTAACGTCATTGATGCAGGACTTTCGTGCGGAGAAGGTTGACGCTGCACCAACCTCTAGCCTACAACCAACCACGGTTGTGCGTCCTGTGGACGCTGAGGCGACCTTCTGCCGCACTCCAGCTGAGAGAGTCCCGCCACCCATGCGTTCCAGTGTACCCTGCCAGCCGCATGTTGACGTTCAGCGACGCACGGAACCTTCCGTTGACGTTCGCGAGGTACAACAACAGTCTAAGTTGTTTTGTTTTGACGCGGTGCGTCAACCTCCGCATTCTAGAGTTGTTTTGACTGCTCAGTCTAGGCAGTCAAAGCAGTCTCGAGTGGACGCTGTACGTCCTCACGCACCTGTTGTGGTTGACAGTTCAGTTGTTGACAGTTCACAGACTGTCAAGCAGTTACATGACGTTGCGTTCTGGTCCGCTACTAATGCACCAGTGAGAGACTCAGCTTTTATCGGACAAGATTCCTGTAGATGAGGAAGTTGCTGTTCTCCCTCCTACTGATATTCCCTTGAGGACTCTGTCAGATGGAGAGGAGCCTTAAGCTGCTTAGCCTCCTATGGACTTTAATTAAATCATGATGATTTTTTAAGGATCTTCGTCCGGATCTTGTCTCTGCTGCTCCTCGTTCGCCTAAACGTCAGAACTTACACTAGGCCTAGCTACTTCGAAGCCGTTGTTTCTAAGCTAGTGCTCTCTCGCTCTCCTAGAGAGCGTTACGTTGGCTAGGCGACTGGTTCTTTCACCAGGAGGAGTTTGGGGGATACAGCCTTTGCTTTCCCTTCTTTTAAACTGGTTTATAGAGCGAGAGTCTGATATGACACGAGAGAAGTTCTCGGCTTGGGAGGTCATGCCTCTGCCCAGATAGACTTCTCAATTCTGGTAGACTCTCCCTGGCGCCTAGCCAGGAGACTCTCCAAGTTGTTTACAGGTCAACTTCTCAGCTGTTGTCGAGCCTTTGAAGTTTTGCTGTACTATTATGTCACGCATAACAAGGCTTTCAGGGATGGTAAACGGTTCCGCCTCAGTCGCTAACCCCGTCTGTTGCCAAACCTGCTCCCGTAGACCCTAAATGGGCTTTGCTGCAAGACAGGCAGTCCAAGCTTGCGTCCTTGATAGAGGACTTAAATGCGGAGAAGAACCTTCTGGCCAACAACCTTCCAACCGGTCGGTTGTGCGCCCTGTTGACGCTGAGGTAACCTACTCGCGTCTGCCAGTTGAGGTGGTTCTTCCACCGATGCGACCCAGTGTGGGTTGCCAGCCGCACGTTGACGTTAAGCGACGCTCGGAGGTGGTTGTTGACGTTCAGGACGTTCAACAACCAGCAGAGGTGACTTGTTGTGACGCAGTGCGTCAACCTCAGCAACCCGGTAGGGTGTTGACTGCACAACCCAAACGGTCTAGACAGTTTCGGGTTGATGCTGTACTTCCTCGCGCTCCCATGGTTGTTGACAGTTCAAGACTGTGCAGCAGTTCCATGATATTGCGTCCGGCTCCGTCATGCATCCACCAGTGCGACCGGATTCAGCGAGTCAGATGTTGCCCACTCCGTTGCCGTTTCCTCATCAGTTTCGAATGAGGAACCCTCTGATGAGGACGTTGCTGAACAAGACGATCAGCCCCCAGCCCTGCTATCCATCCAGAAGATGCTGAAGAAGGAACGCTGCTCAGTCAGGCTGTGGATGAGTCAGGTAGGGACGCTGTCATCCGTGGATCAATTTGTGTCACTAGGAAGACTATACCTCCGTCCTCTTCTATACCATCTAGCTTTTCACTGGAAAAAGGACAAGACGCTAGAAGCGGTCTCGATCCCGGTTTCCGAAAAGATAAAGTCTTGTCTGACTTGGTGAAAGGACTATATCAACCTAAGAGAGGGTCTTCCCCTGACTGTTCAGACTTCCAACCACGTTCTCTTCTCGGACGCATCGGACGTAGGCTGGGGTGCGACATTAGACGGTCGGGAATGCTCGGGATTATGGAACTCGAGTCAAAGGACAATGCATTTCAACTGCAAGGAGCTACTGGCAGTACGTCTGGCCTGGAAAGCTTCAGGTCTCTCCTTCAAGGCAAAGTGGTGGAGGTGAACTCGGACAACACCACGGCTTTGGCGTACATCTCCAAGCAAGGAGGGACCTACTCTCTGACGTTGTACGAGATCGCAAGGGACCTCCTCACCTGGTCAAAAGGTCTAGACATATCACTAGTAACGAGGTTCATCCAAGGCAACTTGAATGTCATGGCAGGTGTCTCAGTCGGAAGGGACAAATAATTCCAACAGAATGGACCCTCCACAAGGATGTATGCAAGAGACTTTGGGCCACCTGGGGCCAGCCAACCATAGATCTCTTCGCAACCTCGATGACCAAGAGGCTCCCAATATTTTGCTCACCAATCCCGGACCCAGCAGCAGTTCATATAGATGCCTTTCTCCTAGATTGGTCACATCTAGATCTATATGCATTCCCTCCGTTCAAGATTGTCAACAAGGTACTGCAGAAGTTCGCCTCTCACGAAGGGACAAGGTTGAAGCTAGTTGCTTCCCTCTGGCCCGCGAGAGAATGGTTCACAGAGGTACTTCGATGGCTAGTAGACGTTCCCAGAACACTTCCCCTAAGGGTGGACCTTCTACGTCAGCCACACGTAAAGAAGGTACTCCAAGGCCTCCACGCTCTTCGTCTGACTGCCTTCAGACTATCGAAAGACTCTCGAGAGCTAGAGGCTTTTCGAAGGAGGCAGCCAGAGCGATTGCTAGAGCAAGGAGAACATCCACCCTTAGAGTCTACCAATCGAAGTGGGAAATCTTCCGAAACTGGTGCAAGTCAGTATCCGTATCCTCGACCAGTACCTCTGTAACTCAAATAGCTGACTTCCTCTTTTATTTGAGGAAAGAACGATCTCTTTCAGCTCCCTCTATCAAGGGTTACAGAAGCATGTTGGCATCAGTCTTCCGTCACAGAGGCTTAGATCTTTCCAACAATAAAGATCTACAGGACCTCCTTAAGTCTTTTGAGACCACGAAGGAGCGTCGTTTGGTTACACCTGGTTGGAATTTAGACGTGGTACTAAGATTCCTTATGTCAGACAGGTTCGAACCGCTACAATCAGCCTCCCTGAAAGATCTCACCTTAAAGACTCTTTTCCTGGTATGCTTAGCCACAGCTAAAAGAGTCAGTGAGATTCATGCCTTCAGCAAGAACATCGGATTCTCATCCAAAAAGGCTACATGTTCTACAACTTGGTTTTCTAGCCAAAACGAGCTGCCTTCTCGGCCTTGGCCAATATCGTTCGATATTCCAAACTTATCGTATGGTTGGAAATGAACTAGAAAGAGTCTTATGCCCTGTAAGAGCTCTTAAGTTCTATTTAAAACGAACTAAACCTTTACGAGGCCCGTCTGAAGCTTTATGGTGTTCAGTTAAGAAACCATCTTTGCCTATGTCAAAGAATGCTTTATCCTATTTTATCAGACTGTTTATACGAGAAGCTCATTCCCATCTGAATGAGGAAGACCAAGCTTTGCTGAAGGTAAGGACACACGAAGTTAGAGCTGTCGCAACTTCCGTGGCCTTTAAACAAAATAGATCTCTGCAAAGTATAATCGACGCAACCTATTGGAAAAGCAAGTCAGTGTTCGCGTCTTTTTATCTTAAGAATGTCCAGTCTCTTTACGAGAACTGCTACACTCTGGGACCATTCGTAGTAACGAGTGCAGTAGTGGGTGAGGGCTCAACCACTACAATTCCCTAATTCCATAACCTTTTTAATCTTTCTCTTGAAATGTTTTTATTGTTTTTGGGTTGTCCGGAAGGCTAAGAAGCCTTTCGCATCCTGGTTGATTTGGCGGGTGGTCAAAGTCATTTCTTGAGAAGCGCTTAGATTAGAGGTTTTGATGAGGTCCTGTTGTATGGGTTGCAACCCTTCATACTTCAGCTCCTAGGGGTCTGTCAGCATCCTAAGAGGATCGCGAGGCTCCGTAAGGAAGAGGTACTTTAAAAGGCAGAGTAATTTTTCAAGTCGACTTCCTTACCAGGTACTTATTTATTTTATGTTTGTTATTTTGAATAACTGCTAAAATGAAATAAAAAATCCTTAGCTCATAATAATGTAAACAATTATTGCTGGTCTCTACCCACCCCCCTGGGTGTGAATCAGCTTATATAATCACCGGCTAAGTTTAATATTGAAAAATGTTATTTTTATAATAAAATAAATTTTTGAATATACTTACCCGGTGATTATATATTAAAGGACCCTCCCTTCCTCCCCAATAGAGACCCAGTGGACCGAGGAGAAAATTGAGTTCTGTGTTTACATTGAGTAATGAGTACCTGCCCGACAGATGGCGCTGTTGATGTACACCCCCTACCTGTATAGCGATCGTTTTTGGGCTCAAGCCATGGCGTCCTGATGGAAGGTTCCTGTTTGGTAGCTTCCTTGGGTATAAGACTACTAAGATATTCCCAGAGAATTTAACCACAGGTTATCACAGAATTCTAACTTCTGGAGCGAGTATCTCAAAGGTTTCCCTTTAAGACATCGTAATACAACAGTGGACACGCATGTCTGAACGTGCCACATAGCTATCTTCACCCCGAACAGAGTTAATGCTTCGGTGTGTAAGGGCTGAGAATAGCTGGGAGCCGTTCCACAGCTAATCTCACTCGTGGCTACTACTGATACTCGAGACGTAAACAAACGGACGCCATTGCTCTGATGACGTCACGCCCGTCTTCATCCTTTGTTTAGTAGCTGCCCTACTTAGACGGATTTTCCCTTGTGTTATCTTTATCGCTTTGCATCTTCGCTATGTCGTTACCTTCAGCCTCGCCTTCTTCTGGAAAGTTGAGTACAAGGTTCCAGTATTGTTTAATTAAGCTCTGGCCGTAAAGTAAATATTATTTTGCGAAATAATTGATGTTTTGTGGCAGAGCTGTGCCTCTACCGGACCCGCCATTTTATGGCGTCGTTGTTGTTTTGCATGTCTTATTTAGTTAGCCACAACAACGCTTCCGGCATTATATACTAATCGAATACATTAGTTTATTTAGTCTTCATAGCTAGGAACTTTTATATCGTGTTTAGACGCTTTTTATCGGTCATCGATTGACCTCATACCAGTCGGCTACTATAGCCCCCAGGCCAGGAGCCTACATACAAGTGTTCATGCATGATTTATTAGTGATCCTAGACTAAGTTATGAAGATAGTGGCATTATTATTTTACAATACTTTTGACAGTGATGCAAATGTTTTCGCCTTCAGGGACCATATAGGGGATAGGCTAGTCAGTGATTCTTTCTAGCCTAACCTAATCTTAGGACCCCTATATGCTTCCTTCATCCCCTGCCTTGGCATTCCCTCTTTTTAGCCTTGATCCCTTTTCTGAGTAAAGGGATTAATTGTCTAATAGAGTATATATCGCCTCTCGGTCCTCCCTAAAGGAATGAACCCCCTTTAGGATTGCGTCTGAGAGTGAGGTTAGGCTAGCCTACCTCTATGGCTAGGATAGTCTATGACTTTCCTGCGATAGCGATATGTCTTCTTCCTTGCCTAGTTCAGGACTTTTAGCCCTGTTCTAGGTCGGGTTAGGAAGGTTTCTCTGTTCCATGCTGAAACTGTACTCTTGCACCGTTTTAGCCGATCAGCCTGATCTTAGGTTAGGGAGTGTCCTCCCTTCCCTTAGTGGCCACTCTGGTACAGAAACCCTTCCTGGGAAGACCTCTCTCTTCTCCCTCCCCACCTATCTCTTGTATAGCCTAGCCTATGCTTAGGTTAGTTTATACTCATCTGTCCCCTGTCCTACAACTCCTCCTTAGGGTGGATGAGTAGGGCTACCCGAGCTTCCTTGTGCAGTCCACTCTGGTACATATACCTTCATAGTGTCCTATAAGGTTAGTTACTAGTATAGTTCTGCATATGGGAGTCTCCCCCCCCCCCCCCCTCTTGGGTGTTCCCTAGCCCTCCCTTGGGCTACCTAGCTCCCGGTCCCTAGTGACCCCTGCTCATGGATGTTAGAGCCTGCCTCTATCATGGGTACACCCTCTCAGGGAGGGGGAGGGATGTCTGGAACCCTGACGGTACTTCCTGCATCCCTTTCCCCCCTCCCCCTGTCTCTCTATCTATCCGGGTGCCGGTCTCTTGCCGCCTCTACTGTCGGCAATACCTGCCTCCTTCTTGGTGACTTCCCTACCCTTGCCGCCAGCCCCCCGTGTACCGAGGGACTGCCGGCTGCCGCCGGCTACTACCGGCGGCTCTCCTACTCCTATCTAATCGTCCGCCTGCCGGTCGATCACCGGAGTGCCGGCTTATACTGCCGGCAACCCGATACTACCTTTACCATCCTTATCCCAGTCACCAACCTGGCATCCTCCGACTGCCGGAGCCGCCGCTTCCTGCCGGCGTGCCGCCGTTGTGCCGGCGGCCGCCATCCTGGTATCTAACTGACTTTTGAAAATTGTCTGTTCTAATGCCAGAATCTATGCTGGAGCGAGCTCCGGCATGCCGGCGGCTTGCCGGATGCCTCGGAGGCGTCAAGAATACTTGCACCCCCTTACTGTAGCTATCATAAGACTAGGATAGCCCTATATGGCAAACAGATAAGCTGCTTTTGCTAGTAAGATCAGTACCTAGTACTGCTCTATTAGTGATCATGCTGTCTCTTTGCATTCTTCTAATTCCAGCATGCTATGTGCATCTTAGCACGGCTGGTTGCCAGAAGCAGTTACCCTTAATGAGGCCTTCTGGCTCTTAACTGGGAACCGAATGAATTCGATTCCAATCTTGTCCTTGGTTTTCCATGGAGTTCCAAAATACTGGGAATCCTAGGAAACTATATCCAATGATCTCGGTCATTTGGATTATCCCAGGACCAAGCTTATGGTAACCAGCCGGGCGAGATGCATGGAGCGTGTTCTCCTTTACTGTTTTCATTCTCTATGCATCACACCTTCTTTAAGTTAAAATTAATGATTAATATTAACTTAGTTTAAGAGCCATTCTTATGACTCCCCCATACTCATTTTCTCTTTCTTCCACAGGAGGAGCAGATGAAGTGTGACTTTGCCTTCTGCGCTGTGAAACGCCCGCAGTTTTACGGGCATACGGCTTGCAGGACTCACGCCCCTTGTGCAGACAAGAAAGGGGATTTGAAGTTCTGGAATCCACTGGATTGTACGGTCTGCCAGGCCCACCTAGTTGAGGCCTTCCATAACCCTCCCTCAGCGGAGGTTAGAGACATTTCTCGTGAAAAGCTGCGCAAGTGGGTGCGTGGCTTTCAGAAAAATGCTACTGGACCGTACCTGGCCACCGAAGAACTGAGGTCCCTGTTGTTCCCTAAGGCCTCCCCTGACTCAGTGGTACCAAAAGAAGCAATCCCCACTGTCCAAATTACGGTGGAACCTGATGTGGTCATGGCTCAGTCCATGCACGAGTGTCGTTTAGATTCCGAGGATGATGAACAGATCTCAGACGTCTCGGAAGACACGGAGAAGACGCTTATGGCTCAAGGAGCCGAAGAGGACGAAGACAAGGTGGAATACACCGAGTCGGAGCTTGAAGCTGCTCCCTCGTCCATCCCTCCTCCTACTCCTACACCGACGGAAATGTCCATTCCGTCTACCTCCTCGACTCCGGATCCTTCCTCTTCTACCCAAGAACTGATCCGGCTGATTAGAGCCGTCATGGACGACAGGCTGAAGGAGAACCAGGAGTCCATCAGGTCGATGATTGGATCCAGAGAACCGAAGAAGATTTCGGTCAAGGATCTCCCAGCTTGCTCTCATGCCAACCCGTGGAGGTATGCAGAGCATATGGTTATTGCGACCGGCAGGATCTTTGTTAGTGACAAGATCGGCACGGTCCCGTTGGAAGATGTGGAGTTCTTCCCAAGCTTCGAGGCCTACCCGGACTGTTACGTCCGGCTTCGTTCCGAACCTGCCTCGAAGGAAGAGACCGAACCTAAAGAAGAGATAGTGTTCGATCTCGCAAAGGCCCAGGCTATGCTAGCCTCCGCATTTAAGAGTAGGGGCTTTACCTGCTCTAAGCTTCCGGCTTTGAGCAAGAAGCATCCTACATACGTTGCACCTGACACTGCGGTTCTTCCTTTCTTGGAAAAGGCCTTAGCTGCATGCCTTAAAGCGGCGGAAGAAGGGAAACCCTGCCCTGCACTGGAGGAGTGCAGACCCTTCTCCATCGTGACCCCCCCTGACGCTCGACACTGGAAAGATGTTCAGCATACTTTCGTCGTGGGTAGGCTCGATCCTGACGTCGCCGGACGTCAGTTTAATGAAGACCTCCCTAAGCTCAACGATCACCTCCTTCGCCGGGAACAAGACACGAAGGAGAGGCTTGCGGCATCTCTTTCTCATCAAGTCCAACTGGAAGTGATGGCCTGTGACACAAGAGTACCAGATCACTACATGGTACTAGCCAAATCCCACTTACTGACAGTAATGAAGGACTTGTACCACTTCATAAAGGCTCGTAGAGCCTGTCGCGAATTCGTGTTTGCCGGTGCCACCGTGAAACACGAACCCCGGAGGCTGATTTCCTCCAACATCTGGGGAAAGCACCTGTTTCCTTCTGACCTTGTCAAGGAAATAACTGACAGAGCCGCCACGGAGAATAGGAACCTTCTCCACAAGTGGGGCATGTCCAGAAAAAGGAAACCCTCTCAGGACGATGGACCTCAGCCTAAGAGGAAACCGCAAAAGCCAAAACCCCAGCAACGTCAGCAACGACGTCAGTTTCCGGGACCCGCTACCTCCCAAGTGGTTGCCCAACCACAACAGACCTTTCAATTGGTCCCCCAACCGGTGTTGTCACAGTCACCGGTCTTCACCCCTGCCTTTGAGCAACCATCCACTACCTTTCATGCCAAAGGTAGAGGCTCGTCCAGGGGTGCAAGCAGAGACGCATCTCGTCGTCCCTCCAGAGGTAGAGGAGGAAAGGGAGCTAGCGGCCGAGGCAACAAGTCCTCGGGACACCAGAAGCAATGAAGTGCTTCCGGTGGGAGGAAGACTCCGCCAATTCCAGGATCGTTGGACCTTCGATCCCTGGGCACACAGCATCATCAAGAACGGTCTAGGCTGGAGTTGGACGCAACCACCCCTAATCTTCCAGCGGTTCTTCCAACAATCGACCCCCATTCTGGAAGAATATGTTCTAGACCTCTTGAACAAGAAGGTGATAAGGAAGGTAAAGTCCACCAGGTTCCAAGGGAGACTGTTTTGCGTTCCCAAGAAGGACTCAGACAAACTCAGAGTCATTCTGGACTTATCCCCCCTCAACAAGTTCATAGAGAACAACAAATTCAAGATGCTGACGCTTCAACAAATAAGGACCCTTCTGCCTCAAGGTTCCTACACGGTCTCTATAGACCTGGCGGATGCCTATTGGCACATTCCAATGAACCATCACGCTTCCTCCTACCTAGGATTTCGACTCCAAAGGAAAAGCTACGCCTTCCGGGCCATGCCATTCGGCCTCAATGTGGCCCCTCGGATCTTCACAAAACTGGCGGATGCCATAGTACAACAGCTCCGCCTAAGAAACGTCCAGGTGATGGCCTACCTCGACGACTGGCTAGTCTGGGCTCCATCGCCCGAAGAGTGTGCAAAGTCTTGCAACGAAGTTACCCAGTACCTAGAACACCTGGGATTCAAGATCAACGAGAAGAAATCTCGCCTCTTTCCAGCTCAGAAGTTTCAGTGGTTGGGAATCCACTGGAATCTTCAGTCACACCGCCTTTCCATCCCCCAGAAGAAAAGGAAGGAAATAGCAGGGTCTGTCAAGCGACTACTGAAATCCAAACGCATTTCAAGACGACAGCAGGAACGAGTTCTAGGCTCTCTACAATTCGCCTCAGTGACAAACCCAGTGCTTCGTGCACAGCTAAAGGATGCCGCGGGAGTCTGGAGACGCTCGGCATTCATCGCTCGAAGAGACCTCAAGAGACGGCTTCCAAACAGACTTCGACGCCTCCTAAAGCCGTGGTCGGAAGCAAAGGCCCTGAAAAGGTCCATTCCTCTCCAACACCCTCCTCCATCACTCAACATCCACACGGATGCCTCACTGGAAGGCTGGGGAGGTCACTCCCACCTGAAACAGGCTCAAGGGACCTGGTCTCCACTATTCAAGACGTTCCACATAAACATCTTGGAGGCCATGGCGGTCCTTCTAACTCTGAAGAAGTTATCCCCGCCGCCCTCGATCCACATCCGTCTAACCCTAGACAACTCGGTGGTAGTTCGTTGTCTCAATCGCCAAGGCTCAAGATCGCCCCAGATAAATCAGGTGCTTCTCCCAATCTTCCGTCTGGCGGAGAAGAAGAAGTGGCACCTGTCTGCAGTTCACCTACAAGGATTCCGCAATGTGACAGCGGATGCTCTATCTCGGACAAACCCGATAGAGTCGGAATGGTCTCTAGACGCAAGATCGTTCTCCTTCATCTCTCATCAAGTCCCAGAACTTCAGATAGATCTCTTTGCAACGAGCGACAACAATCAACTTCCTCTGTACGTAGCCCCGTACGAGGACCCCAAAGCAGAAGCGGTGGACGCCATGTCACTGGACTGGAACAGATGGTCCAAGATATACCTGTTCCCTCCCACCAACCTTCTGTTGAAAGTCCTCTCCAAACTGAGAACCTTCAAAGGGACAGCGGCCCTAGTGGCTCCCAAGTGGCCCCGGAGCAACTGGTACCCCCTGGTCCTGGAGCTGCAGCCCAAGCTGATCCCTCTCCCGGGCCCAGTTCTCTCTCAACAAGTACAGAAGTCGACTGTCTTCGCTTCATCATCGAAAATCAAGGACCTTCATCTCATGATTTTCTCTCCCTTGCCGCAAAGAAGAGGTTTGGGATCTCGAAGAAAAGTCTAGACTTCCTAGAGGAATACAAGACCGAATCCACGAGACGGCAATATGAATCATCCTGGAGGAAATGGGTCTCCTTTGTCAAGGCAAAAAATCCTAAAGAAATCACCATTGATTTCTGTATGTCCTTCTTCATTCACCTTCATGGACAAGGATTAGCAGCCAATACGATTTCAACCTGCAAATCGGCCTTGATTAGACCAATTCTATATGCTTTCCAAATTGATCTGTCCAACGACATCTTTAACAAATTACCAAAAGCATGTGCTCGCCTACGCCCAGCACCCCCTCCGAAACCGATCTCCTGGTCACTAGACAAGGTACTCCATTTCGCCTCCAACTTGGACAACGATTCATGCCCCCTCAAGGATCTGACTCAGAAAGTTATATTTTTATTTGCTCTCGCTTCGGGAGCTCGAGTCAGCGAAATAGTGGCATTATCAAGAGAAGAGGGACACATCCTGTTTGCCGATTCAGGAGAAGTGACCCTCTCCCCTGATCCGACGTTTCTCGCTAAAAACGAATTACCCACCAAAAGATGGGGCCCTTGGAGAATATGCCCCCTGAAGGAGGATGTCTCTCTATGTCCAGTAGAGAGTCTCAAGGTCTATCTTCGCAGAACTTCGAACTTTGGTGGAGGCCAACTCTTCAAAGGAGAAACATCGGGCAGCGACCTGTCACTGAAACAATTAAGAGCGAAAATCACCTACTTCATTCGCAGAGCGGATCCGAACAGTACACCCGCTGGTCATGATCCTAGAAAAGTGGCATCTTCTCTGAACTTCTTTCAGAGCATGGACTTTGAAAGCCTTAAAAACTTTACGGGCTGGAAGTCCTCGCGAGTTTTCTTTAAACATTATGCGAAACAAGTGCACGAAGTCAAACATTTTGTGGTAGCCGCAGGTAGTGTTATGAAACCTGCACCTAACTCTGCGTAGAACAGTGAGTTACTTGGGACTCTAACTCTTCGGGTGCCTATGTTGACCCTCGAGCGATTCATAGTGATGTCTAAAAACACTTAGTGCTTTTATAACTGTTCTTATCCCAGGTGAAATGTCATAGTGTCACACAAGTGCCGCATGCCTTGAGCATGATGTGTTGTTTAAAGACTTGCGTTCCTCGAGAACGAGTACCTACTAATCCTGAAATTCCTTTTCAGATTCAAGAGCAAGCCTTTATTTCTATGTACATTATTATTACTGTAAATGAACTTTACTTTTGCTGTAAATTATTTAATTTCTGCATTGTGAAATAAAATTTCTATTTTATTACTTATGCGTCTCTTTCAGCTCCTACCTACTATGAAATACATACTGTCATAGTTTTATTTATTCCTCCTTTCTTATGGTCATGAAGAATTTAAGATGTCTAATCCTAAATTATATTCACCCTGTCTCAGTAAGGTTCCTACACGAACACTTACTTCTGATACCCAAGAGATGAACTCTATACACAGTGCCCAACCACCACTGGTCTAATTCAGAATGTTCCTATACAAATATCAAACATTCTGCTTCATCTCTAAGTTCTTCAAGTTCTTCTGTCAGGATGAATAGCCCTTCAATACCACTTTGACGTCGGCATAGCCCATGGGAACTTCCTACCAATGGGGGGCAGGATACTTCGTTCCTATGGTTCTTTACCTAAGATTACTTTGCTGTTTTGTCAATGCCTAGGCACTTAACACTGGGGGAAAATCTACCACGATACATTGATTCTCTGGTACTCTTCCATCAGGACGCCATGGCTTGAGCCCAAAAAACGGATTTTGAGCGAAGCGAAAAATCTATTTTTGGGTGAGATAGCCATGGCGTCCTGATGGACCCTCCCTACTACTTCGTCCAGTTTTGTTCCCACCCTACACTACTACAGCAACTGGCTTCAGGATGAAGACGGGCGTGACGTCATCAGAGCAATGGCGTCCGTTTGTTTACGTCTCGAGTATCAGTAGTAGCCACGAGTGAGATTAGCTGTGGAACGGCTCCCAGCTATTCTCAGCCCTTACACACCGAAGCATTAACTCTGTTTGGGGTGAAGATAGCTATGTGGCACGTTCAGACATGCGTGTCCCCTGTTGTATTACGATGTCTTAAAGGGAAACCTTTGAGATACTCGCTCCAGAAGTTAGAATTCTGTGATAACCTGTGGTTAAATTCTCTGGGAATATCTTAGTAGTCTTATACCCAAGGAAGCTACCAAACAGGAACCTTCCATCAGGACGCCATGGCTATCTCACCCAAAAATAGATTTTTCGCTTCGCTCAAAATCCGTTTTGCGGATTTTTAACGTAGAGTTTTCTGTCGAGCAACAGAGTTGCAGCTTATATAATCACCGGGTAAGTATAATCAAAAATTTATTTTATTATAAAAATAACATATTTGTTTGATATTACAGTACTGGCTAATTATATGAAGTAAGTTAGAGAAAATAGCCTGTGGTTAGGGAAATTTAAATAGGATTTGAGTGGTGAGTTTGATAACTGCCAAAGGATTATACTGTATTTGAAAAGAATGTTTTTGTTTAAAGTTTTTAGTAATGTATGATATTTTGTTATATGTATGTTACCAAAATCAAATTATATTTTATCCAAACCAAAATTCATTAAGAAATAGTAGTAATTTTTGGGCTCAAGCCATGTCGTCCTGATGGAAGTTCCTTAAAGGCAGCTTCCTAGGGTATATTACAACTACGGCGATATTCCCAGAGAATTTACCTTCAGGTACCCAGAATTCTAACTCCTGGAGCGAGTATCCCTAAAAAAGACCTTAGGGATATCGTAAATATCAGTGGACGTATTCTTGACACGCCTCATAGCAATCTATACCCCGAATAGAGTTAACACTTCGTAGGGGTCAAATGGCAAGAAAACGAAAACTATAAGAAAGGGGGGAGCCGTTCGTAAGGCATCTCTCCTCCCCGTTTCGAAAGCGTGCCCTGCGCCGCTTGCGGCGCCATCTGCATTCCTTTTTGCGTAGCTCTACGACTCGGTGTTTTGTTCCCTGTTTTCTACCAAATCTTGGAATTTCTCGTGTTATAATGCTTTCTCCAACTTCTTCTGCCTCGGATAAGTTGAGTACTATTTCTTTTATGTATAAATGTAGGCTCTTGGTTAAAATTAAAGTAATTAAAAGAGTTATCTTTGATACAAGAGCTGTTGCCTGCTGGAGGCATCATGGATGCTGTCGCTCGCTAGAATAGGATTTATTTGTTAGCAAGAGCGACGTTCCCAGCCCCTTTGCGCTTAAATATTAGCTAATTAGCTTATTTAGGAATTCTGTTATGATGCGTTAGTAGTGTGCCTGGCGAAGTTTTGCCTAGGCTGCCAACACTAGTCTTCGTAGGCTAGCGGTTGGCCTATGTACTTCCTGCATGATAATTAGTCTTCCAAGTGTGATTTTATTGTTTTAAGCGTTAGGCAACGTTATACATATAAGCCCTTTTTGAGTACCTTCCAAGATAGTATTGGTGTGAGTTTCGGTGAATTAGGTAATCGATTCTCTTAGTGCCTAGGCTAGGTTGTCTTAGGTCATTATAATATTATCTGTTTCCCCGTTTGCTCCCTTCTCTTCGGGGAAGGGGCAAACCCTTTCCCTCTGTTTAAGCCCTAGGCTTAACTCTAGTGGTTTGTTTGAATTAATTTTCAAATATATCTATGCTGGAGTAGTACTGTACCTTCCCGTTCCATCTGAATTGGTTCAGAGGGGGACAGTACAACAGTGTTTAGTCTGAGTCGGGGTTGGTCTGGCATGGGGCAGAGTCTCCCTTGCTGACTGACACGGGCATACGGGGTTTATCCCCCTTGGTCCACCTTGTTGGGTTCCAGTAGTGTTCCCTTCGCTCGGTGACCCCTCAGACTTGTCCTCTTGCCGTTCCGGATTCGGGATATGTTCTCTTTTCTGGAATAGCAATTCCTTCCTTGCCGTGGTTTTAGGGAGGCAGCCAGTAGTGCCGGCCTCCCCCTCGGGTCTTTCTCTGGCTGAGATGAGCTGTCTTAGTGGGGAATGACCCTTAACCAAGGCAAGGTTGGATAGGACCCTCTGTCCTTCCCTTCTATTTTCCGTTCCTTTGTGTCAGTCGTCCGCATCCGTACCTAGCCTAGGTTAGGATGGGGAACTGACGTGGTCTCCTGTCGGCCGGCAGAGTGTGCCGACCGGCAGAGACCCTTCCTTCGAGTGCTGCCCGGTCCTTTCTTGGTCCCTCCATCGCTGCCGTCTGTAGATTCAGTAAGCAGCGGTTAGGAAGCCTGACTTAGTGTCTTCCCTTCCTTTCGGCACTCTTTCGGGTGCCGGGCACAGAGACTCATAGCCTCTTAGCCCGGCATTCATTCTGTTGTCTTCGTATGTGTTGTCCTTGCCGTCTGCCGGCCTACAGGCCGGCCGTCGGTGGGGAGGGGTGTTCTCCAGTTCTCTTGCTGTCGGTCGGCGATGGTTATATACCTTTGCCGGCCGGTCTCTTGCTCATCTGCCGGCCACTACAGTGGGGCCGGCAGCCGAGCGCTGCCTGGTGTGGAGGCCAGCCGGCAAGGTTTGCTTACTGCTGCCGGCCGGCCTGCTACACTGCCCGGTTAGCCGGCCACTAAGAATGATGGCCGGCAATGCAATGCAAACCGGGTGGCTGCGGACCGGCAACCACTGCCGGCCGGTTCAGGCATGGGATCTGGAGTTCTCCCCAATAAGGGTGATCTGTTGGTGTGTACTTGAGATCTACCTTTCGAAAATCGGGGGGGGGGGGGGGGGGGGGTGCTGACCGGCAATGGCCGGCCGGCACACCACCCTCAGGTACTGTATCAGTCCTTTCTTTGGTGGTGTATTCAACCAAGGGAGTCCATGATATAGTAGGTTACAACACTGTCTTTTCTATCTTACTTGTGTTACTTGTGCATTCACTTGGTGTCGCCTTACAAGGATAAAAGAGAATTCTTTTCATCCCTGGCCGGAATGGTAAAAATTTTACCTTAGGTGTGAGCTACACCTAATTCCCTTTGGAAATATGCTCTCTGGTTATTCTAGTAAAGACTAACTATGTGACTTTGGCTGGTGGGCTTCCACAGGTGTTTGTGTGGGTTTCACAAGTAGGTGTCTTTCCCTTATTCTTGGTGAATACTCATTTGTTACATGTGAATTGAAATTCACTTGATATTCATGGAAATCTTTCTTCTTTTACAGGAGGAGCATCCGAAGTGTGATAGTGTCTTCTGCAATGTCCGTAGTAAGAACTTTTGCGGACATGTCTCGTGTAGGAGGCACGCTGCTTGCGCAGCCTCCAATGATGACCATCGTTACTGGGATCCGCAGGTATGTGCTGTATGTACTAACCTGCTATCAGAGGCTTTTGAATCCCCTAGGTCAGCGGAGTCAAGAGATGCAGCGAGGGAGAAGCTTCGCTTATGGGTAAGGGGTTTTCAGAAAAACACCACTGGACCTTATCTTCCCAATGAGAAGATGAGGGCATATCTTTTTCCCAAGGCTTCCGCTGATGCTGTTGTTCCCCAGCCTCGGCCGGAGATCCCTCTCGTCCAGATCCCAGTGGAGGAGGATGTCGCTGATGCTATGCAGGACATCCAGTTGGACGACAAGATGTCTGACTTGTCCGATCGTGCGGAACAGGATCTCCTCGCAGAAGGCGAGGAGGAGGATCGAGATCCTATTGCCGTGGAGGAAGAGGTTCCCGTATCTTCAGACGTGCCGGTTCAGGTCCCTGAACCTATCCCCTCTACCTCGTCCGCTCTTCCAGCAGAGCTAGGACAGGCTCTCTCTTCCATCGTTGGTATGATCCAACAGATGCAGAGGGAGAATAATCAGAAGGCCGCTACTTTGGAGCTCCAGATGCAGAAGATCACAGCATCACGTGGACCTCCAAAGAAGCTCAACGTGAAGGACCTTCCTCTGTGCTCGGATGCCAACCCGTGGAGATATGCCGAGCACATGCCGATGACGATTGGGAAGATCGTCATGTCGGAGAAACTGGGATCAATTCCCCTTGAGGAGGTGGAATTCTGGCCCAGTAGAGGGGCCTATCCGGACTGTTATGTCCGTTTGAAGAAGGAGCCGGCCTCGAAGGAGGAGACGGAACCAAAGGAGGTGATTATCCTGGATCACTCCAAGGCTCAAGCCACTTTATCAGCTGCATTGAAGGAGAGGGGGTTCTCAAACTCTAAAGTTGCCGCTTTGAGTAAGAAGCACCCCTCCTTCGTATCCTCCCCGGCTAGGGCCTTCCCCTTTATGCAAAAGGGGTTCGCGGCCGTCTTGAAGGCGGTTGAAGCTGGCAAGCCATGTCCATCTCTGGAGGAATGCAAACCTCTTTCGTTGGCATTGCCGCTGGACAATAAGGACTGGAAGGAGGTGCACCTCACTTTCTCGGTTGGGAAGTTGGACGCCGACATTGCTGGTCAGCAGTTCGGCGAAAACCTTCCCAAGTTGTCGGAATTCCTCCTACGGAGGGAATTGGACACTAAGGAGCGCCTGGCAGCCTCGATGTCTCTCCAGACCAACATGGAGACGATGGCTAGCGACCCCAAGATGCCGGAGATGTTCATGGTAATGGCCAAGATCCATCTGGCCACGGTGACTAAGGACCTTTATTGCTTTGTTAAAGCAAGGAGGGCCTGTAGGGAGTTTGTGTTCGCCTCGGCCACAGTGAGGCATGAACCCAAGAGGCTCATTTCATCCAGCATCTGGGGTAAAGATCTCTTTCCCAACGACGTGGTCAAAGAGGTCGTGGACAAGGCAGCCACTGAGAACCGCAATCTTCTCCTGAAGTGGGGCCTGTCCCTTAAAAGGAAGTCTTCTCCGGATGAGGGCCCTCAGCCAAAAGGAAAGGCGAAGAAATCAAGGTTTTCCTCCCGTCCAGCCAAGCCTTTCAAACCACAAAGACAGCAGCAGCAGCAGCCAGCTTTGCCTCCGGTACCACAACTGGTAGCCCAGACCCCGACCACCTTCCAATGGGTACCCCAAGCCATGTCATCAGCTTCCCCGGCATTCAATCCCGTGTTCGAGGGACAATCAACCACGTTTCGTGCAAGACCCAGAGGGGCAGCCAGAGGTTCGGCAAGACGCCCCTCTAGGGGACGAGGATTCAGAGGTGGTCGCGGCCAGGGAGGCAAGACTGCAGGACAGTCAAAGTGAAGTGTCGCCGGTAGGTGGGAGACTTCAGTATTTCCGGGATCGCTGGACCTTCGATCCCTGGGCCCACAGCCTTCTCAAAAATGGACTGGGTTGGAGTTGGTACAGTACTCCGCCCCAGTGCCCTCAATTTTTCAACACTCCACCCCCGTTTTGGAGGAGTACATCCAAGATCTGTTGGAGAAAAAGGTGATCCGGAGGGTAAAGTCCATCAAGTTTCAAGGGAGGCTGTTTTGTGTTCCCAAGAAAGACTCGGGGAAACTCAGAGTCATTCTGGACTTGTCACCACTCAACAAGTTCATAGTGAACCACAAGTTCAAGATGTTAACGTTACAACACATAAGGGCCTTACTGCCCAAGAGGGCATATACCGTCTCCATCGATTTGTCAGACGCATATTGGCACGTTCCAATAAGTCGCCGTCTCTCCCCCTACCTAGGATTCAAGCTACAACAAAAACTTTATGCTTTCAGAGCGATGCCCTTCGGGCTAAACATAGCCCCAAGGATCTTTACGAAGCTTGCGAGCGCAGCGCTCAAACAGTTACGCCTAAAAGGGTTCCAAGTAGTAGCCTACCTGGACGATTGGTTGGTGTGGGCAGCATCCAGAGCAGAATGCCTGCAAGCTTCCCTACAAGTGATTCAGTTCCTGGAATATCTAGGTTTCATGATCAACAGAAAGAAGTCTCGTCTTTCTCCAGCTCAGAGGTTCCAGTGGTTGGGAATTCACTGGGATCTAGTGTCACACCGTTTTTCCATTCCGATGTCAAAGAGGAAGGAAATAGCGGGGTCTGTCAGGAGACTTCTAGGTTCCGAGAGGATATCAAGACGCGAACAGGAGAGGGTTTTGGGCTCTCTTCAGTTTGCATCAGTAACAGACCCAGTGCTAAGAGCACAGCTAAAAGATGCAGCGGGAGTATGGAGAACCTTTGCATCGAAAGAGCGAAGGGACTTGAAGAGACCGGTCCCACTTCGACTACGTTCTCTTCTCAGACCGTGGTCTCAAGCCAGTCGTCTAAAGAGGTCTCTACCTCTTCAGCCATCCCCCCCGTCAGTGACAATCCACACAGACGCCTCAAAGGTAGGGTGGGGGGGTCACTCCCATCGGAAAAAAGTGCAAGGGACCTGGTCCAAGCTATTTGGGACTTTTCACATAAACTTTCTAGAAGCTATGGCAGTGCTTCTTACCCTGAAGAAAGTATCCCCACGTCACTCGATCCATGTAAGGTTGGTACTGGACAGCGAGGTGGTAGTGAAATGTCTGAATCGGCGGGGATCGAGATCCCCACCTCTCAACCAGGTAATGTTAGCCATATTCCGACTGGCGGAGAAGAAGAAGTGGCACCTGTCAGCAGTTCACCTTCAAGGAGTCCGGAATGTGACCGCGGACGCTCTATCCAGGGTTGCTCCGATAGAGTCAGAATGGTCCCTAGACGCAGGATCATTCTCCTTCATCTTGAGACAAGTCCCAGAACTGCAGATAGACCTCTTCGCGACGAAGGACAACAAGAAGCTGCCGAAATATGTGTCCCCATACGTGGACCCCTTGGCGGAAGCAGTAGATGCGATGTCCCTCGATTGGAACAGATGGTTCAGGATCTACCTGTTTCCCCCTCACAATCTGATGTTGAGGGTCCTCAACAAACTGAGATCCTTCAAGGGAGTAGCAGCAATAGTGGCCCACAAGTGGCCGAACAGTGTATGGTTCCCTCTAGCTCTGGAACTACGACTGAAGTTTCTATCACTCCCGGACCCAGTTCTGTCCCAGCAAGTCCAGAAGTCGACTGTCTACGCTTCATTACAGAAAACCCGAACCCTGCAGCTCATGATTTTCTCTCCCTAGCGGTGAAGAAACGGTTCGGAATCTCAAAAGATAGCATCGACTTCCTGGAAGAATACAAGTGTAAGTCTACTAGGAGGCAGTACGAATCTGCATGGAAGAAATGGGTAGCCTTTGTCAAAGACAAGAACCCACAAGAGATCTCTACAGAGTTCTGCCTATCCTTCTTCATTCACCTCCACGGACAGGGGCTGGCGGCTAACACAATTTCCACATGTAAGTCAGCTCTGACAAGACCCATTCTATATGCCTTCCAGGTAGACCTCGCTAACGAGATGTTTAATAAGATCCCGAAGGCCTGTGCTAGGCTTAGACCATCAGCTCCTCCAAAGCCTATTTCGTGGTCGTTAGACAAAGTCCTTCATTTTGCCTCATTACTGGATAATGAGGAATGTGCATTGAAGGACCTGACTCAAAAAGTGATCTTCCTTTTTGCCCTTGCTTCTGGGGCCAGAGTTAGTGAGATTGTGGCCCTCTCGAGAGGAGGGCCGAGTTCAGTTCCTGGATGGGGGAGAACTGAACCTGTTTCCGGACCCTACGTTTCTCGCTAAGAACGAGTTGCCCACCAACAGGTGGGGTCCCTGGAGAATCTGCCCTCTGAAAGAAGATGCATCTCTATGTCCCGTAGAATGCCTAAAGGTCTATCTTCGTAGAACTTCAGACTTCCATGGGGGCCAACTATTCAGAGGAGAAACATCGGGCTCGAATTTATCTTTAAATCAGCTTAGGGCGAAAATTACATATTTTATTCGCAGAGCGGATCCTGACAGTTCACCCGCAGGTCATGATCCGAGGAAAGTTGCTTCATCCTTAAACTTCTTTAACTTCATGGATTTTGAACACCTTCGTTCATACACTGGCTGGAAGTCTTCCAGGGTATTCTTTCACCACTATGCTAAGCAAGTGGAGCAGCTAAAGAGGTCTGTGGTAGCAGTTGGTTGCGTCGTTAACCCTGCTGTTTAACTCTGCGAGGAACAGTGGAATCATTTGGGACTTTGATTCTTGGGTGAGTGGTTAGTTATATGCCTTGATATAACTAGTAGTGAAGGCTCTGAGAGCCCACAGTGACTGTTCCAGCGTTATGGTGATGGTAGCACAAGTACAGACAGGTGTGCCAAGCGTTTGCTAACGCTATTGTCAGCAAAGTAGTAACATGGACGTTAACTTTGATACCTGGGTATGTGGCAAGTGACATATTTGTTTTCTTTCAGATAACCATCCATCCATGCACTACGGTACTTGTGTAAATTGTTGGTCATCCACCTTTCATATGTACATATTTATGGTGACCATGTCTATTTATTGTTACTCAATAAACTTGTTCTCGGGAACCTTGCGTCTCCTTCACCTATATTGATTTCATGTTATTTGTTGAGCATTTAGCCTATGTATATTAATCGGGGATATCTATAATAGCCTATTCCTTAATGCAAAGCTTTGTTGCACTGGTTTATACTTTCCTTAGCATAAAGGACTCCACCCCTCTCTGAGGACGGTGGTGGCAGCAAGTTTAATCCTACGCAGATATAACCTTTTTGTCTAATTTTACTTCGACCAGGGTGCTGGTCAGGATTTTTCCCTTGGATGCTGTAGTCCCGTAAGACTAGGCTTTACTTCATATAGAGTGAGACCACTATATTGTACTGGCTGGCGAGTGATTCATGCATAGGTATATGTACTCTTCGATCGTTTCTATAGTCTAGTAGGACTCCTCCCTGTAGGGGGCAGGAAGCGCTTTCATGGCTTATGATTAGTGAAAAGATGTATAACGGTAACATCTTAGGTCTTTCAGTCGAGTTGACTAAGAAACATTCCTGAGGAGTACGGCACGTGTTGAGAATCCACAGATACAGTAATGCTCTGGTATACTTCCATCAGGACGACATGGCTTGAGCCAAAAAAACGGATTTTGAGCGAAGCGAAAAATCTATTTTTGGGTAAGATAGCCATGTCGTCCTGATGGACCCGCCCTGTTCCTTTTCAAAAAAGAAAAAAAAAAAAAAAAAAAGTGAAAAGGGTTGTAGGACCCCTCCCTACATACAGTATCTGTAGCACCTCGTGTATCGCTACAGGGAATACAGATGGCGCCGCAAGCGGCGCAGGGCACGCTTTCGAAACGGGGAGGAGAGATGCCTTACGAACGGCTCCCCCCTTTCTTATCGTTTTCGTTTTCTTGCCATTTGACCCCTACGAAGTGTTAACTCTATTCGGGGTATAGATTGCTATGAGGCGTGTCAAGAATACGTCCACTGATATTTACGATATCCCTAAGGTCTTTTTTAGGGATACTCGCTCCAGGAGTTAGAATTCTGGGTACCTGAAGGTAAATTCTCTGGGAATATTGCCGTAGTTGTAATATACCCTAGGAAGCTGCCTTTAAGGAACTTCCATCAGGACGACATGGCTATCTTACCCAAAAATAGATTTTTCGCTTCGCTCAAAATCCGTTTTTTATCAATGGATTAATTTCTTGAGAAAGAAGAGTGTTTTTTGCAAATAACATTCTCTAATTTACACAGGTCCTGCAACGATGTCATGTTGACAGTAATTGCCTTTAGTCCTTGAAGCTGTGCAAAACCATTAGAATTATTGTACATTCCACAATCCTTAGAAGATACTACCTGATCAGTTAGTAGGGTCTGCCACTTGAAAGCA
>NC_090752.1:58729534-58831104 GCF_036898095.1 Palaemon carinicauda
TTCCTCCAGGTGGGACACTCATAAGTGTTCCTATACAGGCCAAGTCTAAACCAAGGCACACCTAACCGGGTATCTATTTGGGCAAGTACCAGTATGCCATCTATAAAGAACATATAACGGTGAAAAATACAGTACCACAATTTTCCCTAAATCAATACTGTTATCATCAATCTCCCGTCCACCATTGGGATGCAAAGTCACTTAAACAGTCCTAATTTCTGAAAAGTACAGCCGCATACTATGTCGTACAGGTCTATGCTGGCCCACCATTTCAATGTCTCGAAAAGTTTGTCAACAGCACATTTGAAATCTCTCAATCTTGGAAGGGGTTTTGAATAAGTCTGAATTCATACTAAACTCAAAAGTCACCCTCTTCCTAACATCGGAATTCACTTCTTGGGCCTCTGACCAGATATGCCATTTCCAAAGCTCCTGTTAACTATTAAATGTACATGACACACACTCATATAGCAACACAGTAGCTTACTTCTAGTTACAAGGTATGGATATAGAACAGCATCACAGACTAGTACAGACTGATAACAGGAAATATTCTAAATTTGCTCTCCCTTACACTCCCTACTGAGTGTAGGGGCTGCTGTCAATACCTGGAAAGGAACAATAACACATTAAGACATTTTTGGAAAAAGGGGGGCTTGAGGGATACAAAAGAAAAAAATAAAATCAAATATATTTCATACACAAACCACTAAAGTTTTCTCAGTCCCAAACCCTTATATATTGCAGCGGATGCTGATCGCCATCGCGCGACCCTCAACTGCGGATGCTGATCGCCATCGCGCGACCCTCAACTGCGGATGCTGATCGCCATCGCGCGACCCTCAACTGCGGATGCTGATCGCCATCGCGCGACCCTCAACTGCGGATGCTGATCGCCATCGCGCGACCCTCAACTGCGGATGCTGATCGCCATCGCGCGACCCTCAACTGCGGATGCTGATCGCCATCGCGCGACCCTCATCGCGCTATCGTCTACCCTGCGGATGCTGATCACCATCGCGCTATCGTCTACCCTGCGGATGCTGATCACCATCGCGCTATCGTCTACCCTGCGGATGCTGCTCGCCATCGCGCGACCCTCAACTGTGGATGCTGCTCGCCATCGCGGGATCGCCCACCTGCAGAGGCTGCTCGCCATCGCGCGACCGCCCACCTGCACATGCTGATCACCATCGCGCGACCCTGGCATGCTAATCACCATCGCGCGACCCTGCGGATATTGATCACCATCGCGCGACCCTGCGCATGCTGATCACCATCGCGCGATCGCCCTCTTGCACATGCTGCTCGCGATCGCTCACCTTCACATACTGCTCGCCAACGCACGATCGCTCACCTGCGCATGCTGCTCGACCATCGCGTCGGCATAATACAACGCACCATCGCCAACCTGCGCGTTAGCGCTCACCAGCTCACCACCGATCGCTTGTTGATCCATATCGCCAGCGGTCTTCCTCGCCCACGCGGCAGCGCATTTCCTCGCCATCGTGCTAACGCTTGCGTTCGCCGCCTCGGACTCGCGCTCATCCACCTGCCCACCCTCATGACTGCTCGTCTGCGCGCCTGCGCGCCCCCGCGACCCCGCGCCCCCGCAACCGCGCGACCGCTCGCCCGCGCTACCGCTTGCCTGTGCGCCCGCGCAACCGTTCGCCTGCGCGCCCACACGCCCACGTGCCTGCACGCATACGCTCATGCGCGTCCGCGCCCATGCTCTCCAAGGTTCGCCCACGCGCGAACCAACGGTTTTCCTTTGCGCGGACGGATGGTGTTCCGTCGCGCGAACCTACAGTGTTTCTTCGCACAAACGTCGGCTTATTTCTTGCAGTATCCATTGCTCGTCTATGGGTTATCGCTCGCCGACCACCAGCTCTCGCCCTTCCTACCACACTCGCCCTCCTTCTGCGCTCCTTCGCGCACCTTCGTTTGCGTTACCGCGCATGGGCGCTTCCACGTTCGCCCACGCGAAAATCTTTGAATTACCGTCGCGCGAGCTCCAGGGCGATTGCGACCACGATTCCCAATGGGGTTTTCGCAGCATGGCCAGCCTGGCGAGTTGTTCTGGAGCGTATTTCCAGAACACGGCCTCACCCCGAAAACGCAGAGCATGGCACTTGCAAGTATAGGAGAAACTTAAAGGAGATCTGTGCAACACTCCTCTTTCCTGAACCTGGGTTAGCCCTTCCCCGTCATTCCCTGGAAGGATTTTTGGCGGGGGGGGGGTGGCTTTCCGTTCGAGATTTCTCCATCGGACAAGGGGTGACTGCTTACCCCTTCCTCTTGGAGCTTACCAGGGTCTTTCCCTCCTCGGTTACAGCCCGAGGTTTGGTTCAAGGAAGCTACAGGAAGATCATGGGTACTTTCCTCCTCTCGAGCTCAGGCACCTTGGCCTTTTGTCGTTAAGTATCTAACATGCGGACAAGCTCGATGTTGTACCATCTGGACGCGCTGACTGAGGGCTTCCTTCGGGTGTCTCATCTGTGGAGGTCGACGACCTCAGACACCCTTCCATCCTTGAGAAGAGTTTGTTTGTGCCCAAGGACAGAGACTTAGACAGCTGCTGTGCGGAGGAAATCGACTTCCGTTTTCACTCCTCCAAGGCGCTTTCTTCCAGACTCTGCAGGGCTCCAGCGCCCTTTTCTTTCAACCACGTCGGCCTAAGTTATCGGCTACGACAACTGGGACAAGGTGTCCAATTGCAGTTTCCTCCTGTCAGGAACAGTTGGCACGGGAGACTCCCCCGGGGGGGCATAGTCCTAAAAGGAGTTCACGAACTCTAGGATTGCAGGTTTTTCGCTGGGAGGATGCTTAAGGTTACTCATCCAAATGACAGCTTCCCGATGCCTATTCCCGCACAATCTCTGTGATCAGCCAAGGATATCGCGCCTGCCGTCTCTGTCAGCGAATTCAGTGTCTCTGAACCTCTATGCCATAGCGTCAGCAGAGTTGCCCGGTTGGGCAGAATGATCCATACCTTAGGCGAAGGTCTTCCTTAGGATCATCGACGGTTTCACCCCCGGCCTCCTCAGTCGATCCTTTCTTGTAAGGAAGGATCTGAGAGGGGATGTCCGTAGTCGACCTCTCGGCCCTGATCAAGTTTGTCGAACAAACTTCGGCCAGCGTAGACCAGCAGAATCGATCAGACTGGTAACGAGGCGACAGGACTCCTTAAACCCTGGATCGGAAGGACGGGTACTTTCAGTTTCCATTCCATCCATCTTCCAGGGTGCTCGTCGAATTCAGCCTAGACTGCAAGTATTCCTGCTTATGATGCAGTGTGGCTATCCCGCCATGGCATAGCAGCTTTGTTTCCCCAGAGAACTCTCCCTGCCTTCCTCTTCGCCGCTCAGGTGCAGGCTTCCGCCTCCTCTGCTGTTTGGAGGGCTGGTTAACTCCGGTAGGCTCGGGTTCGACCTTCTTCAGCGCCAGGACAAGCTTCCGGATGCTTATTATGAGTTTGGGCTCATGGTATTTTGCTTGGAGCCTTCTCTTCCTCTGCCTCAACATCTGGAGTATCTGGCCATGGTATTGAGTCAACGGCCTTACCACGTTGGAAACCCCGCTTCTCGTCCGTCCAGCGAGGTTAAGCAACGTCGGTACTTGGATGGGTGACCACCTGGGGACGCCAGATTCTGTTACCACTTCCTCCGAGCCTTCCTTTCGGTTGACTGTGGCAAGACTGAGGAGAGTCGCAGTACCTGTTCTCAGTCAAGCAGAGCTTTCAGCCCTACCTTGGAACGTTTCCTAGTTCTCCTTTCCTCATTGACCCGTCTATAGTCCGAACGGTCGCCTCAGGATAAGTTCCATGTGGGGCGATCCAAGTTCCGGTGGCTTCAGGCAATGTTTAATCGGACTTCCTGGCCCCTATGGGACCAGCGGAACTATTAGACCTGCAATGGGTGTTGACCTATGGAGCCTCTTGATGGTAGTGGATATTCTCGTCCTTTCCCCACATTCTTGATGCTGTTCTCGGACTCATCAAAGGAAGGGGGGAGGGGGGGGCATGTTCCGGTCCAGGCCTATGGTCAAGACCTGAAGGATACCACTCCATCATTCATGCAGGCTTAGGGGCCTTAGTCTGGCCCCTCTACAGATCCTACAGCTCCTGCCGAGTCGCCCCGTGCGCGTCGACTTCATGATTCTGGCGTATTCTAACCAGCAGGGGACGCATTTTCACACCTTCACATCTTGCAGTAGAGATACCGGGATGATTGAGATTCTCTCAATACCACCATCGGCTCTCTCATTCCAGGCAGGGGAATGTTCTCTCCGACTATCCGAGCAGAGCCTCGTAGAGAGAGTGTACCTGGGGGTTTTTGACCTTGGGTAACCAGCAAGTACTGGTCTGGGGGACTTAATCGCGACAGCTTGGAACCTCAAGCTTCCGCTATTCTTCCCCCCCAGTCTCAGACCCCGAGACTCTGGCAAGATGCATTCCGGTAATGGTGGGACAACCTCGACGCCTGCGTCTTCCCTCCTTTTTGTCTGTGGATAATGGGTCTCAACAAGACCAGGTTGTCTGTCAACCTTTCAATGGGAGAGCTCCACTGGGACTATGCGCAGAACGGTTTCTGGACCCTCTGCTTCCCCTGACGGAACTCCCGGGAGAGCTTCTCCCACGGCGCAGACTACTCAAGTAACCACACTGCGACATCTCTCCCGAACCGGGGCGTCGCTTCGGCTTCATGCCTGGAGACACTACGCCTCCTCCTCAAGAAGAGACAACCCGCTACAGTCGCGGTACGGAGGTCGCGTCATCTGCGATAGTCATCCACAGGGGTCTCCAAGGCAAAGTGAAGAGTCTAAGGTGGTTGGTGCCGTGGGAGATATACCTCTTCCCTTGAGGCCTCTGCTCCAGCAATAACGGTCTTATTGCCTTTCGGCGGGAGGAAACTCCTTTCTGCTCTCGGCAATGAAGCCTGTCGCTCAGCCTTTCCCTGACCTTCAGGCTTAAAGGAATAACTTTTTCCTGCCCGCTGGATCTATCCTCGCTCATGCGAAGCTACGATCGTCCCTGCCCTAGTCGTAGGAAGACCTCCAACTTGGAGCATGGCTAGGGCTCTTAGTCCTTTAAGAGATCTTCTCAAGACCCTTTACGACAGGCCTCGTATTGTATTCCGCCTTGGGTCTCCTGCTCACTCTGGCCACGGCCAGTGTGTAAGCAATCTTCTTGGTCTCTTACGACTCCCCCCCTTTCTAAGGAAGAGGGGAAGGCCACATTCAGGCTCGCTCCTGAGTTGTTGGCTAGACTCAGAATCTGAGGGTCCCGGCCCTTCGGTTCGATTCATTCAAGATTTCGAGTCTCCATTCTGTATCTGATGTCCCAAGACCTTCTCTTTCTTGCCAGTAAAGGAATCGAGAGGTTAGCGCTGGGAACAGCTGCAGTTTGTCCTCAGTTGCAGCCGATTTGGGAGCACAAGGAGGACATGGGGGAGAGTCACTAGTATACCTCCTCAGCCCGGACTCAAGGACATTCATCTCGACCTGTCTCCAGACCCTCCCCCGTCACGTCGCCCTACAGCACGATGTTGGATACATCGCAACGTCCCTCGCCTTCGAGTAATACTACTCTGTGACGCAGGTGCTACAAGCTGGAGTCTGGAAACGTCTAATGACCTTCGCAGCCCGCTTCCTGCAGGGCGTGACCCACAGGAGTCTCGATACGTTTTCTATCGCTCTGTGGTGGCTACACAACAGCTGGTCTAACCTCAGGCTCCTTTTTGGACAGGTAGCAGAAGGTTGAGGGCATTGTTATCAGGTTTTAGTCTGCATGAACGAAAGAAGTAAGTCTGGCCCTTACTTCTTTCTTCATCATCCCCTCTACGGGGAAGCAGCATCCTGGTCTCTGCATAGCTGACCTCGAACCTCTGCAGGTAAACCATGCTTCCTTGTGTTCCGAGTATTGAGTCAATACTGTCGCGTCCCCCATACCCTGACGAGGTGGTATTGGGAACGTCCTAACCCAGAGTTCCTTCTGGAACTGCAGGTCAACTGCCTAGGACGGGTCACACTTCTTCCTTCACACACAAGCTTACGTAGGCCACATGGTTCCTTGCGGAGCAAGGAACTTGTGAGGTGCAGGGACTCCTTTTCTCGAGTGCGACTCACTCGGATTCTGAGTCCCCTGGTAAAGCCAAAGCCAGTATGGCTGGGGACTTTCCATCCTACCTAAGGGGTAAGTCACCCTCTGTAAATAGCGTGGTTTGTATTTCGGTTACGGAACAAATGACAAATTCGAAGATAATTTGTATTTTTCCTAACCATACATACCTTAGCTATTTACACATATTTGCCCGCCAGCCCTGTCCCCCAAGACAAGTCCTACCTCTAAGTGAAAGTGAGCATTCATCTGTGTGTGAGGGGGGGGGGAGGGGTAGCTAGCTACCACTTCCCTACCCCCCCCCCCCCCTCCGCTAACTAGCGCGGGGGTAATACACCCTCGTTAAATTCTAATGGCTCGCCATTTCAGCTGCGCTAAAAGGTAACCCTCTGTAAATAGCTAAGGTTCGTATGGTTAGGAAAAATACAAATTATCTTCGAATTTGTCATTTTCGATAACATATAGTGGTATGCATGGCACTTTAATTTTTGCCTTCCTATCCATAGGTAGGATGTTTGTAATGCTAGAAAGTTTATGAATTCTCATGAGAGTAATAGCATCTCTTCTCTGGAATAACACCTTTAAACTCGGTAGCCATTATTAATTTGCACCCCTTTTGGTAGTGAACATTACAGTATGTAAAATTATCTTGTTTCTATGAAATTAACTGGTACATGACAGTATGGTACACTGCATTCTCTAGTATTTTGATATTCTTCATTTTCCAGATAGCAGACCCCAATAAACTGGACAATATTGACTTGTCTATTGTGACTGACAAATTTGATGCTGCCAGCAATTCTCTCACTGACCATCTTTGGGGATGGATGAAAGGTGTTCGGTCAACTGGTACACAACAGACTGAGGTAACTTTCTTTAAATGTACCTAAATGCTAATGACTTAGTACTCTAGCATTAATTATTGTAATGCCAAACGATTTTTCATCCAATTTTACGTTTATGCATATTTTAACACTCGTAGGCCGTGCACTATCAGAATCTTTAGTAACTGGTGCAGGATATGTTTAAAACTGGGCCTGGATTAGAATTTCTCAAATCACTCAACTAAGTTCTACAGTACCTTGTTAAAACTAAAGATCCCAAGATTGTATTATGAAGCTCATTATTATTTAGACCAGAAAACTATTTAAAGACAGCATTTTTAATTATTAAGGTCTAATTAAGGGCTGGTATGGCATTCTTAACTTCATCCCCTCATTAACTAGCTTAATGTCTGTAGATTTTACCCTGAATTAAAAACTTAAGAAATAAGTCGATGCTAAACGAAATAGTGTAGATGTTACCAAGCCAGTAAGTCTTGTGAAATTAAAATTATTCTGAGTAAAATTACTCTTTCATACCTGATTTTAAGAATAGGTTACAATCAATCTAACTATTCTAGAAATAATTCTATGAGTAACATTTGATATTAGGGCAAATCACGCTCTAATGATGCTCAAATTGTTATGCACTCCTTGTTTTACACATTTACTGTCTAAAACAAATAGCCACTGAGTGAAGTATGCTTATACCATTGATCAAGACAAAAAAGGAAATTATTTAAGAACATCAACTTTATTATCCCCAAACAGCTTTGCTTTAGTAAGCCAGCTTACAAACACTGCAGTTAAAGATTTTTGTTTATCACCAGTAATGATGGGCTCAAGGCAGGAAATTAAATTGAAATGTAAAACAAGATTAGGTAACTGATTAGTCTTATACAAGTCAGCCTCTCATTGTATTTGAAACAAAAATGTAATGATTCTATCTACAATGAAAATGGAGAACCGAGGAGTCTAAATAGCCATGGAAGCAGTTGTTTGCGAGTACTTGAAAGAAATACAGTATCAGAACCTGCCTTAAGCAACTTAAGGTATTTTTCATCATAAGGTTATGTGATGTTTAAAAGGAAACTATTTCCTCTGTGTTTCTTCATCTTGTACAGAGGGCGGAACAGACATTATTTACTGGCTTTCCCGTTTGTTCACAACTAATACAGGAGCTTTTACATATTTGCTATAAGACTCGTTTTTGCTGTAGAAGTATATTAGGATCTAGAGTACCAGCTCGGTCTTCTGCCTTGCAATCTAGTTGTCTAAAAGAGCGACTAGTAAATAAAAAATTTGAGGTTCTGTGAGAGGTTCTCAACTCTCTAAGGTGCAGGGAACCATCAGAATCATTATTGAATGGAACACTATTACCACTAGACCCAACTTCAGAAGTCAGATTAGTGTTAGCAACTGGAGAGATGCTAAAGTGATGACTCATGGACCTTTGAGATTTAAAAAAGGAACTTATTAAGTGCTTTTGAAGCTCATTACTATCAAAACTCAGCTGGTTAAGCACTGTATTAGAGAACGGTGTTGGTGTGTCATTACAGTACAGTATTATCATGATCCATGCTATAAACAACTAGCCTAGTCTTCTCTGGATTTCCCCTCAAAAGAAAAGCTAGCTGCATTTGCGCATTGAACTTGACATACTATTCCGTGTGAGGAACCGAGAGGCATTTGCATTCCTCACAATGGTTATATAAATCACATTACAGGACTTTTCCTGTGCAGTAATATTATAGCTAAGAAATCCAAAAGAAGACATCTTAAAATGCATTAAAATATATCACATACTGGAGAATGGTGTTAAACTAATGTGACATAGAGACTGAAATAATAAAGAGCCCCTGACATGTAACTGCTTCACTTCTTTATTAACTGCTAAAATGTCAATTGAAAGGAAAGAAAATGGGAAATTTTAAAAATTTTACTGGTAAATGTCAATAGACCGAGCTTCTAAAGAAGCCATGTGAAACATCAGGGGAAGTTTACAGAAATAATAATTACTTTGTGGGACAAGTTTTTATTTTTTTTTATTTTAGTGTATTTTTGTGTTTGATTATTGATATTCTTGTTGTATTAACTTTGATAATTTACATTTCAGGAGATGTTAGTTGAAGGAACAAGTTTGCTAGGTATTGGTAACCTGGTTTTAAGGCAGAAAGCTTTGTATCTCGATCACTCAAGCAAAATTCCTTACATTCTAACAAAGCAGGATAAACTGGTATGTATAGAATAATTTCTATGTTACAATTTGAATATTACAAATTATCCTAGCCTAATATAGCTTGTCTCTTTAATATTATTATTTTCATAGGAAGTGCAAACTGTAATTTTTAAATATTTAACTTAGCCGGTGAATATATAATAGCTGCAACTCTGCGGCTCGACAGACAACATACTCAAAAAACTCGCGAGCGATCGCTATGAAGGTTGCGGGTGTGCTCACCAGCGCCAACTGTCGGCCAGATACTACTCTTGTATGTAAACAAAACCTTCAATTCTTCTCTGTTGACGTTGACGACAAGACGTATTCATACTCGCTGTAGAACCTGGAGTTTTCCCATCATATTTGGTGAAGTACTTTATTTTGGTTTGAGCTTTCGCAGTACAGGTGTTTTTCCTCAACATAAACTCTTGAACTCTTTATTGAATCGGATTATTTGTTGATGACTTGGATTGTTTTTGGAATTTTCTTTGACTAATTCAAAATGGCTGACCCTTCTCAAGTACCTAGATTTGGAAAGTGTAATGCTAGGGACTGTAATAGGCGTCTTCCAAAGGCTTCTCTCGACCCTCATACTGTTTGTTCCAATTGTCGGGGTAAAACCTGTCAATTGGGAGATCGGTGTGAGGAATGCGTGGGCCTTTCGGAATTCGATTGGCTCGAATATGATAAATATGCACGCAGACTAGAGAGAGATAGGGTAAGGAGAAGTTCATCTAGGTCCGTAGATTTTTCCTCTCCGCATGACCCTGAACCTAATCCTTCCCCTGTAGTGGTTGTTCCTAACCCCCCTTCTAGCACTCAGGAACCGTCTATGCAAGACATGTTACGTGCTATTCATGCCTTGGGGGAGAGAGTTGAAGCGTTAGCAAGTGACCGTAATCAACTCATGGCTGACGTGAAGGAACTTAAGTGCCATAGTGCCATGGCGGAAAGTGGGAAATTGGTTAGTGCGCAAAGTGTTGTGAACAGTGTTGCGACCGAGGGTTCGTCTGTTCGTGCCTGTCGTTCACCTAGTCCGGGACCTCTTGCAAGCTCCCAAGCCCAGGGGAGAAGCAATGTCGTACGACTTATGGGTTCGAGAGGCCTTGATCAGCGAACAGACGTTCCCTCTATGGTATCAGGCGTATCTCGTCAAGATCGCCCCTACCATAAGACGAGAGAGCCCATTTTTACCTCGTCTTCCGAAGGCTTTTCACGCAAGAAACCATGGAGCAAGGTTTCTAGGCCTCTTAAACGCAAGTCGGTCCCTTTAGGACAGGTCCAACGTCCTGGATGTAGTCATTGGGACAGTTCGGACCCGTTGCTGTCATCGGATGACTGCTCGCCGCCTAAGCAAGGCAAAGTTGTGCCGTCTCAGATGCTAACCCCGTCTGTTACCGCACCCGTTACCGTAGACCCTAAATGGGTTATACTGCAGGACATGCAGTCTAAGCTTGCGTCCCTTATGGAAGACTACAACGCAGAGAAGGTTTCCGTTGAACCTAGCCATTTATCTCATGGAGATCCTGGCCTTCAGCCACCCAAGCGTTCTGTTGTGCGTCCTGTTGACGTTGGTGTAGCCATCTCACGTCAACCAGTTGGGGTTGTACCACACCCGATGCGGTCTCGTGTGGATTTTCAGCCGCATGTGGACGTTAGGCAACTCGCTGATGCGCCTGGTGACGTTCAGGACGTTCGCCAACCATCAGAGTTGACTTGTTTTGACGCGGTGCGTCAACCTCCGCAACCTAGAGTTGTTTTGACTGCACAACCCAGGCGGTCTAAGCAGTCTCGGGTGGACGCTGTGCGTCCTCACGCACCTGTTGTTGTTGACAGTTCCCAGACTGTTCAGCAGTTTCAGGACGCTGCGTCCTGCTCCGCCACTTATGCACCAGTGCGGGCGGACGCTGCGTGTCAAGCATTGCCAACCCCTTTGCTTGTTTCTCATCAGTTGTCAGATGAGGAACTTTCGGATGAGGACGTTGCTGACCCTCAGCCTGAGGATCATCCTTCAGATATTGATGAGCTTAGAGCAGTTCCGCCATCTATGGACTTTAAAAAAGTCATGCTCATTTTTAAAGAATTGTTTCCTGAACACTTTGTCTCTGTGGCTCCTTGTTCGCCGCCGTCTGAGTTTGTTTTAGGCGTACCTGCTGCCATGCCAGCCTTTACAAAACTCGTTCTCTCTCGCTCATCCAAGAGAGCTTTACGGCTGTTAGGCGATTGGTTGGAAACCAAGAGGAGTTTAGGGAAGACGGCCTTTGCCTTCCCCCCATCTAAACTCTCGTCTAGATCGAGCGTCTGGTATGCCACGGGAGAAGTTCTCGGCTTGGGAGTTCCTGCCTCTGCCCAGGGTGACTTCTCAAGTCTTGTAGACTCTCCCCGCCGCCTAGCCATGAGACGCTCGAAGATTAGTTGGTCATCCTCAGACCTTGACCATCTACTTAAAGGCATTTTTAGGGCTTTTGAAGTTTTCAACTTCCTTGACTGGTGTTTGGGAGCCTTGAGTAGGAAAATCTCATCAGCCGATAGAGATGTCTCCTTACTCATTATGTCCTGCATGGATAAGGCCATCCGCGATGGATCCAATGAGCTCTCCTCCTCGTTTACGTCAGGAGTCCTAAAGAAACGAGAGTCTCTGTGCTCTTTTCTGTCAGCAGGAGTGACGCCCTGTCAACGATCTGAGCTACTCTTTGCCCCTTTGTCTAAGTTCTTGTTTCCTGAACTTTTAGTTAAGGAAATAGCGTTGTCTCTAGTGCAGAAGGACACCCATGACTTGGTTGCGTCCTCGGCTCGCAAAGGGACCCCTTCGTCTGCCTTGTCTGCTAGACCTAGGATAGACACTCCAGCGTCCAGGTTTATTCCGCCCTTTCGTGGCAGAGCCCCCAGCAGGGGAAGTACTCGTGCCGAAGGAAAGAGAGGAAAGAGGAAAGGAGCCAAGTCCTCGCGTGGCAGAGTCTGACTGCCCGCAGCTTCAGACAGCAGTAGGTGCCAGACTCAAGAACTTCTGGCAAGCCTGGGAGAAGAGAGGCGCAGATCAACAGTCTGTGAGGTTGCTCAGAGAGGGGTACAAAATCCCATTTGTACGCATACCTCCTCTAGCGACTTCCCCCATCGATCTCTCTCCCAGGTACCGAGAGGAAGCAAAGAGACAAGCCCTGAAACTAGAAGTGTCTCTTTTGCTAGAGAAGGGAGCGGTGGTCAAAGTCTCGGACCTTCAATCACCGGGGTTTTACAACCGTCTCTTCCTAGTACCGAAGAAGACAGGAGGTTGGAGACTGGTGCTAGACATCTGTGCTCTGAATGTCTTTGTCACAAAGACAAAGTTCACCATGGAGACCACGAAGTCAGTCTTAGCAGCGGTCAGAAAGGGAGACTGGATGGTCTCTCTCGACCTAAGAGACGCTTACTTCCACATCCCCATTCACTCATATTCCCAACCTTTTCTGAGATTTGTGTTCGACAATGTGGTGTACCAGTTTCGGGCCCTGTGCTTTGGCCTAAGTCCTGCTCCTCTCGTGTTTACGAGGCTTATGAGGAATGTGGCAAAATTCCTCCATTTATCGGGTATCCGAGCCTCACTTTATTTGGACGACTGGCTTCTCAGAACCTCGTCCAGTCATCGCTGTCTGAAGGATCTCAATTGGACTTTAGATCTGACCAAGGAATTGGGACTTCTGGTCAACTTGGAAAAGTCCCAGCTGATCCCATCCCAAACTATTCTGTATTTAGGGATGGAGATTCGCAGTCCAGTTTTTTCGGGCTTTTCCGTCTGCCCCCAGAATAGATCAAGCCCTGCTCGTAATCCAAAGGATGTTGAAGAGAGAACGTTGCTCAGTCAGGAATTGGATGAGTCTAGTAGGAACTCTATCATCCCTGGAGCAGTTTGTCTCGCTAGGAAGGCTACACCTCCGACCTCTACAGTTCCATCTAGCTTTTCACTGGAAAAAGGACAAGACGCTAGAGGCGGTCTCGATCCCGATTTCCGAAACAGTAAAGACTTGCCTGAATTGGTGGAAAGACAATATCAGTCTACGAGAGGGACTTCCCCTAGCAGTTCAGAAACCAAACCACGTTCTCTTCTCAGACGCATCGGATTTGGGTTGGGGTGCGACACTGGACGGTCGGGAATGCTCAGGTCTGTGGACCTCAAGTCAGAGGAGCATGCATATCAACGGCAAGGAGCTTTTGGCAGTTCACCTGGCCTTGAGGAGCTTCGAGAGTCTCCTTCGAGACAAAGTGGTGGAGGTCAAATCGGACAACACCACAGCCTTGGCGTACATTTCCAAACAAGGAGGTACCCACTCCCTGACACTGTACGAGATCGCAAGGGACCTGCTCATCTGGTCAAGAGATCGAGGCATCTCCCTGGTAACGAGGTTTATCCAGGGCGACTTGAACGTTCTAGCAGATTGTCTCAGTCAGAAAGGTCAGGTAATTCCAACCGAATGGACCCTCCACAAGGATGTGTGCAAGAGGCTTTGGGCGACTTGGGGTCAACCCACCATAGACCTCTTTGCAACCTCGATGACCAAGAGGCTTCCAATCTATTGCTCTCCAGTCCCAGACCCAGCAGCAATACATATAGATGCCTTTCTCCTAGATTGGTCTCACCTAGACCTATACGCATTCCCACCATTCAAGATTGTCAACAAGGTACTGCAGAAATTCACCTCTCACGAAGGGACAAGGTTGACGTTAGTTGCTCCCCTCTGGCCCGCGAGAGAATGGTTCACCGAGGTACTTCGATGGCTGGTAGACTTTCCAAGAAGTCTTCCTCTAAGAGTAGACCTATTACGTCAGCCACACGTAAAGAAGGTACACCAAAACCTCCACGCTCTTCGTCTGACTGCCTTCAGACTATCGAAAGACTCTCGAGAGCTAGAGGCTTTTCGAAGGAGGCAGCCAGTGCGATTGCAAGAGCGAGGAGAGCTTCTACCACTAGAGTTTACCAATCGAAGTGGGAAATCTTCCGAGACTGGTGCAAGTCAGTATCTGTATCCTCGTCCAGTACCTCTGTAGCCCAAATCGCTGATTTTCTCTTATACCTGAGAAGAGTTCGCTCCCTTTCAGCTCCCACGATCAAGGGCTACAGGAGCATGTTGGCTTCGGTCTTCCGGCATAGAGGCTTAGATCTTTCCAACAATAAAGATCTACAAGATCTCCTTAAGTCTTTTGAGACCTCTAAGGAACGTCGTTTGGCTACACCTGGATGGAATTTAGATGTGGTCCTAAGATTCCTCATGTCAGACAGGTTTGAGCCTTTACATTCAGCCTCCCTGAAGGATCTCACTCTTAAGACTCTTTTCCTGGTGTGCTTGGCCTCGGCTAAAAGAGTCAGTGAGCTTCATGCCTTCAGCAAGAACATCGGTTTTTTGACAGAAAAAGCCACTTGTTCTCTTCAACTTGGTTTCCTAGCCAAGAATGAACTGCCTTCTCGTCCTTGGCCTAAATCGTTTGATATTCCTAGCTTATCAGAGATCGTAGGCAACGAATTAGAGAGAGTATTATGCCCCGTTAGAGCTCTTAAGTTCTATTTAGCTCGTACTAAGCCTTTACGAGGTAAATCTGAAGCGTTATGGTGTTCGGTTAAGAAACCATCCTTACCTATGTCAAAGAATGCTTTGTCATATTTTATCAGATTTTTAATACGAGAAGCTCATTCACACTTGAGTGAGGAAGACCGATCTTTGTTTAAGGTTAAGACGCACGAGATTAGAGCTATAGCAACTTCTGTGGCCTTCAAGCAAAATAGATCTCTGCAAAGTATCATGGACGCGACCTTTTGGAGAAGCAAGTCAGTGTTCGCGTCTTTTTACTTGAAAGATGTCCAGACTCTTTACGAGGACTGCTACACACTGGGTCCATTCGTAGCAGCAAGTGCAGTAGTGGGTGGGGGTTCAACCGCTACACTTCCCTAATTATATATCCTTTTAATCTGTCTCTTGAAATGTTTTTAATATTGTTTTTATGGGTTTTTCGGAAGGCTAAGAAGCCTTTCGCATCCTGGTTGAATTGGCGGGTGGTCAAAGTCATTTCTTGAGAGCGCCCAGATTAGGGGTTTGATGAGGTCCTGTTGTATGGGTTGCAGCCCTTGATACTTCAGCTCCTGGGAGTCTGTCAGCATCCTAAGAGGATCGCTGGGCTCCGTGAGGAAGACAGACTTACAAGGCAGAGTAATCGTCTAAGTCGACTTCCTTACCAGGTACCTATTTATTTTGGTTTTGTTATATTGATAACTGTCAAAATGAAAAAACTCTTAGCTTATACGCTGTAAACATAATTAACTCAGTCTCTACCCACCTCCTTGGGTGTGAATCAGCTATTATATATTCACCGGCTAAGTTAAATATTTAAAAATGATATTTTAATTATAAAATAAATTTTTGAATATACTTACCCGGTGAATATATAAATTAAATGACCCTCCCTTCCTCCCCAATAGAGACGCAGCGGGACGAGAAGAATTGAAGGTTTTGTTTACATACAAGAGTAGTATCTGGCCGACAGTTGGCGCTGGTGGGCACACCCGCAACCTTCATAGCGATCGCTTGCGAGTTTTTTGAGTATGTTGTCTGTCGAGCCGCAGAGTTGCAGCTATTATATATTCACCGGGTAAGTATATTCAAAAATTTATTTTATAATTAAAATATCATTTTACCAATTTTTGCTTTGCTGGTTATATCAGATTAAACCTTGATCAAAATATGAACTTCATCTCACTTACTAGTGCCATCATGTCTCTCTTGGCCCCCCTTTGTTAATAAAGCTATGCTTCTGCTGAGTTTCATTGAAATAAACAGAATTTTGATTATATGTTCAAAACATGCCCTCCTCCCCACATACTGAGTGGTGTCAAGAGGCTAGTGATCTAGTTTTGACTTCAAGACTGAGAAGACAAAGGAACCTTATCGTACATACGCATAGATAATTACATACATACATACATATACCAAGGCATTTCCCCCAATTTTAGGGGGTAGCCGACATCAACAAATAAAACAAAACAAAAAGGGGACCTCTACTCTCTACGTTCCTCCCAGCTTGACAAGGGACTCAACCCAGTTCAGCTGGTACTGCTAGGGTGCCACAGCCCACCCTACCCCATTATCCATCACAGATGAAGCTTCATAATGCTGAATCCCCTACTGCTGCTACCTCCGCGGTCATCTAAGGCACTGGAGGAAGCAGCAGGGCCTACCGGAACTGCGTCACAATCGCTCGCCATTCATTCCTATTTCTAGTACGCTCTCTTGCCTCTCTCACATCTATCCTCCTATCACCCAGAACTTTCTTCACTCCATCCATCCACCCAAACCTTGGCCTTCCTCTTGTACTTCTCCTATCAACTCTTGCATTCATCACCTTCTTTAGCAGACAGCCATTTTCCATTCTCTCAATATGGCCAAACTACCTCAACAGATTCATATCCACTCTAGCTGCTAACTCATTTCTTACACCCGTTCTCTCCCTCACCACTTCGTTCCTAACCCTATCTACTCGAGATACACCAGCCATACTCCTTAGACACTTCATCTCAAACTCATTCAATTTCTGTCTCTCCATCACTTTCATTCCCACAACTCCGATCCATACATCACAGTTGGTACAATCACTTTCTCATATAGAACTCTCTTTACATTCATGCCCAACCCTCTATTTTTTACTACTCCTTTAACTGCCCCCAACACTTTGCAACCTTCATTGACTTCCTGACGTACATCTGCGTCCACTCCACCATTTGCTGCAACAACAGACCCCAAGTACTTAAACTGATCCACCTCCTCAAGTAACTCTCCATTCAACATGACATTCAACCTTGCACCACCTTCCCTTCTCGTACATCTCATATCATCCGCAAACAACAACTGATTTACCTCCCATTCATGGTCATTCTCGTCTATCAGTTTTAATCCTCGTCCAAGCACTCGAGCATTCACCTCTCTCACCACTCCATCAACATACAAGTTAAACAACCACGGCGACATCACACATCCCTGTCTCAGCCCCACTCTCACCGGAAAGCAATCGCTCACTTCATTTCCTATCCTAACACATGCTTTACTACCTTTGTAGAAACTTTTCACTGCTTGCACAAACCTTCCACCAACTCCATATAACCTCATCATATTCCACATTCCTTCCCTATCAACTCTATCATACGCTTTCTTTAGATCCATAAATGCAACATACACCTCCTTACCTTTTGCTAAATATTTCTCGCATATCTGCCTAACTGTAAAAATCTGATTCATAAAACACCTGCCTCTTCTAAAACCATCCTGTACTTCTAAGATTGCATTCTCTGTTTTATCCTTAATCCTTATTAATCATTACTCTACCATACACTTTTCCAACTACACTCAACAAACTAATACCTCTTGAATTACAACACTCATGCACATCTCCCTTACCCTTATATAGTGGTACAATACATGCACAAACCCAATCTACTGGTACCATTGACAACACAAAACACATATTAAACAATCTACCAACCATTCAAGTACAGTCACACCCCCTTCCTTCAACATCTCAGCTCTCACACCATCCATACCAGATGCTTTTCCTACTCTCGTTTCATCTAGTGCTCTCCTCACTTCCTGTATTGTAATCTCTCTCTCATTCTCATCTCCCGTCACCAGCACCTCAACACCTGCAACAGCAATTATATCTGCCTCCCTATTATCTTCTACATTCAGTAAACTTTCAAAATATTCCGCCCACCTTTTCCTTGCCTCCTCTCCTTTTAACAACCTTCTATTTCCATCTTTCACTGTCTCTTCAATTCTTGAGCCAGCCTTCCTTACTCTCTTCACTTCTTTCCAAAACTTCTTATTCTCTTCATTTGACTGACCCAATCCCTGACCCCACCTCAGGTCAGCTGCCCTCTTTGCAATATTTAACTACTATAGAAGGGTACGCATATTACAAGAAAACAGACTGGAAAGTTTTGAATTTAGGGTCGACGTCAGCATTTAACTAGCTTTTCAAAATGTTTGTTGATGGTTTTGTTAGAGAGGTGAATGCTCGAGTGCTTGGTCAAGAATTGAAACTGATAGGTGAGAGTGATCATGAGTGGGAGGTGAATCAGTTGTCGTTTGTGGAGGATATGGTATTGATTGCAGACTTGGAGGAGAAGCTGGGTCGATTAGTGACAGAGTTTGGGAGGGTGTGAGAGAAGGAAGTTGAGAGTTAATGTGGGTAAGAATGAGATTATGAGATGCACGAGAAGGGAAGGTGGTGCTAGGTTGAATGTCATGTTGAATGGAGAGTTACTTGAGGAAGTACATCAGTTTAAATACTTGAGATCTGTTGTTGCTGGAAATTGTGGAGTGGAAGGAAATGTACGTCAGAGAGTGAATGAAGGATGTAAAGTGTTAGGGGTAGTAGTGAGGGGAGTGTTAAAGAAATAGAGGGTTAGGAGTGAATGTGAAGAGAGTTCTGTATGAGAAAGTTATTGTACCAACTGTGATGTATGGATCGGAGTTGTAGGAATGAATATAATGGAGAGACAGAAATTGAATTCGAGATGAAGTGTCTGAGGAGTATGGCTGGTGTATCTCAGTTAGATAGGGTCAGGAATGAAGTAGTGAGAGTGAGAACGGGTGTAAGAAATGAATTAGGAGCTAGAGTGGATATGAATGTGTTGAGGTGGTTTGGCTAAGTAGAGAGAATGAAAAATGACCATATGCTAAAGAAGGTGATGAATGCAAGGTTTGATCTGAGAAGTAAGAGAAAGGCCAAGGTTTGGGTGGATGGATGGAGTGAAGAAAGCTCTAGGTGATAGGAGGATAGATGTGAGAGAGGCAAAAGAATGTGCTAGAAATAGGAATGAATGGAAAGTGATTGGGACGCAGTTCCGAAAGGCCCTGATGCTTCCTCTGATCGCCTTGGTGACCACTGAGGTAGCAGCAGTTGGGGATTTGGCTTATGAAGTTTCATCTGTGGTGGATAACGGGGTAGGGTGGGCTGTGGCACCCTAGCAGTACCAATCAAACTTGGCTGAATCCCTCGTCAGGCTGGGAGGAGCTAAGAGAGGAAAAGTCCCCTTTATTTTTTATTTTTTTATGTCGGCTACTCCCTAAAATTGGGGGAAGTGCCTTGGTAGATAGATAGAATAGTTTATTTTTAGTTTTAATTTAGGTTATACAGTACTTTGGACTAAATTTTGATTTCTACTCACTAATCCTCTCCTAGATGTGTTGATGACAGGGAATTGGTTAATATTTTTTCCTCTGCAGAAGGTTGGAAAGAAAAGTGTTCTTGGAAGTACAAATTTTATTTTTCAACATAACAGGATTAATGGTTAAATCTCTTTCATGCCCGTGAAGTGTTATTGATGAAAGTACAGTAAATTCAAGAAAAATATATAAGCTATTGAGATATAGTTATTTGCGTATGTTAGGTATAAAGTTCTGAATCAGAGTTGAAAGGCTTAATGTATGTGAAAAGTGGGTCAATGTTTTGATATGGTTTGTTTACATGGAGAGGAAGGATGGTATTACGGTAAACATTTCAAAATACTTGATTTTTTTCAAAGGAGGAAATAGAGACCAAGGAAATTTAGGCTGAATAGGGAGCAAAAGTATTAGAATGTAAGGGTCTTTTAGGTTGTCAAATTGAATTTAAAATGCAAAGATGAATGTTACAGTGTGTAAGGCTGACAAGTCTTCCTAGCAGATATATGAAGAGGTTGATGTGCACAGGCGGTTCATCCTGAAGTCGGCTGTTAAACAATGACAGTTTGTCTTGTTATTCTTAATTAAACACTTGTATCTTAGGTTCTAATTCATATTTGATTGATTTTTGTATCCTCAGACCGTCATCGATGACATAGAGTCACACATTCCAGTTGTACGCGTCTTAGTATTTATATCTGCGTTTGGAACTGCTTTTTATTGCTACAGGTAAGAAAATTTATGTTGATTCATTTACTTATTTGTATCTCAAAGTTGAATTTGTATTCATTTATACAAAGGAAACTTTTTTGCCTTCATCCAAAACTGTCAACAAGAAATTAAAGTATGGAATTGAAGTTTGTAAATTGAAGTACTGTACAGTAGTTGATTAGTAAGTAGAAGTTTGTTGAAGTAGGTATCAGTTTATTGAGTCTTTTGTTTTGCTATCCAGATATTTTAAGATAATTTATTTCTATGAATCTCCCTTAATGTTCATATTGCTTCTTCCCATAAAGCCCGGTTTATTCGTCACTTGTGAAATTTTAAAAATTTAAAGTTGTTCCATAACCGAAATACAAACCACGCTATTTACATGGGGTATTACTTTCGGCGTAGCTGAAATGAAGAGCCATTAGATTTTTAACGAGGGTTAACAACCCTCTCGCTAGCTAGAGAGGGGTGGGGGGGGGGTAGGAGACAGGTAGCTAGCTACCCTTCCCCCTCACACACCGGTGAACTAATTCACTTCGCTTTTGGCTCGGACGGTGGGCAGACGTGTCTATTCCCGTCCTCGCATGGCAGCCATTAATGTTTAAAGCGCTCAGGAGGTTCGCCTCCATGGGTGGGTAACTTCCCTTCCGAGGGAGGTTCCCTTTTCAGGTATGAGTTTTTTCCCCTTCAAGGGGGGGGGGGGACTTCTCTTGCCTTAATAATTCCTGGTTGATTTCCTGGTCCTCGGGCGGTTATGCTCTTGGTGCTTAGCGACCGCTTTTGTAACCATGCTCAATGGGCTGAGTGATTGCAAGGCCGGACCATGGAATTCGTGCAACTTGCTCTTGGTGCTGAGAGGTCGCACTTGCAGCTACGCTCAAGGGGCTGAGCAGCTGCAGGAGCTCCTCTTCGGAGGGTTGCTCTTTATAGGTCAGCTTGCTGATCCAACGGTCCTAAGGGGCGCCTTCATCAGTTCTTCTTGTCTCTGCTACGAAGTGTTCACCTCTCTCGTTCGGGAGAGAGGACACTCATAGAGACTCCTCCTCGAAGGACTCCTCCTGCTGTTGTTGCTGATGTTGCTGAAGGCTCAGTTCCCCCCTCCGAACATCCTTCGAGGGGGCAGCCGAGTCCAACGGTCTCGCCTGCGAGTGCCTCTCCCCCTCGGGGGAGTTCACTAACAGAGACTCCTCTTCGGAGGACTGATGATGGTGCTCCTGTCCGTGGTCGTCTTCATCTTCAGCCCCACAGAGGATCCTCCTCGACGAGAACAGACCATTGCAGCTGCTTCGCTAGACCTTTCGGCAGATCGTTCGCGATCTCCGACACCTGCCAGACCTTCTTGTCTTCCATCTCCGTTCCTGGATGCAGATGGGCAGTGGGCGCCACTCCACCCCGTTTTTCAATGGGCACCGGTCCCTTCGGGGCAAAGGGCATAATGTGAGTAAGTCCCTTTAGTGCCAGGTTTTTACGTGTGCAACCTCGTTCTCCTGCGTGCTCACGTGCAGTAGTTCGCAAACGCTCTCCTGCTATGGAACAGACTTCTGGTGAATCAACACTCCAGCGATCTCCTATGGCTGAGCTTCGTCGTAGATCTCCTGATCGTCAGCGCGCCCTTTTCTGATGTGCGCAATGCGCGCCAACGTTTGCCCTCGCGCCCACGATCTCCGGATCTGGGTGCAGGCAAGGAGATTATTTCTTCTCTGAACTCCCACGTTCGCCTGCTTGCCAGCGCACATCTGCGCGCCCTTTCCTGATGTGTGCAATGCGCGCCAACGTTCGCCCACGCGCCCACGATCTCCGGATCTGGGCGCAAGCAAGGAGTTTATTCCTTCGCCTCCATGTCGACGATCTCCTGCGCTCCCTCAGAGCTCACCATCTCCGGTGCGCACTTCCAGACTTGAACGAGTCTCTGCGCGTCCGAGAGCCCACGAGAAGTCTCCTATGCCCGCCCACGAGTGTTCGCCTTTACGCGCAACCTCACCATCTGGTTCTGCACCCTCGCTGATATCTTCTGGCCGCGCAACTGCGTGCCAACGATCTCCCCGGTTCCTGCCTCGTCGCGCGCAGATCAAGAGGTTCCTACGCTAGCGCACAGGCGCTCACAGGTTCCTCTGGACTCGCAGCGCCCTTCTGGAGTTTCGCGCGAAGCGCGCCCACGCTCAGTTCCAGTCCCAGCGCTCACGCACTCGCCAACGCGCCAGCACGGTTCCACATCACAGCGCGCCGCCCAGGAGGTGCCTAAGCTAGCGCACGGGCGCTCACAGGCACCCTAGGGCTCTCGTTGCACGCCAGCAATCTCCTAAGCACCCGCGCGAGTCTTCACCTGTGCGCAAGCGTTTTTCAACGCGTCAACGCGCCCACGCTTCAGTTCGCCGTAGGTCTCCTACGCGCCCACGCGTTAACTCTCCTGTACGCGATAGGTCGCTTCGCGCCATCGCTCGCCAACGAGCCATCGCCCGCCAACGCGCCATCGCCCGTCAACGCGCCATCGCCCGTCAACGCGCCATCGCCCGCCAACGAGCCATCGCGGGCCATCGTGCGCCAAAATGCGCCCTCGCGCGCCAAAGCGCGCCATCGCGCGCCAAAATGTGCCATCGCGCCATCGCTCGTCAACGCGCCATCGCTCGCTTACGCGCCATTGGTCTCCCGGCCACCAGCGCTCGCCCTTACAACCGCACACCCACGTTCGCCCACGCGCGAACCAACGATTTTACCATCGTGCGAGCAATTTCACCATCGCGCGAGCGCCAGTGGGATTTCGTCCGCGATTCCCGTCGGGTTTCACAACACGGGCAACTTGGCGAGTCTTCTGGAGCGCGTACTTCCAGATCATCGTCGTCACGATCTTCACCCCGTAAACTCAGAGCAGCGCATGTGCAGGAGCAGGAAGAGGCTTCAGAGAGGTCTGGGCAACATTCTTCTCCTTCTTTTCAGGCAGGCCCCATCATCTCTACTCCTCAGGATCACCTGATCCCCTTCCCTCCAGCGGGAGTCGCTGACACTGCGGCTGTCAGCCGTCAGCAGAGGAGGTACTTCGAGATTATGGGGGAGCCTGGTTTAGCTCTGCCTCTCCACCATTCTGGGGAAGGGCTTATCAGGGGAATTTCTCTCGAGAAACTCTCCACCTGGCAGGTGACATTCTCGGCTTTGGAGATCTTGAGCCAGGTGAAGGCCGCAAAGTGTGCCATGCAGGCCACTTCGTGGCTGGTCGTCTGGCTTGGATCTCTGGACATCCTGTTGCGATCCGAGGACTTGTCCAAGGAGAGCACCAGGAAGACCATGGAAACTTTCCTCCTCTCGGGCACGAGCACCATCGATTTCCGGCTCACCAAGTTTCGAACTTGTGGGCAAACTTGATGTTGAAGCATTGAGATGCAGTGACCGAGAGGATCCTCTCGAAAGTCCCAACTGTGCATGTTGGCAAGCTCAGACACTCTTCCATCCTTGGAAAGAGCTTGTTTGAGCCCAAGGACGTGGGACGGACAGCTTAGAGGTAGAGGAAATCGAATCACGATTCGCTCTTCCAAAAGGCGCTTACATCCAGATCCTACAAGCCTCCAGCTCCTCAACAACAACAGCCTCGTCAGCCTAGGACATCGGAACCGGCTCCGGCGGCAAAGACAAAGGTGTCTAAACAGCAGCCCCCTCCTGTCAGGGACAAGAAGGACGGGAAGTCCTCCTGGGCAGGCAATAATCCTAGAGGGAGTGGCCGAGGCCGCAAATGCTAGGATTGGCAACCCCCCTGCCCCCCAGTGGGGAGATGCCTAAAGTTGCGCGTTCAGGTGGCAGCAACTCGGGGCCAATTTCTGCACGATCTCCGTGATCAGCCAAGGATATCACGTCCCGTTCATAACATCTCTACATCCCCTGACAGCGAATCCAGTGTCGCTGAGCTCCTATGCCATGGGATCGGCAAAGGGGCTAGCCCTTTGGGCAGAATCCGAGACCATGCTCTAGAACAGTGGTTCCCAAACTATCTTACCTGACGCCCTCTTTTTACTTCCAGTAGACCCATACGCCCCCACTCCTCTATTTTTTTCATATGAAATGATTCTCACATTTATTTCTTAACATTGTACAGGAAAACAGATTTCTGTTTGTATTACATTTTAATAATGAAAGCCACTCAAACAAATAATAGTACATTCCAGTAACTAAAAACGAAACATTTGGTTCAAAGTGCGCGAAAAAAAGTTTGAACATTAGCAAATTTGCAAAATTGAGTTGCAATTTTAAGAATAGATAATTTGAAAACATGGCATATGATATTTGGAAATACTTATGAGACTAAGGCACAATTTCTGGTCAAATTTAGTGAGATGGATGTATGTATGTAATGACAGATTTTTGTTCTTTTAATAATTTTATTATTCTATTAAACAAGTAATTTTGAGCAGATGACTTCACGCCCCCCTTGTATCGTCCTCACGCCCCCATAGTGGGGCGCGCCCCCTAGTTTGGGAACCACTGCTCTAGAAAGATGCTCTCCATAAGATCGTCGACGGCTCCCCCCGGCTTTTTCAGTCGACTTTTTCTTGTAAAGAAGGCATCTGAAGGCTGGAGACCCATCATCAGCTCTGAACAAGTTTGTCGAACAAACTTCGTTCAGCGTGGAACAGCAGTGTCGATCAGACTTGTAGTGAGACCACAAGACTTCAGGTGCACACTGGATCTGAAGTACGGGTTCTTCCAGATCCCAATCCATCCGTCTTCCAGGAAGTACTTGAGATTCAGCCTTGACAACAAGGTCTACCAGTTCAAGGTGCTGTGTTTCGATCTCTCCACAGCACCGCAGGTGTTCACCAGAATGTTTACCCTGATATCCTCGTGGCCACAAAGGATCGGCATCCGTCCCCTTCGCTATCTGGATGACTGGCTAACCCCGGCAGTCTCGGAATCGACCCTTCTTCGACACTGAGACAAGCCTCTGGGACTTTGCCAAGATCTAGGGATCATGGCAAATCTCGAGAAGTCTTCTCTCCTTCCATCCCAACAACTGGGATATTTAGACATATTAAACACCAATCTCTCAAAGCCTTCCCATCAGACGACAGGATAGCAAGGCTGAGGAGAGTCGCAGAACCTTTCCTCAGACGAGGAGAGCTTCCAGCCCAATCTTGGTTACGTCTCCTAGGTCACCTTTCCTCCCTGACCCGTCTAGTTCCAAACGGCCACCTCAGGATGAGATCCCTGCAATGGCGGCTCAAGTCCCGGTGGAACCTAGGCAACGATTCCCCGGACACTCTGGTCCCTATGGTACCTGCGGAACGCATGGACCCGCAGTGGCGGTTGACCTATGGGAACCTTTGAAAGGGAGTGGATCTTCTCGTCCTTCCCCCGCATTTGATGCTGTTCTCGGACGCGCCAAAAGAAGGGAGGGGGTGGGGGGCACGTTCTGAACCAAAGGATCTCAGGCTTATGGTCAGAATCAGAAGGTACCTCCACATCAATCTGCTAGGAATGAAGGCCGTATATCTGGCCCTTCAACAGTTCCAACAATCCCTGGCGGGTCGCTCCGTGAGCGACAACATCGCAGTAGTGGCTTATTTCAACAAGCAGAGAGGTACTTTTTCATAACATCCCTCCCATCTTGCAGTAGAGATACTGAGATGAACCGATTCCACTCAATACCACTATCGGCTCGCTTCATGCCGGGCAAAGGAATGTGCTTTCCGACAGTCTGAGCAGAGCCTCGCAGATAGTGAGTACCGAGTGGTCTTTGGACCCTCTAGTAGCCAACAAAGTCCTGACTTTGTGGACCTGTTCGCAACAGCCTTGAACTTCAAGCTGCTGTTGTACTACTCCCCAGTCCCGGACCCCAAGGCACTCTGGCAAGATGCCTTCCTACAACGGTGGGACATCATCGACGTCTACGCCTTCCCACCGTTCTGTATGGTGAGAAGGGTGCTCAACAAGACCAGACTATTGGTCAACGTGTCGATGACTGATAGCTCCGCTACGGCATCATGCAGAGTGGTTCCCGAACCTTCTGCATCCCCTGACAGAACTCCCGAGAGAGCTTCCCGAACCTTCTGCATCCCCTGACAGAACTCCCGAGAGAGCTTCCCCCACGACACGAGCTACTCAAGCAACCACACTGCAACATCTACCACAAAGCCGTAGCATTGCTTCGGCTTCACGCCTGGAGACTATCCAGCATCCCCTCACAGAAAGGGGTGTTCCGCAACAAGTTGCGGAGCGGATGTCTCGACACCTGCGAAAGTCATCCGCAGGGGTCTACCAGGCGAAGTGGAGAGTCTTCTGTGGATTGGTGTCATGGGAGAGGTATCTCTCCTCTTGATGCCACTATTCCAGCAATAGCGGAATTATTGTATACCTGCGGGAGGAAATGCGCCTTTCGCTCTCGGCGGTGGAAGCCTATCGCTCAGCCTTAAGCCTGGCCTGCAGGCTGAAAGGAATAAATATTTCCTCCTCGCTGGATCTTTCTTCGCTCATACGAAGCTACGAACTTACCTGCCCCCAGTCGGAAGTGAGACCTCCATGGAACATGGTACGGGTTCTTAGGGCTCTCAAGAGACCTCCTTGCGAACCTTCACGCCAGTCTTCTGATCGTCTCCTGACTTGGAAGACGGTGCTCCTGCTTGCTCTGGCCTCGGCCAAGCGTGCCAGCGAACTTCATGGTCTCTTGTACGACGTCGCCCATTTAAGAGGAGAGGGGGAGGTAACGTTCAGGTTCGTCCCTGAGTTGGTTACTAGACTCAAAATCTTGGAGCTCAGACCCTTGGTTCGACTCCTTCAGGATTTCGAGTCTCCGTTCTGTAACAGATGACCCAGACAATCTCCTACTATGCCCAGTAAGGAGTCGGAGGTGTTATCTTAAAGGACAGCTGCAGCTCTTCCTCACGTGCAAGCCCTGTTTGGGAGCACAGGAAGGACGGAGAGGAGAGTCACCAAGAATACCTTTTCAGCCTGGATTCGAAGGGTCATCCATCACGCCCTGAATCCAGACCCTCCTCCGTCACGTCGCCTTAGAGCACACGACGTCAGAGGCATCGCAACGTCCCTGGCCTTCAAGAGGAACTACTCTGTGATGCAGGTGCTACAAGCTGGAGTCTGGAAGCGTCAAACGACCTTTACAGCCCACTAACTGCAGGATGTGACCCAAAGGAGCTTCGATACGTTTTCTATCGGCCCTGTGGTGCCTACACAACAGCTGGTCTAACCTTAGGCTCCTTAATGGACAGGTAGCTGAAGGTTGAGGGCATTGTTACCCGGTTTTAGACTGCATGAATGAAAGAAGTATGTCTGGCCCTTACTTCTTTCTTCATCCTCCCCTCTCTTGGGGAATGCAGCATCCTGGGTTCTCTGCATAGCTGACCTCAAACTTCTGCAGGTAAACCATGCTTCCTTGTGTTCCTAGTATTAAGATAATACTGTCATGTCCCCCATACCCTGACGAGGTGGTATTGGGAACGTCCTAGCCTAGAATTCCATCTAAGGGACTTCAGGTCAACATCCTAGGACAAGTCACACTTCATCCCGCCACACACAAGCTTATGTAGGCCGCACGTTCCTTGCGGAGCAAGGAACTTGCGAGGTGCAGGGACTCTCTTTCTCGAGTGCTGCTCACTCGGATTCTGAGTCCCCGGGCAAAGCCAAAGCCAGTAAGGCTGGGGCTTTCCACCCTTCCTAAGGGGTAAGTCACCCCATGTAAATAGCGTGGTTTGTATTTCGGTTACGGAACAAATGACAAATTCGGAGATAATTTGTATTTTTCCTAACCATACAAACCTTAGCTATTTACACATATTTGCCCGCCAGCCCTGTCCCCCAAGGCAAGTCCTACCTCTAAGCGAAGTGAATCAGTTCACCGGTGTGTGAGGGGGGAGGGGAAGCTAGCTACCCCTCTACCCTCGTTAAAAATCTAATGGCTCGTCATTTCAGCTACGCCGAAAGTAATACCCCATGTAAATAGCTAAGGTTTGTATGGTTAGGAAAAATACAAATTATCTCCGAATTTGTCATATTTCCCCATTTACTTTGACTTTAAGCAGTACATGTCCCTAACAAAGGAATGGAGCCCTCTTCCAGTAAGTTGTAGGCAGCCCAGGTTGTTGCATTGGAAAATATAGCTTTCAGTTTTTGACGACTGGCTGTGATCACACTTGGATTATTTCCTCCCTTAGATTGTGTACTTACTGCACTGAAACATGTCTTACCTTGCTTTAGTTAGGAATTAGTGCCTGAAATGTGCACAGGAATTATTTCTGGGAGTTCATGTTCCACATTCCCTTTGTGTATTGTGTCGGGGGCAATACTGTGATTTAAATAATCATTGTGAAGAGCGTGTTTCACTCTCGGTACTTCTCATGGAAAAGTACTGTACAGTATTTTCAATGCTTGCTGATCAAGTTAGCATTTTGGAACATAAAAGGAATCTTGCTGTTAGTTCAGGGGAGAGGCTGGAGAGGAATAGGCTAGTTATAATAACGGGAATGACGACAATATTGACACTTCTCCACATTTAGACAACACCTAAGTTCAGCCATGTTTCAATTGTGATGAGCTTCATAAGCTTATGACATCACTTACTTCCTTTCCGTAGCTTGGTAATTGTGGTTCTTATCAAACCTTGGCCAAACCTAACCCAATACCCCATAGTCATTGTAATATTATAGGGTTTCATTCAGTAAGGGTTCTGAATGCTCCTCAGTTTTAAAATCCACACACACAGCCTCAAAATCTTTATATACTTTAGTTCCTTCTGCTGTCGAACCCTTGCATCCACAGTTCTAGTCACTCAATTCTCTCTTAGACTTTTCTCCTCTGCGGGAAATATGATGATAATTGTTCTAATTTTGTTAACTGCCAGTAAACAACTTTTCAATATTTTTGTTAGAAATGTAATGGAAGTTGTTAAAGTCAAGTATTTAAAATTTTCAGTGATTTTAGTGGTACACAGTTTATCTCTGATAAAAGCTTATTCATTCAGCCATATTGGTATATATCATTTAAAATACAATAAGAATAAAATTCTTTGTCTTCTTACAGAATGGTATCATGTTTATAGCAATTCTATATTTTTGAATAAACCATAAATTTATTCATCTTACATTTCATAACTCAAAAGATTGTTAGTTTTGAAATTTGATACAACTGCAAGCAGAATTGCATCTTTATCAAGTTTGTTATTTTCATTACAGATCCTTTTGTTTTTGTTTAGAAAAGTCTCACAGAGAGAATACTGTAGTACAATATTGAATGCTCACTGCAACTAAAGATCCCCAAATAACTGGAACTTTTAGTGATAAGTGTTTTCCTTTCTTTTGCTGGTTTAAAAAGAAAATGACAAGGACCTTGTTCCATCTACATGAGGGTTTGTCACAGAAATGAAATGTCTATTTTTTATTCTTTGGCATGTTTATTGTTTTCATAAAGTAAATAGTGCTTTTATTTAGCATATAATCTAGAACATTAGTTCTAGCACCACAAAAGAAATTTTAAGACATTTTTACCTGTTATGATGGCTGTATTGTTTTTTGAAGTAAGGAAACATTACTAAAACCTTAGCTATTTAATAGGGGTATTACTTTCGGCGTAGCTGAAATGACGAGCCATTAATTTTTAACGAGGGTTAAATACCTACACCGCTAGTTAGCGGGGGTTAGGGAGGGTAGCTTGCTACTGCTCCCGCTCACACACCTGTGATTGAGCTCACTTTGCTTTCGTCTCGGTTGGTGAACGGTCGTTGCCGCTCTTCATCCTCGCCGACTTTTGGCAGCCAGTAACGCCATTTTGTTTTCTCTTTTTCTCTTAGAGTGTGTGTGAAGTTGACTTCTACGACCATGCGCACCTGTCCTGGACTCTCGGACCGCCCTTGTGGAACATATATGTTGGCGGTTGAGACTGATCCTCATACCCTTTGTCCTTCCTGCAGAGGTCAACGGTGTGATAGTGTTAACAAGTGTAGTGAGTGTGGGGAGTGGTCTTCCTCCCAGTGGGAGAGGTTTTCGCGACGGCGGAAGAAGTCCAAGCGGGATATTTCTCCTTCAAAGGTTGCTTTGAAGGGAGAAAAACCCAAGGCCTCTTCTTCTGTCACCCAACCCTCCTCTTAAGCTCCTACTCGGTTGGTCTCTTACGAGAGACTGTCGAGTAGTAGCATAGACCAAGTTATTATCGACCAACCCCGGGTCTCGAGAGATGATGTTGCTTCCCCTAGCGAAGCAGCCCCACCTCTCTCCCCGGGTGAGGCCTTGTCACTAACTTCCCTGTTTCAGATATGGTCTTTCTTGGGGCTCACGGGTTCGCCCTCCAAGGAAGCCCTTTTGCAGTTCATCCACATGGGTGCTTCTGTTAAGCAATCATCGTCGCCGTCAGAGGTAGATCCACTGACTCTTGTCAACATTGTTGTGTCAGAGGTGTCTCATGCGGCGTCATCCATCCCCTCTGCCACTCCAAACTCTACAGCTGTAGCTGCCGACTTAGTTTCCCCCGTTCCTGACCATCCTCCGAGGGGGAGACTAAGTTCATCGTCAGTCTCTCCTGCTAGTGTTTCTGGCCCTCGCGGGAGTTCACTTACAGAGACTCCTCTTCGGAGGACTGCTGACGGTCAGCTTGCTGATCCAACGGCCCCCAGAGGGCGCTTCCGTCGGAAGGCTCGCCTTCCTCTTCGCCTTAGAGGTCTCCCTTCACCAGCGGTGAAGAGGCGCCTCTTTGGTTCACTGTCATCACTGCAGTCCTCCGCAGAGGAGCCTCCGTCAGACCTTCATTCATCCATCACTGCACCTGCAACCAATCTTGTGACTTTGTCCTGGACCTCTCTGCAGATCGTTCGCGATCTCCTTCAGTGGATGGTTGTCCTTTCAAAGGATACGTCGACCATCCATCCAAGAGACCTGCCGACCTTCCATCACTATTCCTGTCGCCTGTAGAGCCTAGTATAGCTCCTCCAAAGTGGGCAGCTCCGCGCCATCACACTCCCCCTACGCACCATGCGCCTATGTGCTCAAACCTTCAGCGCTCACCAGCAGCTTGTCACTCTACAATGCTTCGGCGCGCCACTCAACCTGCTCGCCCTCACAGACGGCAGCAGCCTCATGCGCTTGCGCGCCAACACGCGCTTGCGCGCCATTATTCACCTACACGTCAGCGCTCTCCTGTGCGCCACGCGCCCACGATCACCTGCGCGCACACGCCCAGGGTTGCCTACGCGGGAGCACACCATAGCCCACTTGCGCTCTCCTGCGCACCCACGATCTCCTGCACCTACGTGCCCTGCGTCTACGCGCCAACGATCTCCTATGCGCCAGCGCCCACCTGTGCGCCAACGCTCGCCTAAGCGCCAACATGTGCGCCCTACATCGCCCTCCCCTCAAGCGCATACTAACACGCACTGTGGGAGAAGGGAAACATTTTCATGCAGAGGGGTTCAGGATCCCTAAACTGCCTTCTAAGGCAGACCCACCTATCACAGTCAGTAACTCCTTCTAGGGAACCTTCAGTCTCTTTCCCTTCAGGGGATCTGTTTGACAGTGCATCTATCAGCCAGCAGCCCTAGTTCAGTGCCTTAGTCAGAGCCGTAACACAGGCTTTCAAGCCTGTCCTGTCTGATCGCTCATCAGAACGACCTATAGCTCTAGACCTAAGGCACAGAACCATGGCTTCCTCTACCCTTTTGAAGAGGAAAAGAGGAATTTCTGACGCGGTCACTTCCCCGAGGGCGAAGCTGACTCCATGCAGACCATCGAGGCAAGTTTCTCCTGTTTCTCAGAGAGACTCTCCATCCCTGTTGGACGAAGATCTCCCGTCACCTAGGGAACCACGCGAAGAGAGAGACTGCCCCATCGCACCAATGGAGGAAGTCTCTCTTCACGCCGAGAGTTCCCCGCAATCTGAGATCAGAAGGGACATGCCACACAGGTCATTGATGTTGGAGTCTTACTCCTTCCCCAGAAGGAATCCAAAGACTCCAAAACTCTGCCGAAGTCCTCCACTAGGGCTAGAATGGAGACAGCCAGCCACTCGAGGAATGTCCGCGACTATCCCCAAGAAGAGCCTTTGGGGTTAGAAAGAGACTTCGCTGCAAGTCCTACAGCAGGAGGAGACCAGCAAGAGTCAGAGCATGCATTCTGGCAGGTTCTGACTCTAATGAGGGTTCTCAATGGGTTTTCCGACCCAGAGATACCCCCTCGAGAGGGCAAAGACACAGTCCTAGACCGCGTCTTTGGTACTCAGAAACCCTCAAAGACCAGTGCAGCCCTGCCCTGGTCTCAATGGTGAAGAGTACCAGGGACAAGATCTCCCAACAGCTCTCTGAGTTTGCCTCCTCCAACTGTGCCAGTACCACGAACAAGCTCCTCCCACCTCCTTGCGTACAGCAGAGGAGGTACTTTGAGATCCTGGAGGAACCCAGTTCAGCTCTTCCTTTTCACCACTCTCTGGAAGAGCTAACCTGGGGAATCCCTCTTGAGAGACTCTCCAACCGGCAGGTCTCGTTCTCGGCAACCGAGATCCTTAATCAGGAGAAGGTCACAAACTATGCTATGCAAGCTACTGCGTGGCTGGACATCTGGTTAGGGACCTTAGGTATCCTGATACGATCCAAGGATTTTTCCAAGGAACGTACCGGGAAAGCTATGGAAACCTTCTTACTCTCAGGCACTCGCACGATCGAGTTTCTTGCCCACCAAGTCTCGAACTTGTGGGCAAACACCATCTTGAAACGTCGGGATGCAGTGTCTTAGAGGTTCCACCAGAAGGTCCCTAGGGTCGAGATAAACAGGCTCAGACATTTCTCGCTAGAGGGGTCCCACCTGTTTGAGCCTAAGGATGTGGAACTCATCAAGACTCCCTCCTCCATAGGGCTTCAACATCTAAGCCGTATAAACCTCCAGCACCACAGCAGTCCCGTCCAACCAAGACCACAACGATGACAAAAACAGCAGCGAAGACAATGGTGTATAAGCCCTTTCTTGTCAAAGACAGGAAAGGCAAAAAGTCCTCCAGGGGAGGGTAGGGAAAAATCCTAGAGGGAGCAGCAGAGGCCGCAAATGCTAGGATAGGCAGTCCCCTGGCATTTCCACCAGTGGGGGGATGCCTACAAAGTTGCGCAGACAGGTGGAAGCAATTTGGGGCCGATTCCTGGACAATCTCCGTGATCAGTCTAGGATATCGCGTCCCGTTCATAATACCTCTACCTCCCCTGACCAGGAATCCAGTGTCATTGAACTCCCTTGCCATGGGATCGGCAAGGGGGCAAGCCCTTCGGGCAGAAGTCCAGACCCTGTTGAAGAAGTGCGGTCTCAAGAGGTCCTCGACGGATCTCCAGGCTTCTTCAGTCGACTCTTTCTTGTAAAGAAGGCGTCTGGAGGCTGGAGACCAGTCATCGACCTCTCAGCCCTGAACAAGTTTGTCAAACAAACTCCGTTCTGCATGGAGATGGCAGACACAGTCAGACTAGCAGTAAGACCGCAAGACTTCATGTGTACACTGGACCTAAAGGACGCGTACTTCCAGATCCCAGTCCATTCGTCTTCAAGGAAGTACTTAAGATTCAGCCTAGACAACAGACTGTACCAGTTCAAGGTGCTGTGCTTCGGTCTTTCCAAAGCACCACAAGTCTTCACCAGAGCGTTTACTTTAGTGTCATCTTGGGCACACAGGATTGTCATCCGTGTCCTCTGTTATCTGGATGACTGGCTAATCCTAGCAGACTCGGTGTCAACCCTTCTTCTACACCGAGACAAACTTCTGAGACTTTGCCCGGATCTGGGGATCATGGTAAATCTCGAGAAGTCCTCTCTGCTTCCTACTCAGAGACTGGTGTACTTAGGCATAATTATAGACACCAATCTCCACAAAGCCTTCTTAGACAACAGGATAACAAAGCTGAGAAAATTTCTCAGACGAGAAGAAGTTCTAGCCCAATCATGGCTATGTCTCTTAGGTCACCTTTCATTGCTGGCCCGTCTAGTTCCCAATGGTTGTCTCAGGATGAGATCCCTCCAGTGGCGACTCAAGTCCCAGTGGAATCAAGCACATGACTTCCCGAGACATCCAGATCCCCATGAGACCTGCGGAACTGACAGACCTTCAGTGGTGGGTGACAGACGAGAATCTATGAAAGGGAGTGGACTTTCTCGTCCTCCCCCCGGATTTGATGCTGTTCTCAGACCCTTCAAAAAAAGGGTGGGGGCCCCTCGTGCTGCACCACACGACCTCAGGCCTCTGGTCAGAGTCAGAAAAGTACCTCCACATAAATCTCCTAGAGATGAAGCCCGTCTTGCTGGCCCTTCAACAGTTCCGACGGTTCCTAGCAAGCCACTCAGTGGTGGTGATGAGCGACAACACCACAGAAGTGGCCTACATCAACAAGCAAGGAGGTACTTTTTCGCAGCAACTATCCCATTTAGCAGTAGAGGTACTGAGAGGGGCCGAAATCTACTTGATACTACTATCGACATGCTTCATTCTGGGCAAAAGGAATGTGCTCGTCGACAACCTGAGCAGAGCATCTCAGATAGTGAGTACCAAGTGGTCTTTGGATCATCTAGTAGCCAACAAAGTCCTGACTTGGTGGGGTTCTCCGACTGTGGACCTCTTCGCAATGGCCCTGAACTTCAGGCTCCCGCTGTACTGTGCCCCAGTCCCAGACCCCAAGGCTCTCTGGCAAGATGCTTTCCAACAATGGTGGGACAACATCGACGTTTACACCTTTCCCCCGTTTTGTCTGATGAGGAGGGGACTCAACAAGACCAGAACATCAGTCAATCTTTCAATGACCCTCATAGCTCCGCTATGGCATCATGCAAAATGGTTTCCAGACCTTCTGCAACTCCTAACAGAGCCCTCAAGAGAACTCCCTCCACGACAAAATCTACTCAAACAATCATATGCCAACATCTTCCACAAAGCCGTAGCTTCGCTACAACTTCCCTCCTGGATACTATCCAGTATCTCCTCTCTGAGAGAGGATTTCGCAACAAGTTGCGATTAGGATGTCTGGAAACCTGCGAAAATCATCAGCAGCAGGCAAAGTGGAAAGTCTTCTGTGGTTGGTGTCGTGGAAGGGGTATCTCTCCATTCGATGCCACTATTCCAGCAATAGTGGAGTTCCTTGCGGGAAAAAATGCGCCTATCAGTCTCGGCAGTGAAATGCTATCGCTCAGCCTTAAGCCTCGCCTTCAGACTGAAAGGAATGAACATTTCTTCATCGCTAGAACTTTCCTTACTCATACGGAGTTATGAACTTACCTGCCCCCAGTCAGAAGTGAGACCTCCCCCATGGAACGTGGTTCAAGTTCTCAGGTCTCTTAAGAGACCTCCCCATGAACCATTGCGCCAGGCAACAGATCGCCACCTAACTTGGAAGACGGTGTTCCTGCTAGCTTTGGCTTCGGCCAAGCGAGTCAGTGAACTTCATGGTCTCTTATACGACATCACCCATTCAAGGGGATGGGGAGAGGTAACGTTCAGCTTCGTCCCTGAGTTTATTGCTAAGACTCAGAACCCGGGAGTAGCAGATCCTCGATTCGACTCCTTCCAGATTTCTAGTCTCCGTACTGTAACAGATGGCCCAGACCATCTCTTACTATGCCCAGTAAGGAGTTTGAGGCTGTACCTTAAGAGAACAGCCACAGCCCGTCCTCGTGTGCCTGCACTATTCGTCAGTACAGGAAGGACCAAGAGGAGGGTCACCAAGAATACCATCTCAGTGTGGATTCGTGGGGTCATTGACCATGCACTGAATCCAGACCCTCCTCCGTCACATCGCCCCAGAGCTCATGATGTCAGGGGCATAGCTACGTCCCTGGCCTTCAAAAGAAACTACTCAGTGACGCAGGTTCTTAAGGCTGGGGTATGGAAGCGTCAGAACACATTCACATCCCACTACCTGCAAGACGTGACCCACAGGAGACTCGATACGTTTTCTATCGGTCCTGTGGTGGCTGCAAAACAGCTGGTTTAAAACCTCAAGCTCCTTATTGGACAAGTAGCAGAAGGTTGAGGGCATTGTTACCCGGTTTTAGTCAGCATGAATGAAAAGGTTTGACAGGCCCTTATTCTTTTCTTCATTCTCCCCTCTCTTGGGGAAAGCAGCATCCTTGGTTCTCTGCATAGCTGACCTCGAACCACTGCAGGTAAACCATGCTTCCTTGTGTACCTAGTATTAAGATTAATACTGTTGCGTCCCATACCCTGACGAGGTGGTATTGGGAAAGTCCTAGTGCACAGTTTTTCCATCTAAAGAACTCGGAATAACTTTACCAGGACAGTCACACTTCTACATACCTTCACACACAGCTTGAAGTCCTACCTCCAAGAAAAGTGAGCTCAATCACAGGTGTGTGAGGGGGAGCGGTAGCAAACTACCCTCCCTACCCCCCCCTGCTAACTAGCGGTGCGAGTAGTTAACCCTCGTTAAGAATTAATGGCTCGTCATTTCAGCTACGCCGAAAGTAATACCCCTATTAAATAGCTAAGGTTTGTATAGTTAGGAAAAATACAAATTATCTACGAATATGTCATTTATGCAGTATGAGTTCAAGAGTGAATTATCCAAGATCAATATACTGTTTTCAGTCCACTTGAAATACAAGCTATGCATGCATATGGATAAAATGAGATAAAGAGATAAATTACATTTTCTTCACCAGGATGTTAATACGTTGGTACAGACAGTGGCGTAAGGATGCAAAAAGACGAGCAGAGGAGAGAATTCTCGAAGAAGCTAGGTTACAGAGAGAAGCCCAAAATAACGACTTGCCTGAAAGTCTCATGTGTGTTATTTGCTGTGATCTAAGGGATGTGATCCTCATGCCATGTAAACATGTTTGCGTGTGTAGCGAGTGTGCATTGAAGCTATCGCCCAGAGTTTGTCCTGTTTGTCGAACAGAAATAGACACAATCCAGCCTGTGTTTTTTTCCTAGTACTGACATACAGTACAGTATAGCTATGTAAAGAATGTTGTACAGTATTTAGATTATATATCGTGTGAATATTTTGATATTAGTATATTTATTTACAATATATATTTTGTTTAATTGAACCTTTCGTAGATATATGAATATATTTGTCTGACAGAATAAAGTTAAGCACAGTTTACCTAATTATTTCTGTACAGTATTTTAAGGATTGTTGTACCTTAAACAATAATGTATTCTTGTATAAGTTGTGACTTTATTTGATTATTTACTTGCATGTCTTTCTTCTGCAAGAAATCATGTAATATTATTATTTGTAACCTTGATAATTTATGAATGTTAACAAGAATGCAATATAGCTTATTACCAAAAAATAGACACATTCAGCTGATCTGTCAGGGAACGGTGTCTGCCTACTTCTCACGTATTGTCTTAAAGAAGTTCCAGAGACTTGGCCATCAGCCTAAGCAAAATTTTTTGATTCAGTTTCTTGTACAGTATTCACGAGCTTTATTTGTAAACCTTATAGTTGAGCTGTAATTCGTAACGATAGGGAAAAAATACAGTCTAACATGTACACATAGAAGTAGAAAAAATTATACTTTCAAGATTTTGATCACATGTTTATTTGTTTAAATGAGATGTGTTTCTTTCTGTATTTGATATTGGATGATATACTTGAGATAGAGAGAGAGAGAGAGTAGGTACAGTATATTGTAAACAAGGGACCTCTTCTCTCTCTAGCACACATGCCTCCATTTGAAATAAAAATTGGCTCAGGTCACATTTTTCTTCATTGTTTTGTAACTTTTTGTAGCAGTTGGTCCTTTCTGCATTTTGCATGTCTTTAGGTTCAGTTTAAATCTGGATAATCTAAACAAATCATGTTTTTTTTTTCATGCATCTTTCCATTTAATTTGTTTTAATTTACACTCTGTGGGGACCTTGCCAATAAAAGGACAAAAATTAATAATATACAAAATGTTTCATTTCTTATAGCTGAAATATAACAATGTGAGTAAGGATATTTCATAAAAAAAATTCATATATTCTTTTTTATTTATGGAAAATTTTCCACAACTACCTTTCCCAAATCATCATCGCAACCTTTCAACAACAAAAAATACCAAACAAATTGACCATTGTGGCACATTTTTCTAGCTTATACCAGATCTCTACACCAAAAGTACACCCAGTCACTGATTCTCAGTGACTTTAAAACCTTGATCCAAGTAAGACAATGTTGCATCAGGCTGTTCCTACTGAAGAAGCACGTAAAGTACTTAAAAACTTGATTTTTATGGCTTCAAACTAGTATTGCTTTTCCTTTGTTTTTTTTAGCCAGTTTCATTAAATCTCTACAAGCGATATGCTTTGACCTGTTTTGATTTACAACGTAAGACTTTTATATATCTGATAGCATCAAATTGAGGTTTTTGCCTGCTAATCACTCTGTCCCCTTAAACAGTTTCCTCTTATACAGGGTTGTTCAGAGAAAATAAATCTAAAAGTTATTGCCACATTTATACTTCAATCTTGAATTATAAATGGACACCCTGTAACAGATAGCACACATACTGTAATTATAAAGAAGAGCAAACTATATATCTTAGTGCATGTACAGTAACATAATTTACTTAACGGAAGAATTAATTATGCATAAAAATCACAAGTTATAGGATAATGTTGAAAACTTTAAATTGGGCTCTAATTTTACAAGGGCACTATAAACTCCAACGATACAGGACCACATTAATGAATATCAACTACCATGGACTCTGTAACTTGAAGTGTTTTGATGATGCTGTAATATACATAAATGATATTGTACTGTGGATGATGTAACTAACTAGACTAGCTAAGTATTAAACATTTATCAACATTATTGTGCGATTAATAGAAAAAGGAGTATCACCCCGTAGCGCCTGTATTGCATTGCTTAAGGGCAAAAACTTTTACTAAGTAATGCGTGCATTTTTAAGCATAATTACACCTTGGTTGCTGAATGGAATCCCAGTCCCAGTGCTGGCCCTTATATACCAAATTTCATAAATCCAACGAAATATCTTTTAAAAAAAGTCATGGGTTTTTAGAAAACGTATTTTATAATTATTTAAAGCAAACAGGGAAAAAGTCATTACTGTACAACGAATTTCACTTTGGACATTTCAGACTGTCATAACACATTCAAGTTTCTCAATAAGTTATGAAATAAAATACTGATCAGTTATATGCTAAGAAATAAAAAGTAACAAACATACTTCTTAGAAGTGTCATTATTGTAGGGGTTTGCAAATTTGGAAATACGCGAGTTTATTGAAGTTTCTGCCCTGAAGACCTGTCCAAAATTTGTTATATCGGAATGATTTAGTTTTGGTAAAAATCAGGGAATTGAAGTAATATGTATCATCCTAGCCTTTCCTATATCAATAATAATAATTCTAGAATTGGTGTCAAGAACAGTTGATAAAAAATAGGCCTAGTCATGATGACCCAAAGGATACCAAATGTACAGTACTGTACCTCAATTTCCTGTACTGTACACATAAAGTGTCAAATGTGCTTTAATGAGAGATTCAATCCATCTATTATGTCAGAATAAGTGATTAATAATAAAATAGAATAAATTTTACCTAGATTGACAGGCTTTAGGTAAATAATTCTCTTTTGTGTCTTGAAAATTTAAACCGAGGGCGTGTTATGCTGTAGCTTAAACAGACTACAACTTAAACCTAAGTTATGAGTACACATAACTTCCTATAAAGACCTATTGTACATCCATCCATCACTACAAAATGAAATGGAACTCATTCCTCCCTTTCCCAATTAAAAAAGAAAAAAAAAAAGACTGGGTTCAAAGTCTGAGAGGGCTTGGAAATGTGATGACAATGGACGAGGAACAGTTGGTTGCAATGGGAGTAAATATGAAAAAAGCAGGACAAAGCCCTGTGGTAAAGGCAACAGAATAATGGGAAAAGGAGACAGACAATGACTTAGACCAGGTAGGTATTTGGGCAATGAGAATTGAGGGAATTTACTTAATGCCTAACTCTACGAAGGGAAAAGCTGGGCACTGTAAAATCCGGACGTCGGACGTCGGATGCCGTCCGGGAGAATAGAAAACCGCTTGTATAACCGGTAAAGGCGCCATAATACACCACTTTTTTGACACTGGTAATTTTCACTGATACTTTCTGTTATTTCCTGAATAAATGTTCGAAAAATATTGATTTATTTTCATTTTATTGAGAATAATCTCAATCGGACGTCAACATTACACTATGTACTAAGTGATATATTAACAGCACATTAAAAAAACAAAAGAAGGGCCTGGATGGTTTGTGTGTGCATCGTCTCACACTTACATGCTTATATGTAAAACTGCTTTTGTTGTATTTCTACTTGTATTCTCATGTAACTTTTAAAATAAACTATTCTAACATGTTGTTTGTTTGGTCGAGACAAGTGCAATTAGGATATCATTATTGTAAATTTCTTGAAATTTTTTGTGTCTGTGATAAAACTTTTTACATTTACCTTTACATCAATTTTAATATTTACCTTTTCTTAATTGTTTTATTATTTCTTTCAATTGAGTATATTTGCTTATATTTATGGTTATGGGAAATAATATGGTGTAGGGTGGTGGATTAGTTAGTTAGACTGTCAACTGCCTTCCCGTGGCTCTGACTGGGCAACAGGCACAGGCTATTATAAGACGAATAAAAACAAATTGATTGATAAAATTTCAGTACATTTCAAGTGAAATAGGCTTCATTTCTTACATGTAGTATTCTGTGTCTGGCTAAAGTTGGCAACATTTTAATTGATTAGTGGATCATACTAAACCTATTGGCAACTAAATGCAGGGTAAAGGGAGTGGTAGGCCCTTTCTCCTTATGTTACTTTACAGCCGGGTAAATTCTTATCTGTGACTGCTGATTGGCGACTTCCAACTTTTATCCTAACAGGGTAAAATAGCGGGCAGTTAAATAGTGTAATGTTGACGTCCGATTGAGATTATTCTCAATAACATGAAAATAAACCAATATTTTTTGAACATTTATTCAGAAAATAACAGAAAGTATCAGTGAACATTACCAGTCTCAAAAAAGAGGTGTATTTTCGCGTCTTTCCCGGTGATACAAGCGATTTTCTATTCTCCCGGACGGCATCCGACGTCTGACGTCCGGATTTTACACTGCCGAAAAGCAGACCATCATTGACGAAGATGATCTTGGGCTGAAGGCTGAGAGACCATGAAATGCAGACTAACCAAATATCTAAATTTATACAGTATGTTATATCAAAGTTTCTTATACAATCTTACTTTTTTTGGTATAATGTTAGCAAGCTTTTTATATAATGTGGAAGAAATGGTCTGAAAGTGAACAGACCTAATAATAATCTGTTTGGCCAGGTATTCATTGGAGACCACATGTCCACTCAATGATAAATCTGGATTGTCTTCACAGTACAGTGCACTCATACCAATTATGTGTAGGCTGCCAATGCAATTGTTGCAATCCAGATTATCTCACACACTGTAGGTTCCTACCTTTAGTGAACAACTGGCTTCAGTACCTGGTATGTAGGCGTATTGGATTTTTAAAATCTTTCATAACAATATTTAGGTTTAATGTGACTTATATGACACTTCAGTGTTGTAACATAATCGTGGCTCGTAATTTTATCAAAGAAAATATGATACATAATACTGTACCGTAGGCTATTTGGTCATCCTAATCCAAACATTTTACGGTAGCTCTCCACATTCCTAATATTGGATTGACTATGCAACTTTTGTAATGATGTTTAATAACGAAGAACAACATAGGTTAATATTATACATTTCACTATGCAATTAGGACAGGCAAAGATTAAAATTTCCCACTTGGCCTGGATCACGGATGTGCATCCTGGTTTATAATCTTGACAACTTATACTATGGAACTAATTTTCACGTAATCTTATCATAAGATCCCAATCCACTATAAATTTTGAAACTCCATCTGTAATAAGAGATCATTATTCTGAAATGGGCTGAGAAGGATTGCTTATAATCTAGTTAAAAAGAGACTCTGTTAGGGGTGCAGATATCTATGGTTATCTACAGATACGTCCCTGATTATATGCAATATCTTAGGATAGTCGTTCCGGGGTTAGAAACCTGTGATACCTGACGGTAATTCTCTTGTAATATCACTTGCAGAAATATCATACGGTAGGAAGCAGCCTGAGGGAACTTCCATCAGGACGTCATGGCTATCTCACCCATAAATAAATTTTTCCTACATCAAAATCCGTTTTATATCTAGTTATGAACTTTGAACTCCAATCTAGAACCAAGTAAAACAGTTAACTATGGGGTAGATCTTCCTAGCTAATGTCCTATAATCAAGTAAAAAGTCACTCCCTTAGGGGTGGTTTAGCCTTGGGACCTTCAGGTTAAGCAAGACAATTGATAAGGGAAAAGTGGGGATATTTAAGCCTCTTCTTAGTGTGGCTTATAATACTCCATCAAAATATCAACAGAATACATTTTAAGTAAAGAGATTAGTCTTTCCTTATAAAAAACTAAGTTCCCCAAAGTAAAAAGTAACTTCAAGTTACCTTACTACTATTTGTTTACATCTTGACTATGGCAGGAAAAATATTACCTAAAGTAGTAAATATTTTGGTGAAGTTAAGCATAATAGCATTCTTGTGTGTAATTTCAGCACTGCCAATGTGCAAGTTTGATAGAGGGTTAGCTAAAAAAAATTGCTAGTAAAGTATAGCAAATAACCGTTGGCTATAACTTGTGAATACGATATAGCAAAAGAAAAAAAAAAAAAAATGCAGTCTACAGTATTTCAAAGGTTGTGGTGTTTGTTGGAAGACTTAATTTGGTGAGAGAAAAATATTGATACTGATTTGTGGTAACTAAAACTTCCGAAACTCCTCTGAAGCCTTAAACCCCATCAAGAATGTATAGACAAGAAACGCCCCAAAACAGGAAAAGCATATTATAAATTTTCTCAACACTTCTCCAGTAAGATTATGTTTTTCATTGGAGTAGACGTAGTTTGAATTTTAAAATCATGATAATTCTCTCAGAGATACTAGGTATATTAATATCATAAAAGTTTAGTTGTAAAGGTAAATTGTAGGCTACGGGGCATATATTCTCATCCAACTCTTCTATGTCGAGTCTAATATAATTTATGTGGGTTTTATACATTGAATTACATTTTCAGTGTTAGAAATGTTGGTGATAATTTATTTTTTAGTCTCCAAAAACAGAGATTTAACTTTTAAATTCTCACTTCATGATGTACATGACAGTTAGGGTAGCCTACTGCTGTTAGCAAGCCCATTTTCACTATATGTTTATAATTTAAAAACAATATAGTTTTTATAAGAAGTAAACATAGATGCTCAAGTCAAGGCTTTGCTCTAAAATGGGCAATTATGACGATAGGTCAAATGATGTGTTAATTTCTTTCTTATTGTCATAAAATATGCTAAAAGTCTTCATTAGAGTCCGGTATTTGTAAATGGGCAAGTGTCATTAACACTTTTAAAGCAAATTGCTACATAGTTCGAGCTCCATTCTTCCTTAAAGCAAATTGCTACATAGTTCGAGCTCCATTCTTCCTTAAAGCAAATTGCTACATAGTTCGAGCTCCATTCTTCCTTAAAGCAAATTGCTACATAGTTCGAGCTCCATTCTTCCTTAAAGCAAATTGCTACATAGTTCGAGCTCCATTCTTCCTTAAAGCAAATTGCTACATAGTTCGAGCTCCATTCTTCCTTAAAGCAAATTGCTACATAGTTCAAGCTCCATTCTTCCCAATAGTTTCTAGTAGTGCCTACAACCTCAACGTCCTTGTGAGCTAGTGAGGGGGTTTTGGGGTGGGGGTAGCCTATAGGTCTATCATCTGAGTCCTCAGTAGCCATTGCCCAGCCCTTCCTGGTCCTTGCCTGGGTGGAAGGGGGCTTATGTATATATTATCGGCCTCTAGGACGTAGTCCTACCCCTTGTTTCTGCTAATCATGAATTACATATTAATGTATTTTTGAAAATTTACATGTAAAATTAGTTAGACTACACTTTGGGAACTATGTGAGGATTATTTGTGATTTGAAGATGACGATTCGTCTGGAAATAAGTACATGTATGATATATATCTATAAGATAAGATTACCAGTTAGGCCTACATAAGATGGACTCATCTTGAAACAATGGACTGGTATTTTGTTAGAGATAAAAGATAGCATCATCCTTAGTTCCTTGAATAAAAAATGAAATATCCTCTTGCCAACTTAAACAATCTAGTTACCACTGCAAATACAGTGTAGGCCTGTAGGTGTTCAGTTAACGCAATATGAATAAATCTTATTGCCTCTTGTTTTGTTTGAGTTTTTATAGATTATATAGGAAATATTTATTTTAATGATGTTACTGTTTTTAAAATATTTCATTATTCCTTGATTCTTTTCCTCAAGGGCTATTTTTCTTGTTGGGGCCCCTGAGCTTATAGCATCCTGCTTTTCCAACTAAGGTTGTAGCTTAGCAAGCAACAATAATAATGATAATATTGCCTTAGAAGGCGAGTCTTGAGCTACGGAACTTTCGTCGCACAAAGTCTCTGATGATATTAATTCGAGTGTAACTTCAGATTATTCCAGATAATTTTAAAATGCCTCGTGTTCCTTCGACCATAGTATGATTGGAATGACAATTTTAATGGAAATGCTAACATAAAAAAAACATTGTCAGAATTAATAAGGCAAAAAAAAGAGGCAGTTTTATCTCTCTCTCTCTCTCTCTCTCTCTCTCTCTCTCTCTCTCTCTCTCTCTCTCTCTCTCTCTCTCTCTCTCTCTCTCTCTCTCTCTCTCTCTCTCTCTAACACACACACATATTTCTTAATCAAAATAATGTCAATTTACCTACTATTATTCTCATTAGATTGAAATGAATACATTACTTCAGTTAGTCGATGAACTTACAAGAAAATAAAGCATATTTTATTTTGTCATCTTTGGCAAGTCACTAGTTCCATTGGAAGAAATGAATGAGAATATTCAATTGATTGAAATTTGTATATTTTTGAAGTTTTTGGAGCTAGTTTTTTTTTTTTTTTTTTTTTTTTTGCATAAATAAATATTATTTTATTAGAAAATAACATTGTTTAGATACTCTTCATATATCGTAGAGACGTCAGTAAAATATTTGCTACTTTTCAGTATAGTTTTTGGTTGCTGTGTGACCCCAAAGGACTTAAATACGATATATTTTGCTCTGTAAGTCTTCTATGAATATTTTTGGATATATAGTTATCACTATTAAGCATTTAGAGCATTACTGTTTTGTGTGTGGTTATAGTGAATGAAAATGGGAGAAGATGATAATAGCGATAATAGCCAAAAATTACATAAAATAGAGGTCAGGTGATATTGTAATAATTTTAAACCGAGATAGTCGTGAAACCAGATAAATAATTAAACTCTGGGAATTAAAAAAAAGGAAGAATTTTTTCGTGATTGAGAAAATGTGATAGCGATAATGCACGAATTAAAAAGTTCTCAGTACTGGAGTACTCCAGTGTTACTAAGGTTCCTACTTTTAAGCCACTTATCAAAGAAAATGACCTCAAGCTTTGTTTCTGTTGGTGAAAATCGCTACTTTTTCTATAACTGTTTTCTGCCTCTGTTCGAAAGTACGAACTTTTTAGTCAACAATTCTTTTAGTTTTTAATCCATATCATGATTGAAAATTTTGATTAATCACAATATTTAAGCTTTTCTGATGATTGAAATTTTCACATTAATATTGATTTGAATTTCAGATTGAAATACAAGTATTTTTAAAAGGAAATACCGTGTCCGATAGCTAAGAATCTATATTATATGTATTTTATTCTTTTTAAATTCTACGTATTTCTAAAGGTAATTCTCACCTGAATTTTATCCATATACTAGTTTATTAATCTATTCTCTCAAAACTATATATTTTTTTTTTGTGAAATTAAGGACATTCTTTATGATGTGACAGATTATTTATTCATAGATACAAAAAATATAAATGTGCTCACGATTGCTTTAGAAGATAACCCACATCCATATTGAATTAAACTGATTTATTTAGAGTTTAAAACAATTATAATGAGATACAAATACTATAGAAAATACAGAAAATTCACCATTTGGAAAATCAAGACAAGGATTAGAAAATTACAATATAAATTGATTTTATATTTATGAGCCAATTTTCTTTATGATAATGATTAGCCAGGTACTTTATAATGGAAATATCACAATTAATGTGACATAATTACTAATTAGGATAAACCATGACTTCAAAAACAATGACTATTTTAAAGAATTGTCATAATTGTATTGGTTGCGTCAGCTGTGGTTGGAGTTTTGGTGTGTGGTAGATAAACCATTAGTTCCTCTATGATTTTTTTTTTCTTTTACCTTGATTAGCCCATTGATATGTTTGCATATGGTATTCAGTGGTACACACACACACACACACACACACACACACACACACACACATATATATATATATATATATATATATATATATATATATATATATATATATATATATATATATATATATATATATATATATATATATATATGTGTGTGTGTGTGTGTGTGTGTGTGTGTGTGACTGTGTTTCACACTTATTTATTGACGTAGTACATTGCATGAATTATTAAAAGATTGGGTTCCCTCTGTTGCTATACGTAATTCAAATATGATAGTTTGATGACATAAAAATTACTTAAAATCATGTGAAGTCATAAAGCACTACTTGATGCGAAATATTTCCAGTAATATCGTGATATTAGACATTATAGAAGTTTTGATATCATAAATACATAATAATGATATGAATGGATAATTTTCTGGTTTATCATTTAATTTAAACCTTTTGGATCTTTTCGGTTTGAGTGCCTATCGAATTTAAATGTTTTTTTTTTTGTTTTATTCCAAAGTATGTATTTTGATGTGGAAAACCCTAAAATGATTTATTAACACTTAAATTGGCTTATATCAATCAATATCTTATTGAAATGCTGCGATTTCTCTGTGCGCTTTCTTGATTTTCAGGGCACTACTGAACCTAAGAAAACCCACCTAACCTAGCATAGGGGCCCTGTATCCCTACCTAGGCCTACCGGGGGGGGGGGGGGCGCTCCGCCCCCCCCTGCGACCCCCCATTAAGGCCACAGTGATTTTCGGGACACTACCGAACCTAATACAACCACCTAACCTAGGGCCCTGTACCCCTACCTAGGCCTAGCCCCTGCGACCCTCCCCCCTTACAGCCACTACCTATCACATCCATCAATAAATAATTTCTCCACAAAATGGTTATCATTTTTGGGTTTTCCACATCAAAATACATACATTGGAATAAAAAAAACATTAAAATTCGATAGGCACTCAAACCGAAAAGACCCCAAGAGGGTTTGGGATCTGATAGTAGGCTACTATCCTTTCATATACAATTCTGCTTCATTTAATATATTTATCCCCTCTTGCTTGAGGGTACATTCGGGTATACTGTTCTATCTAATTTCTCTTCGTGATTTGTTAAGGGTTTTTTTTTATAGCGTATATATGAAATATTTGTTTTGGTGTACTTGCTGTTCTTAGAATGTTTTATTTTTCCTTGTTTCCTTTCCTCACTGGGCTATTTTCCCTGTTGGGGCCCCTGGGCTTATAGCATTCTGCTTTTCCAACTAGGGTTGTAGCTTAGCAAATAATAATAATAATAATAATAATAATATTTGCCATTATCTGGGTAACAGTTGCGATCTTTAAAATATTTTCTGGAAGATTTTTCAAAAAAATTTTCTATCGCTTACATCTACAGCAAATACCTTTGTTCCACCAGCCAATGACAGAGTTCATTTAGATTCCCTGACCAATGAAAACGGAGGTATTGATACTTTGTTGGACATTCGTTTTGGTGGAGGCCTCTGATTGGCTAAGACAAAACCCGCGTGAAGGAGAACCAAGATTGAAGACTCGGTAACAGTTTAAAGCGGGGTTTACACGGGCGAGCAGCTCGTCGAGCCCGGTTGTCGAGCCTACTTGTAGAACGGCTCGAAGAGCTTTCAGACAGTACATCGAACCTCAGTGTGCCTCGTGCTAAAAACAACGTCAACATGTCTCTCGACCAGGACGATTTGATAGCCATTGCTTTAGCAGTGGCACTAAGAAGGAAAAAAAAAAAAAGATCAAAGTGGACGAAGGATTGGCTACTAAAAAGAGAGAAATTTTCACATACCAACTTGCTTATTGCTTTAAAATTAAGGCTTTAAAATTAGTTCTTTCAATATTTCATGCAGAGCCGCTATTCCTTTGTTTCTGGCTACTTTATTGGAATAGTCTTTTGATTTAACTTTCCATAAAGCTGGATGAGCTCGATATGTATGTATGAAATCAAATTACGACTTCCTTCTCATTCTTGCTTTCATTAATGGCAGCCATTATTCATTTCTTTGATGATGTTTCCTCTAGCAGGTTTGAAAAAAAAACTGAGGTTCGATGCTCGACACCCGTTCACACGTTCACACCGCTCGTCAAACAATGTAGCTCCGCCCACAAAAGTCAAGATGAGCCTGACTTTCATCGAGCCGCTCGACGAGCGCGCTCGACAACCAAATACCCCGTTTACACGCTCGAACATCAATGCAAACACAGGGTTGTCGAGCCAGGCTCGACGAGCTGCTCGCTCGTGTAAACCCCGCTTAAGACGTTTGACTATCTTGACAAGTGCTTGGACCTTGGGTTTTGTTGTGAAACCGTTTTATAGAACCGTATTTTCCTGGAGTTAAAACTCCAGGAGGAGGTAAGAATACTCGCAAGACGATAAGTATATGATTGTCGAAAGGTATATGGGAGTTAGATGTCCTAGCGGTTAACATAATCGTAAAATAGTGGAAATTTTTACATTGTTCAGATTTGCAAATGGCAGGTTGGTACCTCGGGTCCCTGGTAAAAATTGTGTTGTTTAGAATGGTCCTGAATTAAACGCAATTGAAGAGGTTAGACTAGATTAGCAAATGGATAATCATCGGATAAGGAAATGAAATAATCTTGTGGCTGGGATTTCAAACATTACGTATCTTTGACCAGCTGTTTGTCATTAATTGGAAGGATTTTCTGCAATGGCATGATACTGTCAATTTCGTGTGATACCCAGAGTATTTAATTACTAGTATATTAACATTTAGTTGCGCCAAATGGTGATCATTGATGTAAACGGTAGTTTGAAATTGTCAGTTGGAAACAGAAAGCCGAGTTAGTTAATAAAAGTGTCTTGTTAATATTAGTTGTGGTAATGCTAATTTCAAATTACTCGCCAATGAAGTTGTTGGTTGATAAAGATACAAAAACCTTTGAATAGAAAGTGCATCTTCGTTGCTGAAAAGGGGGATATTTTACGTATTAACTTTAATCGGAATAACTAGTGTAACTCTGAAATCTTCATTTACAAAGAGGAAATTTAAGACCTTATTGGGTGAGGGCTTCGATTGTGATGATTTAACAGTAAGCGAGCAATAAGCGATGTGAAATGTTGAATGCTTTCGAACGAACATGACAAAATAAAGGTGGAGGTCCTGTACTTTAAGGGCTGCTCATCTGGTCCTGTACATTAGGGGAACTCTACTCTCTACAGGACCTCCACCGTCGTTTTGTGATGTTCAGTCTGAAAACTTAACATTTCTCAATGCGTATTATTCGCTCTTTGTTTGATCATCTCTATCAAAACACTCGCAGAATAAGGTCTTCAGTTTCCTCTTGAAAGCCTTGATATCTTCAATTATTCGGATGTCTCGTGGGGGCTTATTATATAGTCTCGGGGCCGCATATTTAAAGGCTCTAGGGCCTACAGTAGACATGTATCTAGGTTCCGATAGTTTGAAACCATCTGTAACTATTCTCGTATCAGGACGATTTGTTGGTTGCACAATATGTAGCAATTCTCCAAGACATTTTGGACGACCGGTGTAATGGTCTGTCCCCCCCCCCCCCCGTTCGAAATTCCCCACGTGGGAAATATGGCGCAGGATATATATCTCCCCGGGGGAACTTTGTCCCAGGGTAATATAACCCCCCCCCCCTCTGGGCCAAGATTTCCCCTTTGCTTGGTGGAGGTAACCATTATTTAGGGTGGGGGGAAAAACAGACCATTACACCGGGTCATAAAAGTAAGTCATTAATTTCTTTAATTTTAATATTTTTAGAGTGCACAGTTCAACATTACCTCTTACCAGTACAAGTTTGTGACCTGGGAAGGGGGTCCGGGGGCTTGACCCCGCTAGGGGTTGTGACCTGGGAAGGGGGTCCGGGGTCTTGCCCCCGGCTAGGGGTTGTGACCTGGGAACTTCTAGGTTAGGTTAGGTGAGTTTGTTAGGTTCTGTACCCTTTTGTACCTTTTTATATTTTGTGTAAAGGGTATATGCAAAAATGCTTTAAAATACACATGTTAACATTATCGTAGCATTTCTAACGTTAGCAATGGCATCGTAACGTTGCATAACATTATTTCAATATTCCTAATTAACCAAACTGTAACTACTACGAATTTGGGTGAATCATTTTATTTCTTTTCACGCTCAGGGGGAGTAGGAAATGGCATACCCTGGTAAGAGGGGTACCCCGATAGGTACACTCGAAACCACACTCACCCACAAATTGCCGAACCAGCGGGTTGTAGTTTGGAAAGGGGGAAGTTGAAAATATGTCATATCGCGCTCTTAACTTTTTAAATATATAGACGTCATTTGTAACAGCTCGGGTACAATAGTGAAAGAATAAAGTTCATGCATTATCGGAGACTGTGGAAATTGTGGTGGTATTCATGAATCGAAGCAATTTCCTCTTGATTTCGTCAAATGCATTAACTGTTTGAGACTGGAAAGTAAGATACCTAACAGGGATAATTCGAAAAGTTGCAAACTATTTTTGTGCAAACAAAATGCAAACGCCTCTCATATATTCAAATATTTTCCATTGCTTTGGTTATCAATAGAAAATGAATTAGAGTTTATATACGGGAAGTCTTCTAAGGTTCTAACATTATGGGGTAGATCGTTTTGTGGTTGCAAAAACTTGCAATAATTGCGCTGTTTCGTTGTAGATTTGACAGCTTGAATCGAATTGTTAGCTCAACTCGGTTACGTTAGTTGCTAATACGTACGTTCGAGAGAGAGAGAGAGAGAGAGAGAGAGAGAGAGAGAGAGAGAGAGAGAGAGAGAGTTCAGTGCCGTACTCGAGAAACTCCACTAGACAGGATAGGCAGTAGGCCTATAGATGATTTGAGTACAGTGATACCTCGGTACTCGACCATAATCCGTTCGAGATCCGTGTTCGACCTCCGATTTGTTCGAGTACCGAATTTTTTTTCCCCATAAGAAATAATGGTATATATTCTATTCCGTTCCCAAGCACTCGAACAGGCCCAAAATATTAATAAAACGTGTACCTAAACAACAATAATTATCTAAATGTGTATGAAATTGGTCAGAAAATCCTATAAAACAATTTTAAACCATTTACTGTACTAAAATAAAACAATTTTAAACCATTTTCTGTACTGTAGTGAACATACCTTTGAGCAGCGGTTCGATGGCATACAGGGATGGATGTGGAGAGGATGGAAGGGGGAGGTTACTGCTTGGAAGGAGAGTCCCCTTCCATGATGTGGCGGGGTAGTTCTCCTTCAGGAGTTGTTTCTCTCTCCAATGAAAGGGTGGGCAGATCTATTTCAGGGGTTTCTTCTCTTCTTTGTCTCTTCTTTGGAGGAGAAACAGGCTTTGATGTAGCAGCTTTCTTTTCTTTTGTGAAAAACTGGTCTATTGTTAATTGTTTCTTCCTCCTCTGCAGTATTCTTCGAAAATGATGAATACCTGTTCTATTACGAATACCTGTTCTATTACGAAACTTTTCAAACCAACCCCTGCTCGCTTTAAATGTAAATGAATCACTTTCACTGGTACTCGGACTTTTCTTCACTAATTCTTCATAGATATGCAACGCTTTTTCACAAATGAACGCTTCACTAACACTTTCCCCGGCCAACTGTTTTTCTTTAATAAATATTAAAAGCAACTTTTCCATCTCCTCAATCACTTGTGGCCTTTGCTTAGTTACCGCCGTAACTCCCGTTGCAACATTCGCCTTCTTAATCATTTCTTTATGCTTTAAAAACGTAGAAATGGTCGACTTCGCCATTCCGTATTCTACCGCTAAATCGGACACTCGTACACCATTCTCATATTTCGCTATAATTTCCTTCTTCAACTCGATCGTTGTTCGCACTGTTTTCCTCTTCTCCTTCCCCTTAACACTCATTACTTTCTTGGGACTCATTATGAAAGCTAAAAAAGCAATTAAAAGCACTGAAAATCACTAAATCACAACGAATGCTGATCGCGCGTTGTCTGAGTGACGCTCTCGAGAGAACTGATGCTTCCCGAACAAGCGAGAGTGGCCGAGATGGCGCGATCATCACAAAGCCCATGCGGTCGTCACGTGTTCGGCTGGTCGAGTACCGAATTTTTGGTCGAGCACCGCAGCAAAAATTTCTCGAAAATTTTGGTCGAACTCCGAATTGTTCGAGTATAGAGTCGTTCGACTACCGAGGTATCACTGTAAACAGCTTTTTTTTTTTTTTCATTCCGTTAACTGAAATGAGGGATATTGTTACCAGGTAAATGGTTTTCTTTGAATTCAGAATTGTTGGAAACCTTATTGAGTTATGATGAGTAAATAATTCGAGATATACATTTGATATCCCAAACGAAGATAATTCTGAATCAAGTGCAGTAAGAAAAAATTATCCCTGATGGAAATCGCGTAGGTACAATGCTTTTGTCATTTGTTCTTAGATACTGAACTTAGGTTTAATTCACTATGTATATCATTATAGGAAGTTTGATTGTGGTTTATTATTTTTTTTAATGAATCTTTTCTCTATTAGTTCGCTTGAAGACTTTCTCATAAAAGTGTCAAGTGTGGAGCCGAACACTTGTCATTCGTGTTCCCAATTTAATTTACAATTTCATTAGTTTCTTGGGCATCAGATTTACTTGTTACATAGATTTATTGCAAATAACTAATACATAAAATTAATTTCAAAGCCGTATATCTATTAGTCAAATTTGAACTGGCATTTTAAACCTATGAGTTTGTACACAACGTTTTAAATAGTGCAATTTCAAAGGTTTGTTAGTCCCCAATTTTAGCCTCAACCATAAAGAAGGGAAAACGCGGAAAATATTGGCCATATTGGAAGGAAAATTAACTCGAAAACTATATAAAGTCCATGAATAAGAAGCCCTATGAAAACTTTAACTGCTTTGAATCTTAACTACGGTTAAAGCGCGTGTCTTTCAAAGCAGTTAAGCTTTTCAATAATGTATAGTTGAATAGTTTTAAAACACTTTTTGAAGGCCAACCTTATTGTATCACTCGATTCCCTTCGTCCTGCAGTTTCTAGCGATGTTGGACGATGTGGAGCATCATAATCTGTAGCCTACATCACATTTTAAACTTTCACATCGTAATTTTATAACCTACACATCGCATAGTATAACAAACATTGCATTTTATAACCAATGCATTGCATTTATTAACCACTTTAAATCTGATTTTATATCCACGTCACATCAGATTTTATAACCACGTTGCATCTGATTTTATAGCCACGACACATTGGATTTTATAACCACAACACATGGGAATTTATAATCACATCACGTCTAATTTTATAACTAGGGTACATCGGATTTTATAACATCACATCGGGTTTTATAGCTAAGACACATCTGCTTTTATAACATTACATTAGATTTTATAACCTTCTCGTGTGATTTAATAACCTATGTCACATTTGATTTTTATAACCAAGTCACATCGGATTTTATAACCTTGCCACATCAGGTTTTATAATCACTATACATCTGATTTTATAATCAGGTCATATGTGATTTTATAACCAGGTCACATCTAATTTTATAACCATGTCACATCTGATTTTATAACCACGTCACGTCTGGTTTTAAAACCATGTCATGTTCACATCGGATTTTATAACCACGTCACTTTTACATCGGATTTTATAACCACGTCACTTTCACATCAGATTTTATAACCAAGTCACTTTCACATCGGATTTTATATACATGTCACTTTCATATCTGATTTTATAAACTCGTCACTTTCACATCATATTTTATAACCACGTCACTTTCACATCGGATTTTATAACCACGTTACTTTCGCATCGGAGATTATAACCTATTACTTTCACTTCGGATTTTATAACCACGTTACTTTCACGTCGGATTTTATAAACACGTCACTTTCACATCGGATTTTATAACTACATCACGTTCACATCAGATTTTATAAACTTCACTTTCATATCGGATTTTATAACCACGTCACTTTCACTTCAGATTTTATAACCACGTTACTTTCACTTCAGATTTTATAACCACGTTACTTTCACATCGGATTTTATAACCTCGTTACTTTCACTTTGGATTTTATAACCACGTTACTTTCACTTCAGATTTTATAACCACGTCACTTTCACATCGGATTTTATAACCTCGTTACTTTCACTTTGGATTTTATAACCACATCACTTTCACATAGGATTTCATAACCGCGTCACTTTCACATCAGATTTTATATACATGTCCCTTTCACATCGTATTTTATAACCACGTTACCTTCACATCAGATTTTATTAAAATGTCACTTTCACATCGGATTTTATAACGACATTACTTTCACTTCGGATTTTATAACTACGTTACTTTCACTTCGGATTTTATAACCACGTTACGTTGACATCAGATTTTATAAACATGTCACTTTCACATCGGATTTAATAACCACGTCACTTTCTCATCAGATTTTATAACCACATTACTTTCACATCGGATTTTATAACCACGTTACTTTCACATCGGATTTTATAACCACGTCACTTTCACGTCGGAGTTTATAAACACGTTATGTTCACATCAGATTTTATAAACACATCACTTTCACATCGGATTTTATAACCACGTTATTTTCACTTCAGATTTTATAACTGCGTTACTTTCACACCGGATTTTATAAATACGTCACTTTCACATCAGATTTTATAAACATGTCATTTTCATATCGGATTTCATAACCGCGTTACTTTCACATCGGCTTTTAAAACCATGTTACGTTCACATCAGATTTTATATACATGTCTTTCACATCGGATTTTAAAACCACGTTACGTTCACATAGGATTTTATAAACATGTCACTTTCACATCGGGTTTTATAAGCACATTACTTTCACTTCGGATTTTATAGCCACGTTACTTTCACTTTGGATTTTATAACCACGTCACTTTCACATCGGATTTTAAAACCACGTTACGTTCACATCAGATTTTATGAACATGTCACTTTCACATTGGGTTTTATAACCATGTTACTTTCACGTCAGATTTTATAAGCACGTTACTTTCACTTCGGATTTTATAACCACGTTACTGTCACGTCGGATTTTATAGCCACGTTACTTTCACTTTGGATTTTATAACCACGTCACTTTCACATCGGATTTTAAAACCACGTTACGTTCACATCAGATTTTATGAACATGTCACTTTCACATTGGGTTTTATAACCATGTTACTTTCACGTCAGATTTTATAAGCACGTTACTTTCACTTCGGATTTTATAACCACGTTACTGTCACGTCGGATTTTATAGCCACGTTACTTACACTACGGATTTTATAACCACGTTACCTTCATATCGGATTTTATAACCACGTTACTTTCAAATCGTAATTTATAACCACTTACTTTCAGTTTGGATTTTATAACCACGTTACTTTCACATCGGATTTTATAAACACGTTACTTTCACTTCGGATTTTATAACCACGTCACTTTCACATCGGATTTTACAACCACGTTACGTTCACATCAGATTTTATATACATGTCACCTTCACATCGGATTTTATAAACACATCAAATTCACATCTGATTTTATAAACTCTTTACTTTCACTTCGGATTTTATAACCACGTCACTTTCACATCGGATTTTATAACCACGTTACCTTCACATCAGATTTTATATACATGTCTCTTTCACATCGGATTTTAAAACCACGTTACGTTCACATCAGATTTTATAAACATGTCACTTTCACGTCGGATTTTATAAGCACGTTACTTTCACTTCGGATTTTATAACCACGTTACTGTCACGTCGGATTTTATAACCACGTTACTTACACTACGGATTTTATAACCACGTTACCTTCACATCAGATTTTATAACCACGTTACTTTAAAATCGGATTTCATAACCACGTTACTTTCACGTCGGATTTTATAACCACGTTACTTTCACTTTGGATTTTATAACCACGTTACTTTCACTTGGGATTTTATAACCACGTCACTTTCACATCGGATTTTAAAACCACGTTACGTTCACATCAGATTTTATAAACATGTCACTTTCACATTGGGTTTTATAACCATGTTACTTTCACGTCGGATTTTATAAGCACGTTACTTTCACTTCGGATTTTATAACCACGTTACTGTCACGTCGGATTTTATAAGCACGTTACTTACACTACGGATTTTATAACCACGTTACCTTCACATCGGATTTTATAACCACGTTACTTTTAAATCGGAATTTATAACCACTTACTTTCAGTTTGGATGTTTTAACCACGTTACTTTCACGTCAGATTTTATAAGCACGTTACTTTCACTTCGGATTTTATAACCACGGCACTTTCACATCGGATTTTACAACCACGTTACGTCCACATCAGATTTTATATACATGTCACCTTCACATCGGATTTTATAACCACATCAAGTTCACATCTGATTTTATAAACTCTTTACTTTCACTTCGGATTTTATAACCACGTCACTTTCACATCGGATTTTATAACCACGTTACGTTCACATCAGATTTTATAAACGTGTCACTTTCACATCGGATTTAATAACCACGTCACTTTCACATCGGATTTAATAACCACGTCACTTTCACATCGGATTTAATAACCACGTCACTTTCACATCGGATTTTATAAACACGTTACTTTCACATCGGATTTTATAACCACGTCACTTTCACATCGGATTTTATAAACACGTTACTTTCACATCGGATTTCATAACCACGTCACTTTCACATCGGATTTTATAACCACGTTACTTTCACATCGGATTTAATAACCACGTCACTTTCACATCGGATTTTATAACCACGTTACTTTCACAAAGGATTTCATAACCACGTTACTTTCACATCGGATTTCATAACCACGTTACTTTCACATCGGATTTATAACCACTTTACTTTCACATCGTATTTCATAACCACGTTACTTTCACATCGGATTTTATAACCACGTTACTTTCACATCGGATTTATAACCACTTTACTTTCACATCGTATTTCATAACCACGTCACTTTCACATCGGATTTTATAACCACGTTACTTTCACATCGGATTTAATAACCACGTCACTTTCACATCGGATTTTATAAACACGTTACTTTCACATCGGATTTAATAACCACGTCACTTTCACATCGGATTTTATAAACACGTTACTTTCACATCGGATTTCATAACCACGTCACTTTCACATCGGATTTTATAACCACGTTACTTTCACATCGGAATCAATAACCACGTCACTTTCACATCGGATTTTATGACCACGTTACTTTCACAAAGGATTTCATAACCACGTTACTTTCACATCGGATTTCATAACCACGTTACTTTCACATCGGATTTATAACCACTTTACTTTCACATCGTTTTTCATAACCACGTTACTTTCACATTGGATTTCATAACCACGTTACTTTCACATCGGATTTCATAAATACGTTACTTTCACATCGGATTTCATAAATACGTTACTTTCACATCGGATTTTATAACCACGTTACTTTCACTTCGGATTTTATAACCACGTTACTTTCACTTCGGATTTTATAACCACGTTACTTTCACTTCGGATTTTATAACCACGTTACTTTCACTTCGGATTTTATAACCACGTTACTTTCACTTCGGATTTTATAACCACGTTACTTTCACGTCGGATTTTATAACCGCGTTACTTTCACGTCGGATTTTATAACCACGTTACTTTCACGTCAGATTTTATAACCACGTTACTTTCACGTCGGATTTTATAAACACGTCACTTTCACATCGGATTTTATAACCACGTCACTTTCTCATCGGATTTTATAAACACGTTACGTTCACATCAGATTTTATAAACACATCACTTTCACATCGGATTTATAACAACGTTACTTTCACTTTAGATTTTATAACCGCGTCACTTTCACACCGGATTTTATAAACACGTCTTTTACATCAGATTTTATAAACATGTCACTTTCACATCGGATTTTATAACCACGTTACTTTCACGTCAGATTTTATAACCACGTTACTTTCACGTCGGATTTTATAAGCACGTTACTTTCACTTCGGATTTTATAACCACGTCACTTTCACATCGGATTTTACAACCACGTTACGTTCAAATCAGATTTTATATACATGTCACCTTCACATCGGATTTTATAACCACATCAAGTTCACATCTGATTTTATAAACTCTTTATTTTCACTTCGGATTTTATAACCACGTCACTTTCACATCGGATTTTATAACCACGTTACGTTCACATCAGATTTTATAAACATGTCACTTTCACATCGGATTTAATAACCACGTCACTTTCACATCGGATTTTAAAACCACGTTACTTTCACTTTGGATTTTATAAGCACGTTACTTTCACTTCGGATTTTATAACCACGTCACTTTCACATTGGATTTTACAACCATGTTACGTTCACATCAGATTTTATATACATGTCGCCTTCACATCAGATTTTATAACCACATCAAGTTCACATGTGATTTTATAAACTCTTTACTTTCACTTCGGATTTTATAACCACGTCACTTTCACATCGGATTTTATAAACATGTCACTTTCACATCGGATTTAATAACCACGTCACTTTCACATGGGATTTATAACCACTTTACTTTCACATCGGATTTCATGACCACGTTACTTTCACATCGGATTTCATAACCACGTTACTTTCACATCGTATTTCATAACCACGTTACTTTCACATCAGATTTCATAACCACGTTACTTTCACATCGGATTTTATAACCACGTTACTTTCACATCGGATTTCATAACCACGTTACTTTCACATCGTATTTCATAACCACGTTACTTTCACATCAGATTTCATAACCACGTTACTTTCACATCAGATTTTATAAACACATCACTTTCACATCGGATTTTATAACCACGTTACTTTCACTTCGGATTTTATAACCGCGTCACTTTCACACCGGATTTTATAAACATGTCTCTTTCACATCAGATTTTATAAACATGTCACTTTCACATCGGATTTTATAACCACGTTACTTTCACTTCGGATTTTATAACCACGTCACTTTCATATCGGATTGGATAACCGCGTTACTTTCACATCGGCTTTTAAAACCACTTTACGGTCACATCAGATTTTATATACATGCCACTTTCACATCGGATTTTATAACCACGTTACCTTCACATCGGATTTTATAACTACGTTACTTTCAAATCGGAATTTATAACTACTTACTTTCAGTTTGGATTTTATAACCACGTTACTTTCACGTCGGATTTTATAAGCACGTTACTTTCACTTCGGATTTTATAACCACGTCACTTTCACATTGGATTTTACAACCACGTTACGTTCACATCAGATTTTATATACATGTCACTTTCACATCGGATTTTATAACCATGTCACGTTCACATCTGATTTTATAAACTAGTCACTTTCACGTCGGATTCTATAACCATGTCACTTTCACATCGGATTTTATAACCACTTTACTTTCACTTTGGATTTTATAACCACGTTACTTTCACTTTGGATTTTATAACCACGTTACTTTCACTTTGGATTTTATAACCACGTTACTTTCACATCGGATTTTATAAGCACGTCGCTTTCACATCGGATTTTATAACCACATCACGTTCACATCTGACTTCATAAACTTGTCATTTTCACATTGGATTTTATAACCACGTCACTTTCACATCGTATTTTATAAACATGTAACTTTCACATCGGATTTCATAACCACGTCACTTTCACATTGGATTTTAAAAAACACGTCACTTTCACATCGGATTTTATAACCACTTCATCTTCACATTGGATATTATAACCACATTACTTTAACATCAGGTTTTATAACCACGTTACTTTCACTTCGTATTTTATAACCACGTTACTTTCACTTCGGATTATATAACGTTACTTTCACGTCGGATTTTATAAACACGTCACTTTCACGTCGGATTTTATAACCAAGTTACTCTCGCTTTGGATTTAATAACCACGTCACTGTCACATCGGATTTCATAACCACGTCACTTTCACATAGTATTTCATAACCACGTCACTTTCACATCGTATTTCATAACCACGTCACTTTCACATCGTATTTCATAACCACGTCACTTTCACATCGGATTTTATAACCTCGGCACTTTCACATCGGATTTTACAACCACGTCACTTTCACATCGATTTTGCAACCACATCAGTTTCACACCGCATTTTATAACCACATCATGTTCATATCTGATTTTATAAACTTCACTTTCACATTGGATATTATAACCATGTCACTTTCACATCGGATTTTATAATCACGTTACGTTGACATCAGATTTCATAAACATGGCACTTGCACATCGGATTTTATAACCACGTTACTTTCACACTGGATTTTATAAACACGTCACTTTCACATCGGATTTTATAAACATGTCACTTTCACATCGGATTTTATAACCACGTTACTTTCATTTTGGATTTCATAACTACGTCACTTTCACATCGGATTTTATAACCACGTCACTTTCACATCGGATTTTATAACCAATTCACTTTCATATAGGTTTTATAACCACGTCACTTTCATATCGGATTTGATATACATGTCACTTTCACATCTGATTTTATATACATGTCACTTTCACATTGAATTTGATAAACTCATCACTTTCACATCTGATTTTATATATGTCACTTTCACATCGGATTACGTAGCCACATCACGTTCACATCTGATTTTATAAATTCATCACTTTCACATCTGATTTTATAAACACGTTACTTTCACATTGGATTTTATAAACATCACTTTCACATCGGATTTTATAATCACATCACTTTCACTTCGGATTTTATAACCACGTCACTTTCACATCGGATATCATAACCTCGTCACTTTCACACTAGATTTCATAACCACGTCATTTTCACATCGGATTTTACAACCACGTTACGTTCACATCAGATTTTATATACATGTTACTTTCACATCGAATTTTATAACCACATCACGCTCACATATGATTTTATAAACTCGTCCCTTTCACATCGGATTTTATAACCATGTCACTTTCACATCGGATTTTATAAACACGTTACTTTCACACTGGATTTTATAACCACGTTACTTTCACTTCGGATTTTATAACCACGTTACTTTCACGTCGGATTTTATAAACACGTTGCTTTCACATCAGATTTTATAAACACTTCACATTCACATCGGATTTTATAACCACATTACGTTCACATCTTATTTTATAAACTCTAGTCTTTCACATGGAAGTTTATAACCACATCACTTTCACATCGGATTTTATAACCATATTACATTCACATCAGATTTTATAAACATATCACTTTCACATCGGATTTTATAACCACGTTACTTCCACTACGGATTTTATAACCATGCTACTTTCACATCAGATTTTAAAAACACGTCACTTTCACATCGGATTTTATAAACACGTCACTTTCACTTCGGATTTTATAACCACATTACTTTCACTTCGGATTTTATAAACACGTCACTTTCACATCGGATTTTATAAATACGTCCCTCACATCATATTCTATAAACACGTCACTTTCACATCGTATTTTATAACCACGTTACCTTCACTTCAGATTTTATAACCACGCTACTTTCACATCGGATTTTTAAACACGTCACTTTCACATTGGATTTTATAACCACGTTACTTTCACATCGGATTTTATAACCACATCACGTTCACATCTGGTTTTATAAACTCATCACTTTCACATAGATTTTACAACCACGTCACTTTCACATCGGATTTTACAACCAAGTTACATTCACATCAGAGTTTATATGCATGTCACCCTCTTATTGGATTTTATAACCACATCACATTCACATCTGATTTCAACCCTCTTACCTCCACGCTATTTGGAAATTTCCAACCCTTAACCCCCAGGGGGTTATTTCTTTCCCAGTACATTTTGCAGTATATAGTATATATTTTTAAAATTGCTCTAACAGCCTTTATTTTTGTCATAGAGAGGTCAGGTTGGTCTCATTCTCTTGAAAAATGCCTGAATTTTTGAAAATAAATATATAAAATATGAAAAAAAAAATTATGGCATTTTTTTGCAAGGTACATCCATGGGAGTAAAGGGATGGCTTTTGTGAAACGTACCAGTAAGTCCTTTGGCGGTAAAAGTGTTAAAAACTCGTCACTTTTACATCGGATTTTATAACCACGTTACTTTCACATCGGATTTTATAACCACGTTACTTTCACTTTGGATTTTTTAAACACATGTTCATAAAATCCGATGTTAAAGTGATGTTTATAAAATCCGACGTGAAAGTAACATGATTATAAAATCCGATGTGGAAGTAACGTGGTTATAAAATCTGATGTGAAAGTGACGTGGTTATAAAATCCGATGTGAAAGTGACTATTTTTTTACCCCAAAAACCTCCAAAAGACTTACTGGTACGGTTCACAAAAGCCATCCGTTTATCCCCATGAATGTACCGGTACGGCCTTGCAAACAAATTCCATAAAAATTGTTTTTTTTTTTTTTCATATTTTTGATAACTTTATTCGAAAATTCAGGCATTTTCCAAGAGAATGAGACAAATCTGACCTCCCTATGACAAAAATTGAGGCTGTTAGAGCAATTTAAAAAAATATACTGCAAAATTTGCTGGAAAAAAATAACCCCCTGGGTTATGGGTTGCAAATTTCCAAATAGCCTGGGGGTTAAAGGGTTAAAATCCGAAGTGAAAGTAACGTGGTTATAAAATCCGATGTGAAAGTGACATGTTTATAAAATCTGTTGTGAACGTAACGTGGTTATAAAATCAGATCTGAAAGTGACGTGGTTTAAAATCCGATGTGAAAGTGACGAGTTTATAAAATTAGATGTGAACGTGATGAGTTTATAAAATCCGATGTGAAAGTGACATCACTTTCACATCGGATTTTATAAACTCATCACGTTCACATCTGATTTTATAAACTCATCACTTTCACATCGGATTTTATAACCACGTCACTTTCACATCGGATTTTATAACCACGTCACTTTCACATCGGATTTTATAACCACGTCACTTTCCGATGTGAAAGTGACATGTTTATAAAATTCGATGTGAAAGTGATATGGTTATAAATCTGATGTGAAAGTGATGAGTTTATAAAATCAGATGTGAACGTGATGAGTTTATAAAATCCGATGTGAAAGTGACATGTTTGAAAGTGATGTCACTTTCACATCGGATTTTATAAACTCATCACGTTGACACCTAATTTTATAAACTCATCAATTTCACATTGTATTTTATAATCATGTCACTTTCACATTGGATTTTATAATCATGTCACTCACATCGGATTTTATAACCACATTACTTTCACTTCGGATTTTATAACCACGTTACTTTCACCTCTGATTTTATAAACACGTCACTTTCACATCTCATTTTATAACCACGTCACTTTCACATCGGATTTTATAAACATGTCACTTTCCGATGTGAAAGTGACATTATTATAAAATCCGATGTGAAAGTGACATGTTTATAAAATCCGATGTGAAAGTAACGTGGTTATAAAATCAGAGGTGAAAGTAACGTGGTTATAAAATCTGATGTGAAAGTGACATGATTATAAAATCCAATGTGAAAGTGACGAGTTTATAAAATCAGATGTGAACGTGATGAGTTTATGAAATCCGATGTGGAAGTGACATCACTTTCACATCGGATTTTATAAACACGTCTTTTTCACATCGGATTTTATAACCACATTACTTTCACTTTGGATTTTATTACCACGTTACTTTCACCTCTGATTTTATAAACACGTCACTTTCGCATCTCATTTTATAACCACGTCACTTTCACATCGGATTTTATAAACATGTCACTTTCCGATGTGAAAGTGACATGATTATAAAATCCGATGTGAAAGTGACATGTTTATAAAATCTGATGTGAAAGTGATGTGGTTATAAAATCCGATGTGAAAGTGACGTTTATAAAATCAGATGTGAACGTGATGAGTTTATAAAATCCGATGTGAAAGTGACATGTTTATAAAATCCAATGTGAAAGTGATGTCACTTTCACATCGGATTTCATAAACTCAAGTTCACATCTGATTTTATAAACTCTTTACTTTCACATCGGATTTTATAACCACGTCACTTTCACATCGGATTTTATAACCACGTTACGTTCACATCAGATTTTATAAACATGTCACTTTCACATCGGATTTAATAACCACGTCACTTTCACATCCGATTTAATAACCACGTCACTTTCACATCAGATTTTATAAACACGTTACTTTCACATAGGATTTCATAACCACGTTACTTTCACATCGGATTTTATAACCACGTTACTTTCACTTCGGATTTTATAAGCACGTTACTTTCACTTCGGATTTTATAACCACGTCACTTTCACATCGGATTTTACAACCACGTTACGTTCACATCAGATTTTATATACATGTCACCTTCACATCAGATTTTATAACCACATCAAGTTCACATCTGATTTTATAAACTCTTTACTTTCACTTCGGATTTTATAACCACGTCACTTTCACATCGGATTTTATAACCACGTTACGTTCACATCAGATTTTATAAACATGTCACTTTCACATCGGATTTAATAACCACGTCACTTTCACATCGGATTTATAACCACTTTACTTTCACATCGGATTTCATAACCACGTTACTTTCACATCGGATTTCATAACCACGTTACTTTCACATCGGATTTCATAACCACGTTACTTTCACATCGGATTTCATAACCACGTTACTTTCACATCGGATTTCATAACCACGTTACTTTCACATCGGATTTATAACCACTTTACTTTCACATCGTATTTCATAACCACGTTACTTTCACATCGGATTTCATAACCACGTTACTTTCACATCGGATTTCATAACTACGTTACTTTTACATCGTATTTCATAACCATGTTACTTTCAAATCGGATTTCATAACCACGTTACTTTCACATCAGATTTTATAACCACGTTACTTTCACTTCGGATTTTATAACCACGTTACTTTCACTTTGGATTTTATAACCACGTTACTTTCACTTCGGATTTTATAACCACGTTACTTTCACGTCGGATTTTATAACCACGTTACTCTCACGTCGGATTTTATAAACACGTCACTTTCACATCGGATTTTATAACCACGTCAATTTTACATCGGATTTTATAAACACGTTACGTTCACATCAGATTTTATAAACATCACTTTCACATCGGATTTTATAACCACGTTACTTTCACTTCAGATTTTATAACCGCGTCACTATCACACCGGATTTTATAAACATGTCTCTTTCACATCAGATTTTATAAAAATGTCACTTTCACATCGGATTTTATAACCACGTTACTTTCACTTCGGATTTTATAACCACGTCACTTTCATATCTGATTGCATAACCGCGTTACTTTCACATCGGCTTTTAAAACCACGTTACGTTCACATCAGATTTTATATACATGCCACTTTCATATCGGATTTTATAACCACATTACCTTCACATTGGATTTTATAACCACGTTACTTTCAAATCGGAATTTATAACCACTTACTTTCACTTCGGATTTTATAACCACATTACTTTCACTTCGGATTTTATAACCACATTACTTTCACATCGGATTTTATAACCACGTTACTTTCACGTCGGATTTTTTAACCACGTTACTTTCACGTCGGATTTTATAAACACGTCACTTTCACATCGGATTTTATAACCACGTCAATTTCACATCGGATTTTATAAACACGTTACGTTCACATCAGATTTTATAAACACATCACTCTCATATCGGATTTTATAACCACGTTACTTTCACTTCATATTTTATAACCGCGTCACTTTCACACCGGATTTTATAAACATGTCTCTTTCACATCAGATTTTATAAACATGTCACTTTCACATCGGATTTTATAACCACGTTACTTTCACTTCGGATTTTATAACCACGTCACTTTCATATCGGATTGCATAACCGCGTTACTGTCACATTGGCTTTTAAAACCACGTTACGTTCACATCAGATTTTATATACATGCCACTTTCACATCGGATTTTATAACCACATTACCTTCACATCGGATTTTATAACCACGTTACTTTCAAATCGGAATTTATAACCACTTACTTTCAGTTTGGATTTTATAACCACGTTACTTTCACGTCGGAGTTTATAAGCACGTTACTTTCACTTCGGATTTTATAACCACGTCACTTTCACATTGGATTTTACAACCACGTTACGTTCACATTAGATTTTATATACATGTCACTTTCACATCGGATTTTATAACCATGTCACGTTCACATCTGATTTTATAAACTAGTCACTTTCACGTCGGATTCTATAACCATGTCACTTTCACGTCGGATTTTATAACCACGTTACTTTCAAATCGGATTTTATAACCACGTTACTTTCACTTTGGATTTTATAACCACGTTACTTTCACTTTGGATTTTATAACCACGTTACTTTCACTTTGATTTTATAACCACGTTACTTTCACTTTGGATTTTATAACCACGTTACTTTCACATCGGATTTTATAAGCACGTCGCTTCCACATCGGATTTTATAACCACATCACATTCACATCTGACTTCATAAACTTGTCATTTTCACATTGGATTTTATAACCACGTCACTTTCACATCGTATTTTATAACCACGTCACTTTCACATCGTATTTTATAAACATGTAACTTTCACATCGGATTTTATAACCACGTCACTTTCACATGGGATTTTATAAACACGTCACTTTCACATGGGATTTTATAAACACGTCACTTTCACATTGGATTTTATAACCACTTCACTTTCACATGGGATTTTATAAACACGTCACTTTCACATCGGATTTTATAACCACGTCACTTTCACATCGGATATTATAACCATATTACTTTCACATCAGGTTTTATAACCACGTTACTTTCACATCAGGTTCTATAACCACGTTACTTTCACCGTATTTTATAACCACGTTACTTTCACTTCGGATTATATAACAACGTTACTTTCACGTCGGATTTTATAAACACGTCACTTTCACGTCGGATTTTATAACCACGTTACTCTCGCTTTGGATTTAATAACCGCGTCACTTTCACATCAGATTTCATAACCACGTCACTTTCACATCGTATTTCATAACCACGTCACTTTCACATCGTATTTCATAACCACGTCACTTTCACATCGGATTTCATAACCACGTCACTTTCACATCGGATTTTATAACCTCGGCACTTTCACATCGGATTTTATAACCTCGGCACTTTCACATCTGATTTTTGTTCATATCTGATTTTATAAACTTCACTTTCACATTGGATAATATAACCATGTCACTTTCACATTGGATTTTATAACCACGTTATGTTGACATCAGATTTCATAAACATGGCACTTGCACATCGGATTTTATAACCACGTTACTTTCACACTGGATTTTATAAACACGTCACTTTCACATCGGATTTTATGAACACGTCACTTTCATATCAGATTTTATAAACACGTCACTTTCACATCGGATTTTATAACCACGTCACTTTCACATCGGATTTTATAACCAATTCACTTTCATATAGGTTTTATAACCACGTCACTTTCACATCGGATTTGATATACATGTCACTTTCACATTGAATTTGATACTCATCATTTTCACATCTGATTTTTTATATAAGTCACTTTCACATCGGATTACGTAGCCACATCACGTTCACATCTGATTTTATAAATTCATCACTTTCACATCTGATTTTATAAACACATCATTTTCACATCAGATTTTATAACCACATCACTTTCACTTCGGATTTTATAACCACGTCACTTTCACATCGGATATCATAACCACGTCAATTTCACACTAGATTTCATAACCACGTCATTTTCACATCGGATTTTACAACCACATTACGTTCACATCAGATTTTATATACATGTTACTTTCACAACGGATTTTATAACCACATCACGCTCACATCTGATTTTATAAACTCGTCCCTTTCACATCGGATTTTATAACCATGTCACTTCCACATCGGATTTTATAAACACGTTACTTTCACACTGGATTTTATAACCACGTTACTTTCACTTCGGATTTTATAACCACGTTACTTTCACATTAGATTTTATAAACACTTCACATTCACATCGGATTTTATAACCACATTACGTTCACATCTTATTTTATAAACTCTAGTCTTTCACATGGAAGTTTATAACCACATCACTTTCACATCGGATTTTATAACCATGTTACATTCACATCAGATTTTATAAACACGTCACTTTCACTTCGGATTTTATAACCACGTCACTTTCACTTCGGATTTTATAACCACATTACTTTCACTTCGGATTTTATAACCACATTACTTTCACTTCGGATTTTATAAACACGTCACTTTCACATCGGATTTTATAAATACGTCACTCACATCATATTCTATAAACACGTCACTTTCACTTCGTATTTTATAACCACGTTACTTTCACTTCGGATTTTATAACCACGCTACTTTCACATCGGATTTTATAAACACGTCACTTTCACATCGGATTTTATAAACACGTCACTTTCACATCGGATTTTATAACCACGTTACTTTCACATCGGATTTTATAACCACATCACGTTCACATCTGGTTTATAAACTCATCACTTTCACATCGATTTTACAACCACGTCACTTTCACATCGGATTTTACAACCAAGTTACATTCACATCAGATTTTATATGCATGTCACCCTCTTATTGGATTTTATAACCACATCACATTCACATCTGATTTCAACCCTCTTACCTCCACGCTATTTGGAAATTTCCAACCCTTAACCCCCAGGGGGTTATTTCTTTCCCAGTACATTTTGCAGTATATAGTATATATTTCTTAAAATGCACTAATAGCCTTTATTTTTGTCATAGAGAGGTCAGGTTGGTCTCATTCTCTTGAAAAATGCCTGAATTTTTGAAAAAAAATATAAAAAATATGAAAAAAAATGTTATGGCATTTTTTTGCAAGGACCTACCGGTACATCCATGGGAGTAAAGGGATGGCTTTTGTGAAACGTACCAGTAAGTCCTTTGGCGGTAAAAGTGTTAAAAACTCGTCACTTTTACATCGGATTTTATAACCACGTTACTTTCACTTTGGATATTTTAAACACTTTCATAAAATCCGATGTTAAAGTGATGTTTATAAAATCCGACGTGAAAGTAACATGATTATAAAATCTGATGTGAAAGTGACGTGGTTATAAAATCTGATGTGAAAGTGACGTGGTTATAAAATCCGATGTGAAAGTGACGAATTTTTTACCCTTTTACCTCCAAAAGACTTACTGGTACGTTTCACAAAAGCCATCCGTTTATCCCCATGAACGTACCGGTACGGCCTTGCAAACAAATGCCATAAAAATTGTTTTTTTTTTATTTTTTTGATAACTTTATTCGAAAATTCAGGCATTTTCCAAGAGAATGAGACAAATCTGACCTCCCTATGACAAAAATTAAGGCTGTTAGAGCAATTTAAAAAAATATACTGCAAAATGTGCTGGGAAAAAAATAACCCCCTGGGTTATGGGTTGGAAATTTCCAAATAGCCTGGGGGTTAAAGGGTTAAAATCCGAAGTGAAAGTAATGTGGTTATAAAATCCGATGTGAAAGTGACATGTTTATAAAATCTGTTGTGAACGTAACATGGTTATAAAATCAGATCTGAAAGTGACGTGGTTTAAAATCCGATGTGAAAGTGACGAGTTTATAAAATTAGATGTGAACGTGATGAGTTTATAAAATCCGATGTGAAAGTGACATGTTTATAAAATCCAATGTGAAAGTGATGTCACTTTCACATCGGATTTTATAAACTCATCGCGTTCACATCTGATTTTATAAACTCGTCACTTTCACATCGGATTTTATAACCACGTTACTTTCACATCGGATTTTATAACCACGTCACTTTCACATCGGATTTTATAACCACGTCACTTTCACATCGGATTTTATAAACATGTCACTTTCCGATGTGAAAGTGACATGTTTATAAAATTCGATGTGAAAGTGATATGGTTATAAAATCTGATGTGAAAGTGATGAGTTTATAAAATCAGATATGAACGTGATGAGTTTATAAAATCCGATGTGAAAGTGACATGTTTGAAAGTGATGTCACTTTCACATCGGATTTTATAAACTCATCACGTTGACAACTAATTTTATAAACTCGTCACTTTCACATTGGATTTTATAATCATGTCACTTTCACATTGGATTTTATAACCACATTACTTTCACTTCTGATTTTATAACCACGTTACTTTCACCTCTGATTTTATAAACACGTCACTTTCACATCTCATTTTATAACCACGTCACTTTCACATCGGATTTTATAAACATGTCACTTTCGATGTGAAAGTGACATGATTATAAAATCTGATGTGAAAGTGACATGTTTATAAAATCCGATGTGAAAGTGATGTGGTTATAAAATCATAGGTGAAAGTAACTTGGTTTTAAAATCATAGGTGAAAGTAACGTGGTTATAAAATCTGATGTGAAAGTGACATGATTATAAAATCCAATGTGAAAGTGACGAGTTTATAAAATCAGATGTGAACGTGATGAGTTTATGGAATCCGATGTGAAAGTGACATCACTTTCACATCGGATTTTATAAACACGTCACTTTCACATTGGATTTTATAACCACATTACTTTCAATTCGGATTTTATTACCACGTTACTTTCACTTCTGATTTTATAAACACGTCACTTTCACATCTCGTTTTATAACCACGTCACTTTCACATCGGATTTTATAAACATGTCATTTTATGATGTGAAAGTGACATGATTATAAAATCCGACGTGGAAGTGACATGTTTATAAAATCCGATGTGAAAGTGACATGTTTATAAAATCCGATGTGAAAGTGACATGTTTATAAAATCCGATGTGAAAGTGACATGTTTATAAAATCCGATGTGAAAGTGACGAGTTTATAAAATCAGATGTGAACGTGATGAGTTTATAAAATCCGATGTGAAAGTGACATGTTTATAAAATCCAATGTGAAAGTGATGTCACTTTCACATCGGATTTCATAAACTCATCACGTTCACATCTGATTTTATAAACTCCTCACTTTCACATCGGATTTTATAACCACGTCACTTTCACATCGGATTTTATAACCACGTTACGTTCACAACAGATTTTATAAACATGTCACTTTCACATCGGATTTTATAACCACGTTACTTTCACTTCTGATTTCATAACCACGTTACTTTCACTTCAGATTTTATAACTTACTTTCACCTCTGATTTTATAAACACGTCACTTTCACATCAGATTTTATAAACATGTCACTTTCACATCGGATTTTATAACCACGTTACTTTCACTTCGGATTTTATAACCACGTTACTTTCACTTCGGATTTTATAACCACATTAGTTTCACATCGGATTTTATAACCACATTACTTTCACATCGGATTTTATAAACATGTCATTTTCACATCGGATTTTATAACGACGTCACTTTCACATCGTATTTTCACATCGGATTTCATAACCACGTCACTTCCACATCGGATTTTATAACCACGTCACTTCCACATCGGATTTTATAACCACGTCACTTCCACATCGGATTTCACAACCACGTCACTTCCACATCGGATTTCACAACCACGTCACTTCCACATCGGATTTCACAACCACGTCACTTTCACATCGGATTTCACAACCACGTCACTTTCACATCGGATTTCACAACCACGTCACTTTCACATCGGATTTCACAACCACGTCACTTTCACATCGGATTTCACAACCACGTCACTTTCACATCGGATTTCACAACCACATCACTTTCACATCGGATTTCACAACCACGTCACTTTCACATCGGATTTCACAACCACGTCACTTTCACATCGGATTTTATAAACATGTCACTTTCACATCGCATTTTATAATCGCGGTATATCTAATTTTATAACCTTGTCACATCTGATTTTATAACGGTGGTACATATGATTAATACTACGTCACACGTGATTTCTAAACCATGGTCCATCTGATTTTATAACCCCGTCACATCTGATTTTGTAATTACATCACCCTTAATTTTATAATCACAGCACATCTGATTTTATAAGTCACATCTGATTTTATAACCACATCACATCTGATTTTATAACCACATCACATCTGATTTTATAACCATGTGACATTTGATTATATAACCACGACTTATCTGATTTTATAACCATAGTACAAATTATTTTATAACCACGCCACATCTGATTTATCACTTCACATTTGATTATATAATCGCATCACTTTTGATTTTATACTGTAATGACATCACATTTGATATCATAACTGTCCCATCGAATTACGGTATTTAACCAAATCACATCTGATACCATAGCCATATCACATATGATTTTATAATCATATCACGTCTATTTTTATAACCCCGTCACATCTGATTTTATAATCATGGTACTTTTGATTTTATAACCATAAAATATTTTTCTAGCATCAGAGATCATAGACCTGGAAGCAAAGTTTTTAAAGTAATTACTACAGTTATGCTGTGATGTATGGATCGGAGTTGTGGGGAATGAAAGTGATGGAGAGACAGAAATTGAATGTGTTTGAGATGAAGTGTCTGAGGAGTATGGCTGGTGTATCTCGAGTAGATAGGGTCAGGAACGAGGTGGTGAGGGTGAGAACGGGTGTAAGAAATGAGTTAGCAGCTAGAGTGGATATGAATGTGTTGAGGTGGTTTGGCCATGTTGAGAGAATGGAGAATGGCTGTCTGCTAAAGAAGGTGATGAATGCAAGAGTTGATGGGAGAAGTACAAGAGGAAGGCCAAGGTTTGGGTGGATGGATGGTGTGAAGAAAGCTCTGGGTGATAGGAGGATAGATGTGAGAGAGGCAAGAGAGCGTGCTAGAAATAGGAATGAATGGCGAGCGATTGTGACGCAGTTCCGGTAGGCCCTGCTGCTTCCTCCGGTGCCTTAGATGACCGCGGAGGTAGCAGCAGTAGGGGACTCAGCAGTATGAAGCTTCATCTGTGGTGGAAATGTGGGAGGTTGGGCTGTGGCACCCTAGCAGTACCAGCTGAACTCGGCTGAGTCCCTGGTTAGGCTGGAGGAACATAGAGAGTAGAGGTCCCCTTTTTTTGTTTTGTTCTTGTTGATGTCGGCTACCCCCCAAAATTGGGGGAAGTGCCTTTGGTATATGGATGGATGGACTACAGTTATAATATCGAATCAATTACATTTGTTTCTTTTTTTTCAGGTTCACTGAATTGTCTGAAATGGATATATTGATGCTGTCTGCTGAGTATTATATGCGGGAAATTAGTTTTAATCGAATAAAATTAGCTGACACAAATGGAGCCTAACATTTCTAAGTAAGATGTAAGTATTCACATAATTTCGTGATCATTATTACCTCCGCCAACTAAGTTGGACTGAGGGTGTTTTACTCCCTATTTGAAAACAGCTTCCTGGCCACAATTTTAATCTTAGAGTAATGCAACTTGCATTGATTAACTGTTTTTTAGAAAGCTGGAAATGATTGAATTTTGGAAGGTCAATGTCCTAGAGTAATGCAACTTGCATTGATTAACTGTTTTGTAGAAAGCTGGAAATGATTGAATTTTGGAAGGTTAATGTCCTATGTCAAGGTCACTGTCAAGCAAAATGTCCAATTCACGTAATCAGCCATAAGTTTGAACACCGTTATCGCAGAGACTTCAAACTTGGTTCACATTTGAGTGTATGGAAATCCACGCCAGTAATATGCTAAGGTCAAAGGTCATGGCCGAGCAAAAGGCTGAGAAATAAGCTGTCGCGACGGAAATCTGCGCTCACAAAGTGCCCCTCTAGTTTAAGAGTATGAAATCACCTAATATTGGAAACAAGTCTTGAAAATGCAAAGAGGGAGCATAGTTTTTCATACACATTAGCATACATATTCTGAAGAAATAATGACTATAATTATGAGAATTTTACAAGTTTTAGTCGTGTTAGAAATTTGATATATTTAACTCTAATATGTATTATATGCAGCCACTACAAAAAATGACGTATTAAGGAAATAGTCAGAGGATATATAAGTGTATAAAAAGTGATAAGATATGAAACCTCAAGATGATAATGAATGTTAAATAATTTTTCAGTATTGCGAAATAATTTAATCATTTGATTTGATACAGGTGTTGTTGTCTGACTCAGAAATGACTCCACAATCTGCTGACTATAAAGAACATCTCTCTCTCTCTCTGTTGTGACTTTGAGTGGAGTTTTCTGGCATCCTGGCATCCCTGTTGCGACTTTTCTGACCAACAGTGGAGAATAGTCCTTGACAAAATGACACGTGAGTACACTAAAAATAGTTGTGGATATTTCTGAGTTTGAAATAATTTAGTTATGGACAATTCTAATGTGCAAAGTAAAATACTTAGAACATTTTTATTATGCATGTCTTGAGAGATGACATTGGTCTCTTAAAGGGATCACCTTTTACGATTTCGCATCGCCGAATCTGTTTTATGTACATATTATTTTCTCTCATTCGTGCCCTCACAGTCTTTGATATTCATGAGACAATGTAACTCAAATTCAGGGTAAGGCTTCTGAATGAGAATATAGGATACACAATTGTATCCTTTTAATGTAATTTCTTGGGAGAATGCACCCTATGACAGTGAGGATATACTGAATGTAATCTAAACATGGCATAGGTGTGTGAAATGTTATACTTTTACTCTGAACTTATATTTGAGGGAACCTTTAAATCTTAAATTAGAATACTATTTTGACACATTTCCTGAATTGGGACGTTGTTTTATTTTTATCAAGTGTTTAGAATCATAAATCGAAATGAGATAAGTATGTACAGTAATGCATTGGGGAGTTTCAGCTGAATAAACCTAGTGGAAATTAGGGACGGACATGTGGCTCACCGTTGTTGTTGCCAATCAAGTCTTTGCTTCGATGAGAGATAGAATGTGCAAGAAGATATTTTACTATGATGATTTCCATTAGATGGAGGATTATTTTGTAACTTTTGATATGAAGTTAAAAGGATTCGATTCTAAATCCTGCGGCTAATTGGGGGCTGGGGGAGGATTTTGTAGTCTGTGTATTGATGAACTATTTGGTAGACTAGTTGTTATTTTTGTTATTACTAGCTAAGCTACAACCCTAGTTGGAAAAGCAAGATGCTCTAAGCCTAAGGGTTCCAACAAGGAAAAATAGCCCTGTGGGGAAAGGAAATAAGGAAATAAATAAACTATAAGAAGTAATGAACAATTAAAATGAAATATTTAATAAGCATTAACTTTGAAACAGATATTTCTATATATATATATATATATATATATATATATATATATATATATATATATATATATATATATATATATATATATATATATATATATATATATATATATATATATATATATATATATGAGAGAGAGAGAGAGAGAGAGAGAGAGAGAGAGAGAGAGAGAGAGAGAGAGAGAGAGAGAGAGACTGACTTATGTCAGCCTGTTCAACATGAAAACATTTGCTGCAAGTTTGAACTTTATTGAAAGAAATTTAATAATGATGCACACCTACTTAGGATTTAATAGTGAACCAGTACATTAATTTTATATATTAAAGTTATAATAATAATTCTAGTTTTCTTTTTTTGTTTTTTGTTTCAGGGATATTGTTTCGATATTTACCTGGTCTCTTATCATTATATTTTGAGTGGAGAGGATCGTCAAAGACTATGATTTTGACCTTGCTGTAGAAGCATAATCTACGAACAGAGGAGGAACTCAAAATCAAGGCTTACAAGAACTTTATCCAGCCAACATATCGACAATCCATGAAGAATTCTCCAGAGAGGCCAACTGCTCTTATATCCGGATCATCGAGTCGTCTTATCCTAATCCAACCAGCTAGTTTGCAAATCTCTAAGAATCGATTAATATAAGCTTTTTGCATTTGATCTTGACAGTCATTCAGCTACTGCAAACTATGGAAAATTAGTAATATGTGCAAATTAAAAGATGAATCACCCTGCAAATCCTTACTGATGAAGTGTCCTGCTAGCAAATCCTTGAAGATGAATTATCCTGTAAATCCTGACTGATGAAGTGCCCTGCATATAAATACTGAAAGATGAATTATCCTGTAGATCCTGACAGATGAAGTGTCCTGCCTGCAAATAATAAAAGATGAAATACCCTGCAAATCCTGACTGATGAAGTCTCCTGCATGCAAATCCTGAAAGATGAATTATCCTGTAGATCCTGACAGATGGAGTGTCCTGCCTGCTAATGATAAAAGATGGAATACCCTGCAAATCCTGACTGATGAAGTCTCCTGCATGTAAATCCTGAGAGATGAATCATTCTGCAAATATAGACTTATGAAGTGTCCTGTCAGCAAAGCCTTAAAGATGAATTACCCTGTAAATCCTGTCTGAAGTGTCCTGCCTGCAAATAATGAAAGACAAATCATCCAGCAAATACTGACAGATGAAGTTTCCTGCCTGCAAATAATGAAAGATAAATCATCCAGCTAGTCCTGATAGGTGAAGTATCCTGCCTGCAAATAATGAAAGACAAATCATCTAGCAAATCCTGACCTGTAGTGCCTTGCCTGAAAATAATGAAAGATAAACCATCAAGCAACTCCTGACAGGTGAAGTGTCCTGCCTGCAAATAATGAAAGATAAATCACCCAGCAACTCCTGACAGGTGAAGTGTCCTGCCTGCAAATAATGAAAGATAAATCATCCAGGAAATCCGGTCAGATGAAGTTTCCTGCCTGCAAATAATGAAAGATAAATCATCCAGGAAATCCGGTCAGATGAAGTGTCCTGCCTGCAAATAATGAAAGATAAATCATCCAGGAAATCCGGTCAGATGAAGTGTCCTGCCTGCAAATAATGAAAGATAAATCATCCAGGAAATCCGGTCAGATGAAGTGTCCTGCCTGCAAATAATGAAAGATAAATCATCCAGCAACTCCTGACAGGTGAAGTGTCCTGCCTGCAAATAATGAAAGATAAATCATCCAGGAAATCCGGACAGATGAAGTTTCCTGCCTGCAAATAATGAAAGATAAATCATCCAGGAAATCCGGTCAGATGAAGTGTCCTGCCTGCAAATAATGAAAGATAAATCATCCAGGAAATCCGGTCAGATGAAGTTTCCTGCCTGCAAATAATGAAAGATAAATCATCCAGGAAATCCGGTCAGATGAAGTTTCCTGCCTGCAAATAATGAAAGATAAATCATCCAGGAAATCCGGTCAGATGAAGTGTCCTGCCTGCAAATAATGAAAGATAAATCATCCAGGAAATCTGGTCAGATGAAGTGTCCTGCCTGCAAATAATGAAAGATAAATCATCCAGGAAATCCGGTCAGATGAAGTGTCCTGCCTGCAAATAATGAAAGATAAATCATCCAGGAAATCCGGTCAGATGAAGTGTCCTGCCTGCAAATAATGAAAGATAAATCATCCAGGAAATCCGGTCAGATGAAGTGTCCTGCCTGCAAATAATGAAAGATAAATCATCCAGCAACTCCTGACAGGTGAAGTGTCCTGCCTGCAAATAATGAAAGATAAATCATCCAGGAAATCCGGACAGATGAAGTTTCCTGCCTGCAAATAATGAAAGATAAATCATCCAGGAAATCCGGTCAGATGAAGTTTCCTGCCTGCAAATAATGAAAGATAAATCATCCAGGAAATCCGGTCAGATGAAGTGTCCTGCCTGCAAATAATGAAAGATAAATCATCCAGGAAATCTGGTCAGATGAAGTTTCCTGCCTGCAAATAATGAAAGATAAATCATCCAGGAAATCCGGTCAGATGAAGTGTCCTGCCTGCAAATAATGAAAGATAAATCATCCAGCAACTCCTGACAGGTGAAGTGTCCTGCCTGCAAATAATGAAAGATAAATCATCCAGGAAATCCGGACAGATGAAGTTTCCTGCCTGCAAATAATGAAAGATAAATCATCCAGGAAATCCGGTCAGATGAAGTTTCCTGCCTGCAAATAATGAAAGATAAATCAAGCAAATCCTGACAGATGTAGTGCCCTGCCTGAAAATAATGAAAGATAAACCATCCAGCAAATCCTAACAGATGAAGTATCCTGCCTACAAATAAGGAAAGGTAAATCATCCAGCTAATCCTGACAGGTAAAGCGCCCTGCCTGCAAATAATGAAAGATATATTATTCTGCAAACCCTGACAGACGAAGTGTCCTGCCTGCAAATAATGATAGAGATATCATCCAGCAAATCCTGACAGATGAAGTGTCCTTCTTAAAAATAAGGAAAGATAAATCATCCAGCTAATCCTGACAGGTAAAGCGTCCTTCTTAAAAATAAGGAAAGATAAATCATCAGCTAATCCTGACAGGTAAAGCGTCCTGCCTGCAAATAATGAAAGATATATCATCCTGCAAGTCTTGATAGATGAAATATCCTACCTGCAAGTATTATAAAAGATAAATCATCCAGTAAATTATGTCAGATGAAGTGTCTTGCCTGCAATTAATATAAAAGATGAATTATACTGCAAATCCTGAGATTGTGTCTTGCTTGCAAATAATGTGGAAGATAAATCTTCTTGGAAATCCTGACAGATGAAGTGTCGTATCTGCAAATAATGAAAGATAAATCATCCTGCAAACTCTGGGATATAAAATGTCCTGCCTGTAAACCATGAAAAAATATATCCTGCAAATCCTGACGGATGAAGTGTCCTGCCTGCAAATTCTTATTGATAAATCATCCTGCAAATCCTGACAGATGAAGGTCCTGTTTGCAAATAATGAAAGATAAATCATCTAGCTAATCTTGACTGATGAACTGTCCTGACAGGAAATTCTGAAAGAAAACCCGTCCTACAAATCCTGAGAGATGATGTGTCCTGCCTGCAAATACTGAAAGGTAAATCCTGAAAAATGAAGTGTTCTGTCTGGAAATTCTGAGTGATATATCATCCTGCAAATTCTGAGAGATGAAGTGCCATGCCTGCAAATAATGAAAGACGAATTATCCTGCAAACCCTGAGATATGAAGTGTCCTGCCTGCAAATCCTGAAAGATAAATCATCCTGCAAATTCTGAGAGATGAAGTGTCATGCCTGCGAATAATGAAAGCTAAATTATCCTGCAAGCCCTGAGATATGAAGTGTCCTGCCTGCAAATCCTGAAAGATAAATCATCCTGCAAATTCCGAGAGATAAAGTGTCATGCCTGCAAATGATGAAAGCTAAATTATCCTGCAAGCCCTGAGATATGAAGTGCCCTGCCTGCAAATCCTGGAAGATAAATCCTGCAAAATCTGAGAGATAGTGTCATGCCTGCAAATAATGAAATCTGAATTATCCTGCAAACTCTGAGATATGAAGTGTCATGCCTGCAAATCCTGAGAGATAAACGATTTTGCAAATTCTTACTCATTTAGTGTCATGCCTGAAAATCCTGGAAAGTAAACCATATGGTAAATCCAGACTGATGAAGGTCCTGCCTGCAAATAAAGATAAATCATCTAGCAAATCCTGACAGATGAAGTATCCTGTCTGCAAATTTCCCGCATAATCAGTCAGTATTCGTGATCCAGCAAATCCTGACAGATGAATTCTCCTGCAAAGCCTGATAGATGAAACATCCAACAAACCCTGATGCATCAAGTTTCTTACAAATCATAGCAAAAGATCTTCATCATACCTAGATGGACAAAAGCACCTTGCAATCTCAGAGATGCCTTGTGTTAGACTTGATAGCTGGTCTTCGGCAAAGCCTTATAGACACTACTGCAAAACTGATGACATATGCAGTAGCCTTTATTCATTGGGGACTCCCAATGAATAAAGGCTACTGCATGCCTCAAAGGATGAAGCCTCTTGTAAACTCTTGACGCATGTCTATTGCAAATGCTGACAGAATAAATGTCAAGAAAATGCTGACAGAGGTTTCCTACAAGCTGTGATGGACGAGGACTAATGCATGGCTTGACGAAATAGTTCTTTAAACACTAATGAACAAATTCTACTGCAAGCCGTTATGGACGAGGTCTCCTACAAACTCAGATGTACGAAGTCTCTTGCAAGCCCTTATGGACGAGGTCTCCCACAAGCCCTGATGGACGAGGCCTCCTATATGCCCTGATGGACGAGGCCTTCTTCATGCCCTGATGGACAAGGCCTCCTACAAGCCCTGATGGACGAGGTCTCTTACAAGCTCTGATGGACGAGGCCAATTACAAGCTCTGATGGACGAGGCCTCTTACAAGCCCTGATGGACGAGGCCTCTTACAAGCCCTGATGGACGAGGCCTCCTACAAGCCCTGGTGGACGAGGTCTCTTACAAGCCCTGATGGACGAGGTCTCTTACAAGCTCTGATGGATGAGGTCTCTTACAAGCTCTGATGGATGAGGTCTCTTACAAGCCCTGATGGATGAGGTCTCTTACAAGCCCTGATGGATGAGGTCTCTTACAAGGCCTGATGGACGAGGTCTCTTACAAGCTCTGATGGACGAGGTCTCTTACAAGCCCTGATGGACGAGGTCTCTTACAAGCCCTGATGGACGAGGTCTCTTACAAGCCTTGATGGACGAGGTCTCTTACAAGCTCTGGTGGACGAGGTCTCTTACAAGCCCTGGTGGACGAGGTCTCTTACAAGCCCTGGTGGACGAGGTCGCTTACAAGCCCTGGTGGACGAGGTCTCTTACAAGCCCTGGTGGACGAGGTCTCTTACAAGCCCTGGTGGACGAGGTCTCTTACAAGCCCTGGTGGACGAGGTCTCTTACAAGCCCTGGTGGACGAGGTCTCTTACAAGCCCTGGTGGACGAGGTCTCTTACAAGCCCTGGTGGACGAGGTCTCTTACAAGCCCTGGTGGACGAGGTCTCTTACAAGCCCTGGTGGACGAGACAAGCCCTGGTGGACGAGGTCTCTTACAAGCCCTGGTGGACGAGACAAGCCCTGGTGGACGAGGTCTCTTACAAGCCCTGGTGGACGAGGTCTCTTACAAGCCCTGGTGGACGAGACAAGCCCTGGTGGACGAGGTCTCTTACAAGCCCTGGTGGACGAGACAAGCCCTGGTGGACGAGGTCTCTTACAAGCCCTGGTGGACGAGGTCTCTTACAAGCCCTGGTGGACGAGGTCTCTTACAAGCCCTGGTGGACGAGGTCTCTTACAAGCCCTGGTGGACGAGGTCTCTTACAAGCCCTGGTGGACGAGGTCTCTTACAAGCCCTGGTGGACGAGACAAGCCCTGGTGGACGAGGTCTCTTACAAGCCCTGGTGGACGAGGTCTCTTACAAGCCCTGGTGGACGAGGTCTCTTACAAGCCCTGGTGGACGAGGTCTCTTACAAGCCCTGGTGGACGAGGTCTCTTACAAGCCCTGGTGGACGAGGTCTCTTACAAGCCCTGGTGGACGAGGCCTCTTACAAGCCCTGATGGACGAGGTCTCTTACAAGCCCTGGTGGACGAGGTCTCCTACAAGCCCTGGTGGACGAGGTCTCCTTTAAACCCTGATGGACGAGGTCTCCTACAAGCTCTGATGGACGAGGTCTCCTACAAGCTCTGATGGACGAGGACTCCTACAAACCCAGATGTACGAGGTCTATTACAAGCCCTTATGGACGAGGTCTCCTACAAGCCATAATAGATGAGGTCTCCTACAAGCCCTGATGGACGAGGTGTGCTGGTTGTCCTCTGGTAATTGCAGGTAAGCATTGTTTACTTTAAACAAACACTGTGTTAGATTGTTACCTTAAATAAAGAGCACAAAACAATTCTCAGTTTTATTATTTCATTTAGTTTATTTACCTAATTATTTGCATAGTTAGAAAGTGCTGTTTAGGTAGGATATTACAAACACTATAAAAGAAGAAAATTTTGTCCCAAGATTGCAATTAGAAGTGATTTAGTTCAGTCACTAAACATGATCATTCAAAAATACTAATATTTTTTCAGAATCAATCATATCCGAAATTATCTATTGCTAAGCAAATAATTAAGGGTAATGATTTATGTACACAAAATGATAATAAAAAAAAAACTATAGCTAGAATTTCTTCGTTATTTGTAATTCCATCTTCCTTTCTTTCAGAAATGTGATTAACTGAGGTGGTTAACAAATGGTCGTCTGAAGCTTTGTTTAAATGGAAGACTTACATATCGGAGGTCCATAATTAGAGGTTTAATATACTCAAGAAATCTCGTCCGATTCTCAAAAAAGTCTACCAAGCCGGAAACACCATATCAAGATTTCTCTCATAAACGACTTGTTTATATATGAAGTGTACTTCGGTTTCTTTGTTCAGAACCGAACACTTACGTAGTTTAAGAAAAAACATTTATTCATTTATATATTTATATATTTTTTTTCGTTTATCTACTATAGTTGTAGTTTTAGGACAGTATGCATTTTTTCGTCTTAAGCTTTTACACGAGACTTGAATTAGTTTAATGTTGTTTTTGCAAATCAACGTCAGTAGTTTTAAGTCAAGCTGATTTGAAAAAGGAATTCTGAATGGGGTATGTTTGACACAGTTCTGTGGCAATTATTATCATTATTACTAGCTAAGCTACAACCCTAGTTGGGAAAGCAAGATGCGATAAGCCCAAGGGCTCCAACATGGAAAAATAGCCCAGTGAGGAAGGAAATAAAGAAATAAATAAACGATATAAGAAGTTATTAAATTCAACGTGAGAACGTCGCGATAATAGTTCTAAATCAAGCCGATTTGAAAAGGAATCTTGAATGCTTTAGACTTGATGTAGTTCTCTGAGAATGTTTATTAAAGAATTTCTCACGCAAAAAGCCCCTACCAAATTCAAGGTGGGGAGGTAACATTAGGTACCGTGTCCTTAAAGACTAAATTTCCAAAGGATTTTTGTTTTTCTAGTAAAAATCCAGTATTTCTAACGAAAACTAAATAATCAATTTTTTTTTTTTTTATTGGAGAGAATGTCTCATTTTAAGTATAGAAATTCTAATCAAAATTCAAGGATTAATACGTAATTATTCATTGAGGGGGAATTTTTTTTTTTTTCAATACTAAAAATCCTTGCAAAAGTTGGAACAAAAGTCATTTAATTAGATTTCAATTTTAACGAGTGATATTTTTTGAATTGTCAAATTACCCAATGTCTTGGTTAGTTTAGTTGATAACTGTATTTGCAATTAACTTTTTCAATTCTGCATTTTGATACGCGACATCAACCAAAAAATGAATGTTCTCATTTTTTTTTTCATTTCGTCTGCTAACAGGATTAGCAATAATTATACTGAGATTTTATTTTAAGAATTAGTGCATAATTAGACTATAGCCCTGATAAGAGGTTAAATGATCACACAAGTCATCTGATTATTCAAAACGAATCTTGTTATCTGAATTTCTTGAAGAACCAATTACTTGAATCCCATTTCTTTCCTTTCAATATAGTTTAGAATCAAATTGAGAATCTTCAATACAGTATTAATGCAATTTAAATTTTCTTCAATGCAGTACCAAGTCCAATTTAAGTCCTGTTCAATACAGTATTAAATTTAATTTAAATCTTCAGTATAGTATCAAGACAAATTTAAGTCCTCTTCAGTACAATTTTAAATTCAATTTAAATCATCTTCAATACAGTATTAAATTCAATTTATATCCTTTTTCAATACAGTATTAAATTCAATTTATATCCTTTTTCAATACAGTATTAAATTCAATTTATATCCTTTTTCAATACAGTATTAAATTCAATTTATATCCTTTTTCAATACAGTATTAAATTCAATTTATATCCTTTTTCAATACAGTATTAAATTCAATTTATATCCGCTTCAATACAGTATTTAATTCAATTTATATCCTCTTCAATGCAGTATTAAATTCAATTTATATCCCTTTTCAATACAGTATTCAATTCAATTTATATCCTCTTCAATACAGTATTTAATTCAATATATATCCTCTTCAATACAGTATTTAATTCAATTTATATCCTCTTCAATGCAGTATTTAATTCAATTTATATCCTCTTCAATACAGTATTTAATTCGATTTATATCCTCTTCAATACAGTATTTAATTTAATTTATATCTTCTTCAATACAGTATTTAATTCAATTTATATCCTCTTCAATACAGTATTTAATTCAATTTATATCCTCTTCAATATAGTATTTAAATCAAAATTAAATCTTTGGCGAAACGAAGTATCTAGAACTGATAGTTCTTCTCAGCCTTTAGTTAAACTTGTCTAACGCCTGTTACGTATCCATTTTATCTTTCATATTATTCACTTTCGTAACCGATGCTTAGTTCTCTCTCTCTCTCTCTCTCTCTCTCTCTCTCTCTCTCTCTCTCTCTCTCTCTCTCTCTCTCTCTCTCTCTCTCTCTCTCGGTCACATTTAGCCATCCTCATCATTTCAAAGTTGTGTATATCATTTTGTAACGCGTATATTAACTCGTAAAACATATGGGTAACTCATTTTGATTTCGCATACTTGTAAAATATGTTTGCTAGACATATCAGTCAATTCATTCAATCTATAAAGTTTTGAAAATTTCATTGAAGCAATTAATTGAACATCAGACATTTAGTCTTGAATATCAACTTAGGTTATGTCTCCGGGATGAATAATTTTCTTGCAATAGATCCCATTGAAGAATCTGTCTGTCAGAAGCTGAAATGTGATGTTCTCACAATCTTTTAGACAAGTTTCACGAAGAAATGCATATTAGTCCAGGTAGTGTTAGGAGTTTATCAGGAACGTGGGTACCATCTCTGCCTTTCAGTGGCCCTACTCCTTGATTGTAATCTAGTGCAGTAATTGAGATTAGTTTGTTTTATAATGTGATTTGTGCATTGGTTGGTTTTTAGTATGTTAACAAGATTAGAGTCACCTATTTTCATGCAATTCAAAGTTGTTTTTTTCCAGAAGTATTAAAAGAAATTAAGAGCATAATACTTATAACTTGGTAACTTTGCTAAAGTTTTATTTGAATAAGTTCACTTTGCTAATTTAACCAAGAACTTTATTTTTTTTATTTTTCAAACTTGTTTCATTAGCAACTTCTTCAAAGTTTTTAATTTGAGATTCAAATCCTTGTTTTTCATTACCAACTACTTCAAAGTTCTTCATTTTGATTTGAGATTTATATAGTTTTCATATGTTAGTAGAAGCAGGGTCCTGAACTATGCAGGGAAATTTTATAACTCAATTCATCCAATGTTTGAAACGTGTTCTTAACATTTACTTTTGTTCACTTTAACATTAACATTGACACGTTCCTGATAAAATTAATGTTCGTATGGTTTAAGATTGAATGTTAACTTTGGTATTTGAACAATTTATATTAATTTGCGACAGAAATATATTTCTGTAAAAGAACTTCTGTGCTCTAGTTTGCTTCACATAGTTCTCACAATAAGTAGAAACAGATTTTTAATATGTTCTGCCAATATTTGATTATTTTGACCCATGTTGATAATATTGTGTGACACTAGTTTGTAGTTATTTATTTTTCTGTGTGGTGTCATTTGGTAAATCTAAAATCGGGCCTTTAATTCAGTTTGAATTTCTTATTTTTCTGATTGGTTTCATTTGGTAAATTCAAAATCAGGCCTTTAGTCCAGGTAAAGTATCTTATTTTTGTTTGGTCTCATCTATTAAATTCAAAATCAGGCCTTTACTTCAGTTGAAGGATCATATTTTTCTGTTTGGTCTCATTTGGTAAATCCAAAATCAGGGCTTTACTTCAGTTAGAGGATCTTAACTTTTCTGTTTGGTCTTATTTGTTAAATTCAAAATCAGGCCTTTACTTTAGTTAAAGAATCATATTTTTCTGTTTGGTCTCATCTATTAAATTCAAAATCAGGCCTTTACTTCAGTTAAAGTATCTTATTTTTCTGTTTGGTCTCCTCTATTAAATTCAAAATCAGGCCTTTAGTCCAGTTAAAGGATCATATTTTTCTGTTTGGTCTCATTTATTAAATTCAAAATCAGGCCTTTACTTTAGTTAAAGGATCATATTTTTCTGTTTGGACTCATTTATTAAATTCAAATTCAGGCCTTTACCTTAGTTAAAGGATCATATTTTTCTGTTTGGTCTCATTTATTAAATTCAAAATCAGGTCTTTACTTCAGTTAAAGGATCGTAATTTTCTGTTTGGTCTCATTTGGTAAATTCAAAATTAGGCCTTTAGTCCAGCTAAAGAATTTTATTTTTGTTTGGTCTCATCTATTAAATTCAAAATCAGGCCTTTACTTCAGTTGAAGGATCATATTTTTCTGTTTGGTCTCATTGGGTAAATTTAAAATCAGGCCTTTATTCTAGTCAAAGTACTTAATTTTCTGTTTGGTCTTGTTTGGTTAATTCAAAATCAGTCATTCAAAATCAGGCCTTTACTTCAATTAAAGTATCTTCTTTTTTTTTCTTATTTGGTAAATTCAAAATCAGGCCTTTAGTTCAGTTTAAGTATTTAAATTTTCTCTTTGGTCTTATTTGGTAAATTCAAAATCAGGCCTTTAATTCAGTTAAATATCTAATTTTTCTGTTTGATCTCTTTTGATAAATTCAAATTCAAGCCTATAGTTCAGTTAAAGTATCTTATTTGTTAAATTCAAAATCTGAAGAACTTATTTATGAAGGTATGTTTCTTAAATCCAAATGCAAGCATTTATAAATGCACATAATCTCTTTTAAGCACTGCATATAAATGTTTTTCTTTAAATATATTTTTGACAATTTTAAAATTTATGTATTTTAATTTAGGTTGATTTTAAAGAACAATGAGAACGTGTGAAGCTATTTCAATTATAAACTTTTATTCTTGTATGTTTAAATCTTTTCAAATGATCAAAGTATCATGATAGTTTTCATTCTATAGACTAAAGTACAGATGTTCTTATTCATATATATGCGTTGTGTAGTTAGATAAATTTGGAAAGAACAATAAAGAACAAATCCCCCCCTTTGAGCCAGCATTGTGGTGGCCTGAGGAGAGGGTGGCGAGTGTTCTCAGCAGAGGCCAAAACCAAACTGATCTAGTCATCCAGTTAGGCAGAGGAGGAGTCATGATTTGTAGATGGGGGGTTAAGGGGGTCATGTGGTCCACTCAGGTTGGGGGGAGAGGCTCTCGACCTGTCTTGTGATACTCCAGACTTGAATCTGTTTGCTTTGCCACTGCTGAAGAACTAGTTCATTCGTAATTGATGGAATATCAGTGAGATGTGAAACATGTTACTTGAATAACTCTATGTCAAAGGTTGTTGTTTAGGTCACTTTGAATACTTGTCCGCACTTCCATTCACTCAGAACACCTGTAGATGGCGTTCAGGTAAATGTTAGACATTTGGTGTTTTGAGGATTGGTACAGGTTACCCTTAAACTTTCCAACTCCAAATTGTACCGTTTTCTATGAGGGAAATGTTTCTGATGTGAGACTAATTTTTCCACAGTTGAATTTTAAAACTTTACGGTCTGTAACCACCTGATTTTAATTGTCTGTTTTACAATACTTTTTACTGAGACTTCATTTAATCCTGGTTTGGTATGATGAAAACAGGATCAGTATTTCAAGGGAAATTCTGTTACACAAACCCTGACAAGTAGTCATAATACTATGCTTGTTCACCGAGAAACTGACTACGTGGATATTGAGTATCTCTCCCTGTATATTCTTGCCAAATGTCTTTAAAAGATAAAATGCTCAGAATAAAGTAAGTGGTTGGAAATGAGTAACAAAGTCCTCCTGTAATCTAGCATGACAATACTGTGATACAAGAAAATTTTTGTGGATCCTTTAAAAGAATTACAGCTTATTGCTCAAACACCTTTCTAGAGAATAGAATATTTGTATCTGTGTTTTTATATAGCAGGGGTCGATATAATGGCCACCATTTAGATGGTTTATTATGAAATATTCTCCAATCTTATTACTAGTTGGTTAGAGAGGTATATTAGTAATAGGGCCACTGAATAGGATATGTTATGGTGGTTTAGATATTATTCCTAGATTTATACCTTTGGAAGAAAACTTGAACAAAAGATTTCAAGGGAAATTGTGCTGAGGTGATAGTTCTTAATCTTTAGAATATCATTACTTGAATATCTAAAGTTGCTAGTGAATGCAGTTTACTAAATGTTCATTCAAAAGATAAGTTTTGAAGACGTTTATGATGCTGTGTGTGGGCAGCTCCTCCTCTTCTTCTTCTTCTTCTTTGTCTACATCTTTTCCCACTTCTATGTGGGGTTGATGTTTTTGGCCAGCTTTTTCCATCTAGCATTAATTTTATTCTGATAATATTGACTGTCCATATTCGTTTTGGCAAATTTTTCATGGCCGGGTGCCTTTCCTGCCGCCAACCCTCCCCATTTACCCAGGCTTGGGACCGGCACCAAGTTGAGGCTAGCTTGCCCGCCCCCTATCATAACCTATTAAAACTGTTCAGTGTGAAACAACAAAAGAAGAATTTTATTCCCTATTCCCTCTAGGAATGCTTTTTGGGGGTTCACACCACTCATCATCATAACTTATCTCGCCAAACAGCCAACCATTGAAGAGTTCTTTCATTGTCACCAACTAAGTCAGAGTTGCCAAATTTTGAGATAGCGGGGATGACCAGAGATTATGACTGAGGGTCTGGGTATTTTCTTCACATTCGCCGGACTAGTCGGTTATAAGGCCCTATTTCACCAGATTGTCACCTGTTATGGCCCCTCTAGCTTTGTTGAGACACCAATCGTGTCTGGGAACTTGTCCCATCAGCAATTTCTTCAGTGGGGTCTTGCACTGCATTGTTGTGGGTTAGTCTCCTGAGAGCTCTTCTATATGTCCAATTTATCATTCTGTGCTGATATTTGGGCTGGCAGTCCATCCAAATTTGCAAAGCTCTTCCGTGGCTTACGTCTACTTAGAACTGCCATGTGAGAATGTAGTGGCTTGCTTGAGTCCAAGATTTGCTTGCCCCCTTTTCAATTTTTATTATTGTACGCCCCCTGATTTCTTGGGTGGCAATACCAGCGAGTTTGTGGAGGGTGTTGGTGGGAGTGGGACGTAGCATCCCTGTGATGACTCGGCATGCTTTGTTGAGCACATAATCTATTTTCTTGGCGTGCGATGATTTGCTCCACAGTGGTACGCAGTCCTTGGCAGCTGATGCATAGCACAGTGCTAAGCAGTTCTCGGCAGCTGATGCATAGCACAGTGCTAAGCAGTTTGTAGTGTGACAGCATTGGCTCCCCAAATGGTTCTTGCTATTTTTTTTTTCCGAGCATGGAATTGTAAGAGCTAATCTTCCCTCAGAGCTTTTGCAGATGGGTAGCACATGACAAACTTTTATCCAGTGCTACACCAGGCAGACTGAAAACTGGTGATGTTCTAGCTCATCACCACACCAGAGATGCTTCTTCTGTGTAAGACTATAGAGGTCTTTTTCTAACATTGGGCACTCTGAAAAGTCACAATTAAGTCCTTGTTCACTTTCATTAGTTTTGATATAAAGTAAGAAATGAGTCTTCCTCATTCCATCTTTAACTTCCATATCTTGGTACCGTAAAACTCAGTGGAAATGAATGAAACGCCAGTCTTAGAAAAGGGAGAGAGATCATCTCTTAAGAAGGCAAGGGATTTTATTTCATCAGCTTCATTTTCTTGACCAAATAAAATGTTCACCATATATGACTTGTCGTTTGAGCTGCATGATAAGGCAATAGTTCTGGTAGAAAAAGCACAATAGGCTTGGCAGTAAAAAGGTGGTTTTTCATTAGAAAGTCTCATGATCTGTGTAAACTAGCTACTCACAAACTCACGTAAATAAGTCTACCAGCTTTCCACCTTCTCATAAACTAAATCCCATTCTTTCATGGAGAGTAGTATGCTCTTCTATGCTACACCTTCCAATACTCTTGGTTTTTGATATGATGAACTAAAAACTTTTCCAGGCCTGCATTTTAAAGTAATTTCCTTTCCTCTGCAAAGCTAGATGCTTGTTTATGTCTGAGGGTTCCAAGATTGATAAATCTTAATGCTCTCCTCTCTGCTGTGACCAGTAAATGTCGAATCTCCCAGTCTACTTATGATTAGCAAATGTTTCTCAAGAACATTGTAATGATATCCTCGCAACTGATATACCCACTGAATTGACTGGTGCCGGAGTAAGGCTTGTTACCCAAACTTCCATTTTACTACTCCTTTAGCCTTATGGGGGATTCTAAGTCGTTACTTCTATTGCAAATTGAAATAGAAATATTGAGCTGCCTCCTGTTTCTGGTGTTTTGCAATTTGTTCTCCTAATCAATCAACCCTTTTGATTGACAGCTTCTTTGAGGTTATTGCTTTCACCATCCAAGAAAGATAATTCTCTCACTTCATCTCAAATTTGAAGATCATTCTCCTTTTGCATAATCCTACGGTTTTTTGTCTTTATCTTAGAAGGAAGCAGATGGAGCTTAATTCAGTTTTGTTATGGAAACAAATTTTGAGTAACTAATATGTACGGCTTTGGAATTTGGATGATACTTTGAAATATACTATGAGTGGCTTAAATTCTTATGAATATGCCTTGAAAAAAAAAAAGACTTACACTTAGGGGAAAGCTTTGCTGGATGTTGTTTGTGCTCTTCAAATGTTACAGAACAACTTCCATAATCAAAATCTTGTCAATAAACCGGTACCTCTACTTGCCAACCTTCAGTTGTACAATAGGTAAGCTACCCGAGGCAATTCGTTCTTCGACATTTTTTCTTTATCTTTTCCTGCTTCCTTCTAGTTTATATAAGGCTTCCTATTCCATTAGATTGGAAATTAGTGTAAATGGTGAATTTAACATTTTGATAAGCATATGTTGAATGTTCCTCTTCCTAAAAATGGGGAATTTAACATTTTGATAAGCGTATGTCAAATGTTCCTCTTCCTTGAGAGATATACATCGGATCAGTAGTGTTCCACGCCCTTCTACCATCTTGATCAATGACCTATAAAATTTTTACATTGTTTTTTCATGTGAAAAGAATTATGTTCTCCACAATGTTCTTACCATCATAGCCTTGTTTAGACGGCTCTGATTGTCAATGTAAAGCTTGAGATAATCATAATACATCTGTTGAATATGAGAACATGACAATACTTAATGCATTTTGGTTCTTACAAAAGCTTGGTATTATAGTACTACAGAGTGTTAATCTTTCCAATCCCAACAGCATTCTAGATTAAATTCTGTGATTGTCTCCTAGTCTTCATTGTAGCTCTGTGCCACTCACATTGTACATAAAGGTATATTGTGAGTTGCCACTCGTCTTTTCGTGATGCTAATTGTTAAGCATCAAGTTTCAGAATGCTAGTTGCTACACCTTAAGTTTTGCGATGCAAGCTGCTAAGCATTAAGTTTTGCAATGCCAGTTGCTATGCCCTAAGTTTCGTATTGCTAGTTGTTAAGCATCAAGTTTCAGAATGCTAGTTGCTACACCTTAAGTTTTGCGATGCTAGCTGCTAAGCATTAAGTTTTGCAATGCCAGTTGCTATGCCTTAAGTTTCGTGATGCTAGTTGTTAAGCATCAAGTTTCAGAATGCTAGTTTCTATGCCTTAAGTTTTGTGATGCTGCTAAGCTTGAAGTTTTGCTATGCTAGTTGCTATGCCTCAAGTTTCATGATGCTAGTTGTTAAGCATCAAGTTTCAGAATGCTAGTTGCTACACCTTAAGTTTTGTGATGCTAGCTGCTAAGCTTGAAGTTTTGTGATGCTAGTTGCTATGCCTTAAGTTTCGTGATGGTAGTTGTTAAGCATCAAGTTTCCTGATGCTAGTTGATTCGCTTCAAGTTTTGTGATATAAGTTGCTAAGCATTAAGTTTTGTAATGCTAGTTGCTAAGCATTAAGGTTCATGAGGTGGTTATTAGACGATGCCCAATGACTGTGTGGGTTATCATTGTGACCTGATCGTAGAGTTGATCAAAGTGCTGACAAAATCTAATTGACCTCACTACTTGCACAATAGTTAATTTGCTTGTGATCATCTGATATTTAATATCAAATGTAAATAGTAACATATGAAAAATGAACTATTAGACAAGTGTACCTTGATTTTAATTCTATTTGCAATACTTCTACGTTGCTCTTTTCTGGGTTGTACTTTATTATTTGCATGGGCTCACAATGCCCCTATCTAGGCGAATCAAAGGTCATTAAGTAGATGATCAAACTCCGTTTTCTAGCTATGATCCCACCATTTCCTTTAATTACATTTTGAGGTTATCTGAATGTTTGATATCTGCTTTGCCACCTTGACACCATCTTAAGTAATTCTATATTAGTAAGATTTTGCTGTAAAAAATGGTGTTGAAGCTATAAACTTGGAGTTAACCTTTAATATTGGTGTTGATTCATTCAAACCATTAACATCTTTATTTGAAAATTTCTAAATTTATTTAACAATTTTACCTGCTTTTTCAGAGCAGATTTATCATGTATTTGAGAGGAATCTTCCGACATAAGGCTATCATATACTATGAAAAAGATGTCTTTTCAACTCCTTGAGTTTGCCTGGATGTAAGCAGCAAGTTCTGAATTGCATTTTAAGGAGAGTTTTGACATAATTTGAGTTTTATCATGAGGTACTTTTGATGTTCTTTGCCAAGCAATTTGACTAGTTTGATTGCTCTGCTTCTTGGATCGCATTGTTGCCATGTTTTCTACCATTTAGTCCAGTTTTCCCGGGACTTTTGTTAGACATTGGACATATTTCTGCATTACCTTGTCTTAACTTGGTCTTATGATCTAATATGCGTTTCATTTACGATGTCTTTCATTGCTGCCTGTGGTATCTCACCTCTCTACAATATTCCTTCACGTCCTGTCTATTGTAACCTATAGAATTTTATAGATTTTGATATCAAAAGGAATATGTTCACAATGTTGTACTGTATTAAACTTTCACTCTAAAAAAAAAAAAAAAATTATTTTCAATATCGTTTCAACTTATCTAGAAGTTAAGTATATAGTACAGTTATGCCGGTGACTTGTAAAATTCTTCTAATGATGAGAACGAAACTATAGAAACGTTTGATTCCAGAAGGAATTTTAGCTTTTGATCTTCCAGACTCATCAACTTTTTAAAAAAAAAAAGTGTTGTTATTCTTTTGTGTTTGTTGTTTGTAATAAACTAACGTTATTATTCCCTCGTATTCGCCTACCTAGAATACCACTTAGTCATTGTTTCTTTAAAAAAAATAGTTTAGGGATTGAATATCTATTCCAACATTGTTTCTATTGGAAGAAATTTTGGATGCTGTCACCCAAATAACTATTTTGTTCTTTTTCTGTTGGAATACCGTTCTCCCCTTCCTGTAAACCAAAGATTGTTCATTGTGGTTGCCCCTTTCTGTAGACTGAGGATTGTTTATTGTGGTTGCCCCTTTCTGTAGACTGAGGATTGTTCATTGTGGTGGCCCCTTTCTGTAGACTGAGGATTGTTCATTGTGGTGGCCCCTTTCTGTAGACTGAGGATTGTTCATTGTGGTGGCCCCTTTCTGTAGACTGAGGATTGTTCATTGTGGTGGCCCCTTTCTGTAGACTGAGGATTGTTCATTGTGGTGGCCCCTTTCTGTAGACTGAGGATTGTTCATTGTGGTGGCCCCTTTCTGTAGACTGAGGATTGTTCATTGTGGTGGCCCCTTTCTGTAGACTGAGGATTGTTCATTGTGGTGGCCCCTTTCTGTAGACTGAGGATTGTTCATTGTGGTGGCCCCTTTCTGTAGACTGAGGATTGTTCATTGTGGTGGCCCCTTTCTGTAGACTGAGGATTGTTCATTGTGTGTGCTCCTTTCTGTAGACTGAGGATTGTTCATTGTGGTGGCCCCTTTCTGTAGACTGAGGATTGTTCATTGTGGTGGCCCCTTTCTGTAGACTGAGGATTGTTCATTGTGGTGGCCCCTTTCTGTAGACTGAGGATTGTTCATTGTGGTGGCCCCTTTCTGTAGACTGAGGATTGTTCATTGTGTTTGCCCCTTTCTGTAGACTGAGGATTGTTCATTGTGTTTGCCCCTTTCTGTAGACTAAGGATTGTTCATTGTGTTTGCCCCTTTCTGTAGACTAAGGATTGTTCATTGTGTTTGCCCCTTTCTGTAGACTGAGGATTGTTCATTGTGGTGGCCCCTTTCTGTAGACTGAGGATTGTTCATTGTGTTTGCCCCTTTCTGTAGACTAAGGATTGTTCATTGTGTTTGCCCCTTTCTGTAGACTAAGGATTGTTCATTGTGTTTGCCCCTTTCTGTAGACTGAGGATTGTTCATTGTGGTGGCCCCTTTCTGTAGACTGAGGATTGTTCATTGTGTTTGCCCCTTTCTGTAGACTAAGGATTGTTCATTGTGTTTGCCCCTTTCTGTAGACTGAGGATTGTTCATTGTGGTGGCCCCTTTCTGTGGACTGAGGATTGTTCATTGTGTTTGCCCCTTTCTGTAGAATGAGGATTGTTCATTGTGGTGGCCCCTTTCTGTAGACTGAGGATTGTTCATTGTGTGTGCCCCTTTCTGTAGACTGAGGATTGTTCATTGTGGTGGCCCCTTTCTGTAGACTGAGGATTGTTCATTGTGGTGGCCCCTTTCTGTAGACTGAGGATTGTTCATTGTGGTGGCCCCTTTCTGTAGACTGAGGATTGTTCATTGTGTTTGCCCCTTTCTGTAGACTGAGGATTGTTCATTGTGGTGGCCCCTTTCTGTAGACTGAGGATTGTTCATTGTGGTGGCCCCTTTCTGTAGAGTGAGGATTGTTCATTGTGTTTGCCCCTTTCTGTAGACTAAGGATTGTTCATTGTGTTTGCCCCTTTCTGTAGACTAAGGATTGTTCATTGTGTTTGCCCCTTTCTGTAGACTGAGGATTGTTCATTGTGTTTGCCCCTTTCTGTAGACTGAGGATTGTTCATTGTGTTTGCCCCTTTCTGTAGACTGAGGATTGTTCATTGTGTTTGCCCCTTTCTGTAGACTAAGGATTGTTCATTGTGTTTGCCCCTTTCTGTAGACTAAGGATTGTTCATTGTGTTTGCCCCTTTCTGTAGACTGAGGATTGTTCATTGTGGTGGCCCCTTTCTGTAGACTGAGGATTGTTCATTGTGTTTGCCCCTTTCTGTAGACTAAGGATTGTTCATTGTGTTTGCCCCTTTCTGTAGACTAAGGATTGTTCATTGTGTTTGCCCCTTTCTGTAGACTAAGGATTGTTCATTGTGTTTGCCCCTTTCTGTAGACTGAGGATTGTTCATTGTGGTTGCCCCTTTCTGTAGACTGAGGATTGTTCATTGTGGTTTCCCCTTTCTGTAGACTGAGGATTGTTCATTGTGGTTGCCCCTTTCTGTAGACTGAGGATTGTTCATTGTGGTTGCCCCTTTCTGTAGACTGAGGATTGTTCATTGTGTTTGCCCCTTTCTGTAGACTGAGGATTGTTCATTGTGGTTGCCCCTTTCTGTAGACTGAGGATTGTTCATTGTGGTGGCTTGCTTTATCAGAAAAATTGCCTATACCATTTAGACCATCATACAAGCTCTTGCTGCCCGGATATTTTCCATAATCTTTGAATATGGAACTTCCAGCAGTACTCTTGTTACAAGCAGACCAAAGAGTGACGAGTACTACCTTTCTTAGGATTGTCATCTCCATTTTACTGAAAGTTGATTGTTACACTAAGAGTTTCTGCCACCTTTTAGCATCATGCCCCTAAACTTCACAGTATATTGTATCAAGTAGAAAATATTTTCCATATTTTTGTACAATAGAAGTTTAGCTCATTACAATGTTGAAGCCCATATGCTAATTAATCTAAATTAATTTCTTCCATCAAATAAGGTTAATTCGTACAGGTAGTTCATGGGAATGAACCAACTGATTATTGATCCCTTGATCCAAAGGGGAAGGCAAGATGACAAAAGATACTGAAAATACAACGCTTGAGCTAATTCTCTCTATGTTCAAAAGGCTATCAAACTACTCTAAAACGTTATTGCACTAGTGGTTTTGTTACGACATTTGTTGTGATTATATACAAATGTTTATTTGTAGGTTCACCTCTCTTCATCTGTTTTTAATGGCTCCTTTTTCCGTGAAATATGGCAGGATTTTTTTTTTTGCAAGCTTGTATTGCAAGTGTGTTTGAAAACAAGCTTGCTGTTTGAGCAAATAGTTCAACTTTTTGCATCGACATTGCAAGTACTGTATTGACCTGTAGTTGCTGCCTCTTTCTCAACAGAGATCGTAGTTGTGTGTTATTCTGTGAAGCCAATAATGGAGGATAAAACTGAGCCCTAACAAGCTTCTAACTATATTGACAGTAGGTCTGTCACCAACCTCGAGAAGATTTTTTTCTTTTAAAATATTTTTTAGTAAGTTCGTACAACACATTCAGAAATCTAAGTGTCGTTCTTAATTGTAACCTCACTTTCAAGAAACACATGGACCGTCTTTACTCCAGTTAAAAAATATATATTGAAATACTGGATGAAATGGTAATCTCTTAATCTTTCCAGCTTTGGTTAGTGTTCCCTGGTTTGGTATAAAAAAGCTGATGCGCCAATGTGTTGTACAAATGCTTGTTCAATCAAATATCATATTCCAGATCTAAATATGTTACCAATTCCAGTGCTTGATATTTCCCTTTTAACCAAGCATCCAATAAGAACTAACAAATATGCTGGTAATTCTATCAATATTGTATTTTTCTTTCAAGGGTTACCTAACTGTTGTTCCACTTAGGTCTAAATCATAATTATCAAATCTTAATTGTTGTTCTAGCAAGGGGGTTGTGGGCAGTCACTAATTCTCCTCACACGGTAGATAACGTGAGGGTCTTTGCAGCGGTCCTTCGGTCCTTAACTGCTCTCATCATTTATCCTTCTAATATACTTTCAAACTTGCTTCCTTTCTTCCATCTTGCTGTTCAACTTCTCAACTTGCTGTTCAACTTCTCAACGTTTACTTGCCAGTGTAACTGGTTGTTTTTCCCTAGTAGGACCTCGTGCTGAATAGCCTCCAAGGCCCCAGCACTGGGCCTTTATACCAGATTCATAAACGTAATTGAATTTAAGACAATTTTATGGTTGTAATTTCTCAAATTCAGTTGATGCCATCTGTTGTTGTTTCACTAGTCTGTGAAATTCTGGTCCTTTTAAGTCTCGATATGATTTTTGGTAAATTTTCATAGTGTGGGTATACAAGTCAGAGGTTGGTTGGGAGATTGATTGATTGATTGATTGATTGGTTGGTGTCTTTTGGTAGAATTCCCTATCATTGCCATTCAATATCTATAATTACTGTATCTCTGAATCTTCAAAGAGAGATCAGGAATTATTCAGAAACCGTCCAAGTCGTTTTAGTTGGATTGGATATTATAAGTTTTCTGTCGTAGTGACAAAAAAAAAAAAAAAAAAAAAAAAAAAAAGCTATTTATTAGATTGAGAAACAGATGCTTATGAAACAAGTAAAGCAATTTGTTCGAGGAAATTCGTGCACGTGGACTGTTAGTTAGAAATTAACTATACGATTGTGAGAGGAGAATTGACATAGACAATCCAATTTCTTTAGCGATTTCTTTAAGATTTGAGATTTATTTTAATAGTCAAGAGAAAGTTGAATAGATTTTAGAAGGTAGATCAATATATTGAAGGTTAACCTTAAAAGTCTTCACCGAGTTTCACTTCAACTCTTTGAAGCTCAATAGTTGAAATCGATTTGTTCTGAATGGTATGAGAAAATCGAAGTTTAATCTCAATTTTGGAGTAGGCCTACATAATGAAACTTTAGTTGTATTTATATAACATCAAAATCTGAATATGATATATATTGATGGTCTACATACAGAAAAATGTTGAAATGTTCCTTGTGACGGAATAAAAGATAATGAGAATTTCTTATCCACCAACTCACGTCATCAGACAACTGTAGGCCTATGTTCACGCATTGTCTCTTCTAGCTTTTAAGAAGACTTGTATGTAATGTGTGACAGGAGGATCCCACACTGTATTGTCATGCTAGGAAGATTTAAGGAAAACTTATTTTGTAATTTTCAAATAAAACTATTAACATATTCTGATTGTTTAAACTACAATCCTTCAAATAAAGACATTTGACAAGGTATTCTGTTAGATATTTACTGATAGACTCGAAAACGTGGCACCAAAGTGAAAACTTATTATGAAAAGTATTCAAGTAAATAATTAAGTAATTGAATGGGCTAAAAGTAAAGTAACTTAATTTGCGTTTTAACTTCAGTGGATTTAATCGTAAATTATAAGATTTAACGTTCGTAAAACGAAGAGATTAATTGTATTGACGCAAGAGTAGTTTGATTGATAAAACTATGAGCTTTGAAAGCCGGGAAATATATTGAAGCTAAATGATTGAGTCGCAAGCAATTACTGAATTAACTGTAAATTGTTAAAAATTGATGTCATTTTAATCTAACATTAGTCAGTCAATTCGATTTTAAATTTATAGTAATATGACGAACTGTGAAATAATCGCTGAATTTCGCTGGTGTCATAATCTTCAAAAATAGCCTCAAAATTATAGATAATAAAATTTGATTTAATTAGAGTAAAAGTAAATTAAGTATAAGAAATCGGTAATTTAAAATGAGTAATTAAATATTTCAATTGGAAATTGGTAGAATAAAAAAAAATTAATTATATGGAAATCAGTTCATTAAGAAATAAATTAAGTTGAATATATAATCGGTAATTTAAAAATTACAGTAAATTAAATATATGAAAATCGATAATTTAAAAATTACAGTAAATTAAATATGAAAATCGATAATTTAAAAATAAGAGTTAATTATAAGGGAATCGGTAATTTAATTAAAGTAAAATTGAATATTTGGAAATCGGTAATTTAAAAATTAGAGTAATTAACCAAATTTACCAGACTGACTTCAATTATTTTAGTTGTATATTTTAACGATTTTGTTATTTGATGTATAAATGTTACATAAAATCTAGATAACAAAAACAGCAAAAATTGGATATGTCGCCAATTCTATAATTTTTGGAAAAGTAATTAAATTAGTACTGAATTTCAAATGCCCATGATATCGATAACTTTTGTTTTGGTGTACATTTCAAATTATGCCACAAATACCAAAATTATTTATTAATCTTTTCGTTAGATATACGAACTGTACTCGATGCCATATTGAATTAGAAGTTGGGAGCCAAATTGACATTAAGCCTACTTTAAACATGGCGTGTTTAAAAAAATTAATTCGAAAATCGAATGAATTCACAAAGATTTAAGATTATTTAGAATCGATCTAGTGGGAGACTAGGTAGCCACATGTCAGTTTTTGTGCTTATATAGCACCGTGAACAAGCAAAGATATTCTAACTAAATTGTCTGGTTTGACGGTGATAGAATATTGTAACTTGAAATACTGGTCCCGTTTTCTTCATACCAACAGGGGCTGCATAAGGTTGAGAAAGAAGTGTTGTAAGATATTCAATTGAAGTTGGGTAGTTTCAGCCCGTAGAGTTTCAAACTTCAACTAAGGAAAAACAGACTCCTCATTTTGGGAATATTTCACTTTAAAGAAAACGGTGTTATTTGAAGAAGGAAAGTTTAAGGGCAGACTGTACTAATTATCAAAGCACCTAATGTCCAGCTAACATCTACCTGAACGCCATCTACAGGTGTTCTGTGTGAATGGAAGTGCGGACAAGTATTCAAAGTGGCCCTTGCAATAGCCATTGGCATATAAGTATTCAAATAACCTGTTTTACTCCTTACTTATGTTCCCTTACTTATGAATGAACTAGTTCTTCAGCAGTGGCAAAGCAAACAGATTCAAGTCTGGAGGATTACAAGACAGGGGGAGAGCCTCTCTCCCCTCCAACCTGAGTGGACCACGTGACCCCCGTAACCCCCCATCTACGAATCATGACTCCTCCTCTGCCTAACTGGATGACTAGATCAGTTTGGTTTTGGCCTCTGCTGAGAACACTCGCCACCCTCTCCTCAGGCCACCACAAGGCTAGCTCTAAAGACCAAAAAAAATTTTTTTTTTTTTCTTTTATTAAAGAAATTATTCAAACCTTCCCCACCTTTTCATCTTTGTGTAAAATTTAAATAAAAGAGCGTCCGTAGATTGGGTATTTTATTTCATTCTTTCAATACATCCATGGTTACAATTTTTTTTTTTACAAAAAAAAAAAATAGCTTATAAAAATTATTCTGAAGATTGAGTAAAACTACACAAGAAAAACCACTCCTATAAATGAAGCCAAACTCCAGTGTGTGAAAGTAGTTCTTATGATGAAGCTAAAATAAATACGTCCATAGTAACACGAATGAAGCTGTGCCACTTCTACAAAATTTCATTCATAAATTTTGACCTCGGTAGAGATATTTTGTAGATGTGGCACATCTACAAAATGTCCAAACTGGAGTCATTATTTCTGAATTAAATCTGGTAGAAGTATCACAACTTCGATTATTGTTAATATGAACTTAGTCATTTTAGCTTGATCGTAAGAACTAATTTCACACACTGGAGTTTGGCTTCATTTATAGGAGTGTTTTTTCTTGTCTAGTTTTACTCAATCTTCAGAATTGGTTGGCTGACGAGACAAAATATTGTTATGGTAGACTGTAAATCTCTGCAACAAAAATCGACACGTGATTCATTACAATGCAATGTTTTGAAAAAAGAAGAAGAAGAAGGGGAGAGAGGGAGAGGAGAGAGAGAGAGAGAGAGAGAGAGGGAGAGAGAGAGAGAGAGAGAGAGAGAGAACAGGAGAGGAATAAAGTGAGGAGAGAGAGAGAGGAGAGAGAGAGAGAGGAGAGAGAGAGAGAGAGAGAGAGAGAGAGAAGAGAGAGAGAGAGAGAATTACAGAATGAATTTCAATGTACTGTGGTGGTCTATAATTTCAGAAAGACATCAAGTTGGAGTA